>NW_026692662.1:0-530794 GCF_021218885.2 Marmota monax | reverse complement strand
GCAGCAGACACCGTGTGAACAGCTCCAGATTTCACTAAAGCCTACATGACGCGAGTGGCACACAGTGCTCCTATAATAAGGAACAGTCTGCAGATGCCACAGAGCCTCTCCTTCACCTGCCTGCCCTGCCCTCCTGAGGCCCCAACTGCCTTCATCATAGGCCTGTTCCTCCAGTTGTCCTCCTCATCACGTGGATGTGAGTCTAAGGACAGTCTGAAGACTGAGATCCTCTGGAGCTCTTCTCAGATTAGTGCAGGAACTGTGAGGTGTCAGCGCCTAATCCAGGCACAGCTCCTGGCCAGGTCCCAGAAACAGAGTTCCAGCTGGGCTGGAGGGGGACTGAGGTCAGTAACAGTGGCTCTGAGGCCAACACCATCTGCAGAAGAGGCCCTGAGCAGCCCTCTCTCCAGGCTGTTTCATTCAGTCCTTCAGCCAGATGGCTAGGTAATCGCCACGGAGTGCAGCTGGTCTTCAGGTTGTGAGTTACTGCTCAGCTCAGCAGACCTCCTGCACTCACATGAAGAAGGCCCTTCTCCTTCACGTCCTCCATGTGGATTTCAGGGCCTTCCATGTGAGGTCCTGAGGGTTGCTGAGGTTTGCTAAGCTCAGCCCCGACTCACCAGTTTCTCCCAAGTTTTCTATACACCTTTCTTCACTGTCAAAGTCTAAGGAGGAGTGAGTTAATTTCCCCCATGGAGGTTTGTATTTCCAAGAATAACATTTAGAAAATAAAAAGAAAGAAAAAAGCAAACACTTCGCACCCCCCCTACACACACACAAAAAAAACCCTATCCTCTAATATATTTTCTTTTATTTTCAAATTCCCAACTTCATTCCAGTTCTCTCTTTCTAATGATCTACAACACATGTGACCCACACAAGGGAAAGCGGTGGACACCAGATCTGGTGGTCCTGATAACGTCCTGCAGATGTTCACTTACACACCCACCAGGCAATCTGTTCTTGGGAGCAGGTGTCTGCTAGGCAGTGGGGAGTTCAAGGCCTGAGAGAGCCTCTCTTCAGGGGCTCACACACCCAGCCTGAGAGGAGGCAAACATAATCCAGGGTAATGGGGGCGGGAAGAGGCACACTTGGTGCACATGGGATAGGGGAGTTCTATAGAAAAGATGGTTCCTGGGTTAGGTCTTGAAGGACCAGCAGGAAAGGGCGCTTGAGGGAACATAGAAGAAAAGTGGCTCCCAGTGCCCATGAGCCCCAGGGGGTGGGTATGTCCAAGGAATGATACCAGGAATGAGGAGGGAAAGGAAGGAAGGGTGGGGACGAGCTGAGAAGAGAAGGGCCTGAGAATACCCTGGAGCACAGGCTGCACTCTGCTCCCTGGCTGGGAAAGGGAGAGGGTGGTGCAGGGCAGTGTTGGAGCCAGACTATGTCCCCTGGACAGTCACTCTGTGTATGTGAAGGGCATACCTGGGTGCTTGGTGCTCTCTGCCTGCAAAATGAGTTGTATCATTAGCCTTCATGACAACTGCATGTGGACACAGTATTATTAGCCCTTTTTAGTAGTTGGAAACTGGGCACAAAACGGTCTGCATGTATCACGGTCACAGAGGTGGCTGTGGCCAGCATTTTAGCTAAATTGACAGGTGGGGAAAAAGCCCATATTGTTATGTGTGGATAAGTCTGAGCAGGAGGATATGGAAAGGTTCCAAGGGACTCTGAAAGATCCTCTTATTCCTATCACTCTTGAAGGCTTTGGCGTATCCCCTTCTACCCTGTGAAATAATGACCTTGTTGACCTCAGCAGGAGTGCACAGGGGAAGTGGGTATATCTCAGGAGGTCCCCACTCAGGAGTGGCAAGGCACCCACTGGACCCTCATTGCAGTCTGTGTCAGGGGTCTCTGCTCCTCACAGCTTCCTATCTGCACTGGAACCTCTGGAGGAGCACCTGGGAGGGAACTGACCTGCCATGGACACGTGGGTCTTCTTATCCTCATCGAGGACAGGGTTCCTGATGGAACAAGTCAGGTGTCCTGTGGAATTTTCCCCAACTGAGAGAGAGGACTCCACATGGAACAGGCCATCTCCTGCTATAGTCCTGGTCTCTGAGGCAGGTTCTAGAAGGAGTCCTCCTGGGCCACTCCACTGTACCTCTGGCTCCGGGTACCACCCTGGGGACAAGCAGGTCAGCTTAATTCTCCCACTGGGACCAGGTTCAACATGAATACGAGGATCCAGGCCTGAGGCTGGGAAGAGAGAGAGAGAGAGAGAGAGAGAGAGAGAGAGAGAGAGAGAGAGAGAGACAGAGAGACTGTTGTGTTAGGAGGTCAACGACTCTGCCCCCCTGAGGCCTATGGACTTGGGCTTCCTGGTTGATCTACAGGAGTCCGAACTCTTCTGCTTGTGAAAGTTGGAGTATGAAAATACTGTCTCCAAAATAATTTCTTTTCTATGTACTTGTGAGAAATCAATTGAATTATCTATACCAGTGTGTGAACAAGTGGTTAAACACCCTCTGAACCATTTTCTTTCCCCCTTTCCTTTGAGTGCAGGACTCATCTTTTCTTTTCATGCTCACTATTGTTGGGCTGAGACCCTCCATCCATCCATTTAGCATGGTTGAGAACTGAAGGGCACGTGTGGATTAGAGGCTCCTGTGGTTAAACTGCTCCCCAACATTCACTCACCCTCCTCCAGCTCAGGCCTCCTGCATAAATTCTTCTCATGGGAGAAGCCCAGGAAGGTCAGGGCTCTGTGTGAGACCCACTAGCCAGGTGGCTGTGGGACTGGCATTCCTGTATGATTTAGTAGGGGTTAAGCTGCACCTGCGTGGCCACATGCAGGAGGTAGCTGCCTTACCTGGGCAGCGCAGTTTTGGGGTAATGAAGTTTTTATCTGTGGAAGTGCCTCCCCAGCTGTGGAACACACGTCCCACCTCCTTGTGCTTAGGAGTAGTCTCCAGATGCTGATGGAAGTCTCACTGGAATTGGTTGAGCCTCCTGTAGATGATGTCCTTAATAGCAGGGAGCATGCCTTATCCTCAAGTACTCTCTATCTTCTAGGGCTAGGCACAGACAAGGCTGTAAGACATCTACAGCCCCAAGGTCAAGGCTACATTTGTTGTTCAGAAAATAGCCTCGGGGTGATTGATGTGGAAACCTGACATGTCTTCCACTCCTTTTGCCCTGTGCTCTTTCTCTGCAGGCCTCTATGGGGAAGTGGCTTGGGATAAAGCACAGTGACTAGCGTTTCTGGATAATTATATCTCTACTAAAATATTCTGAACAGAGCAGACAGGCCATCGGGCTGTGTAGGATCTCTACATGGGATCTGAGAAAGCAGAAGAGAAAGCAAGGAAAGGCAAAGGTTTAGTTTGGGAGATGAGAAGAGCAAGAGAAGACATCCTTGCCGGCAGGTGTGCTGCTTCTCCTCCCTGGGAAGATTAAGGAGCCTGACAGAGGTAAAACTCTGGGGGTGTTGGCACAGACTGATTCTCCAGGGAACCCTTCCTGACCTGGCCAGGCCTCACTCCTGTAGGAGGGAGGGGACAGATGAAGAAAGGCATGCTAGAACCCAACCAGCCTAGAAGATCACAGGACAGCCTGAGGCCACAGTGGGGAGGACCAGGGCTCTGTCTGGGGCTGACCTTTGCCCACAGGAGCACATATGAGACCTACTCTGTGCAGAGCCCAGGCACTGCCTTGCACTGGGCATGGGCAGTAGGTACTCAGGGAAAACACCCCAGGGTCCAGCAAGCCCCATGGACAGTGCTGGCCAGCAGGAGAAGAGGAGGTTGGCTCAGCACAGTGCTCAGGGTGACTGGTTCACCAGGAGTGTGAACTGCAAAGCCAGCAGTGACTTCCCACCACACTCCAGGACACGTGCAAAAAGCAGCCTGCCTGGAAATCACGGAACCCTGAGCTCCTGGATGTAGGGACCAGAGAAACCTTTCCTTTGGAAAACCCTATTGGTTATTCAAAAAACACCTGTGGTTATTTGTTATTGCAATATTTGCATCCAGATTTATATTGTAGCAGACCAGAAGCATCAGCAATTGCCTGCAAAGGTAGAAGAACATCTCACTCCTAAGCTCAGAATCCACCACACTGAAGTGCTATCAGAGATGCCATCAGCAGACATTCAACTAGCTAGGATGTGAAATCTGGGATATTTACACAGCGCTTACAACTGACAAGAGAGTCAGCCCTGGGTTTGGGAGGACACAGTGCCTCCACAGAATGGTGATGGATTCACAGGCATGGTGCTGCACAGACACACAGTGCTCACCAGGAAGTCTGACACAGGCTTGAATTTGCTTTAATGTTTTTGTTTGCATCCTTAAAAAATTAAAATCCTTTACTACTTTGTTTGGGAAACACCTGTGCTTTCCTATCTGCTTTAGAGAAGTCAAAGAGTTAGTATGAAAATATTTCCTGCCATGGATTCATGAGACTAAAATATGTTAGGCACCCTCTGTTGAAGCTCAGAACACATTCATTTGCAAGTAGGAGGCCCATCAGCCCAGCCACTAGCTTCAAGGAGGGAGCTGTGTGCTTGCAGGGAATCTGGGGTATAGTGGGACAGCAGTGGGAAGCTGTTCTCTGTTTGCTGGTGGAATTCCTCTGGGCCAAGAGCAAAAGCATCTGGGATCAGGCAAATCCACCAGTTCAGAGAAAGGAAGGACTTTTTTTTTTCTTTGGAGAAACAGTACTACCAACTGGCTCTCAAGATGATAGCCACTAATTAGGTTTCACCAAAGCTTTAGGAAGTATGTGAAATACCTTTAGAAGTAGATGTCTCCTGCCTGGTTTTCTCTAGAAATCATTGTCACAGACAAACCTCTCTGCCCAGAAAGTGAGGCCGAGCCACTGCACGAGCCCAGCTGGCCTGGCTCTTGCGGCTTTGGGAGGGCCTCTCAATGGCCTCTGCAGGTGGCACTCCACCGCACAGGGCAGGCTCTTGCAGTAAGAACTCTAAGACCACCCTTGAGCCTGCTGCAAGAAAGAGGCTTTCTCTAGCCACAGACAGGGCTCACTGTCCTCTCTGAGACTCTGCTGAGATTCAACTGGTGGATTTATAAAGGGTCTGGTTGGCAGAAGCTTTGGCACCAACTGTTGTTTAAAACTTGCCAGCAAGCCGCTTTTCAGTATTTACCTACAGTCCAGGAAGAATCAGGTAAATGCTGCCATTTATTGTGTAAACTTGTTCTAATGAAACTAGACCAAGCACAGTCTCTGTGACGGACAGACTCTTCTCCCAATCACATTGACTTTCAGGATTGTCATTGAATGGCAGGTGGATATCTGTACACAGGTCACAGAGGCCTAGAAGAAAGCTTCCCCGCTCTGCAAGGTTATGAACCCTATGCTCCTTGAGATGGACCAGGCTGGTTTCTCCCAGGGTTCATTCAAGGAATGGGAGAGAGAAGCTCCTTCCAGAGACCAGCACAAGGCTCTGTGCTGGTGTTGATGGAGGCTGAATCAGGCTCAGGTAATGTTTTCACTAGAAACCTTCCTTACTCTTCCATCCCGGCCCCACAGGAGTTTCTGGGGTGACTGTGTGCACAGATGTGGGATGTAAGTGCTTCACCTTAGGCAGAGATGTGAGCAGATAAGGATATCCCAGGATGAGTGTGCAAGTCTGTGCCCATCTAGGGGTGCTGGGATTGTTGTCTCTGTTCAGCAGAGTTGAAGAGCAGGACACAGGGATAGCAAGCAAGCATCAGGATTATTGCAAAAGCAACAGAGATACATAGAGAGACTTCTCCAAAGGGAAGGGACCCCAGAGCTGGGAATCTAGTGGGGGAGGTTGGGCTGTTCTTTTTATGTGTCTAGAATTTCCTCCTTTTCTTTTCTCCTTCCCTGTCCACGCTCTCCTCACTATTGTTGAGTGGTGTCCCCTGTGTCCATGCATCTATTCTGTTTTTCTATTGGATCCTCTGCTTAGGAGTACTACTACGGAAATGTCTGTCTGATGGGTCCCCAGCTTGTGTCCACAAGCAATTTTGTCAACCAGAACGTTGACTTCACCAGAAGACCCTCTCGAGACACACCTCTTTATTCTGGCCCTACACCTGGCCTTCTCACTGGCCGTCTTACCCTGGCTCCCCACACCCTTCTACATCTCCCTCAAGAGTCAGATTCCAGTCAACCAGGGCACGTTCTGTCTGGATGGAATGAGGTCCAGAACCCTGTGCCTGCAGCTGGGCTGACTGCGTTCCCTCCACCTCCCTCGAGCTCCTCCTGTGTTTCTGAAATAAGAACAAAGTCTCTAGACAGAGACATGTTTCTGGGGCTCTGCACAGGCCACGCTTAGATGCCCTGCTTGCACCTGCCCTTCATCAGTGTGTTGGAAAGGAAAAGGGATGTCAGTGTCCTTTTTATCAAAACACGAATCCGTGGGAAGACACTCTAGACCAATCTCAACCCTGGCATTCTGGAAGTCCTCCCCAGTGTCCTTGGGACACTGCTATCTGTCCTTGCACACTGTAGGGTACTGGTTGAATAAAAATGTACCTCCAATCACCTGACAGCTTTCAGGCCAGAGGCTCACCTGTGACCTCCACACTGAACTGTGCTGCACTGTGGTGTGTGGAGCTTGCAAATGAACAATTGTAATCCCCTCCATCTGAAGTGTGGATGGGGTGGATCCTCAGGGCCACCTGCCCTTGGCTGATCTGATCCTTGAGGAGCTCCATTCTCCTGTGGTACTCTGGATGCTGCTTTTCCAGGATATCCTGGGAATTCCTATAGTAATGCACCAGTTCTGAATTCTTGGCGTGGAACCACCTGATCTCCATGTCCTGGGCATCCGTGGAGGGGTTGAGGTGGCAGGAGAACACGGCCTCTGCTCCAACCTTGGCGATGACTGGTGAGCTTGGTCCTATCACATCGAATTGCCCTGGAAATCATGAAGATAAAGTGTCACAGCCCGGGGCTGTCAGGCGAGGCTGCAAGTGTCTGATGAGAGCAGCAGACCAGCTCCCTGAGCACACAGAGCTGTGCCAAGCTATTGAGCAGACCTAACACCAGGATGCCAGAGCACCATTGGTATAAAAAGTCACAGCCACACAGAGCCACTGTGCAAGGGTCAGATGAGCTAAATCAAGATTCAGGTGTTTCCTGTTTGCCTAGAGTTTGAAATCAAATTCATATAAATTACGTTATTAAAGTCTCATAGAGCTCTCTGTGTTATAGAGATTGCCCTCACTCTACGATGAGAAATCTGAGTCAGAGAGTGACTTGGTAACTTGCCCCACAACCCATGATTAGTATGGCATAAAATGAGAATTGCAATACTATCCAGCAAATGTCCCCTCGATTTAAACCATGTTACTCAATACATATAAACAAATAGTGAGATATAATATGAAAGCATTTAAAGTAAAGATTTTGTGCTAGGGGAAAAACAAAGATGAGATGCCACAGAGTTTTCCCAGTGTAGTATATTAACATGAGGGAAAGGCCTAGGATAAGTATCCTGAAACTTGACCTCAGGTTATCTCTGACATAGCGTTGGGAGTGGAAAATTCAGCTGGAGCATCCCCAATCCACTAGTCTGAAATCGAAGAACCAAGTCAGAATTTTTTGAGCATCAACATGTGGAACCGCCTACCTGAGCTCACAGGCAGGTCTCTGTCAAGACTAGGCTCACTGAGAATAATGCCACATCACCTGCAGGCTCTGTGTGTAAGTACACATATAACACAAGTGAATGCCATCCTTAGGGTCACAGCCCAAGATGTGCCATTTAAATATGCAAAAATCCCAGCATTCGAAAACTTCTGATATTCAAAAGACTTCTAGTACCAAGCTATCAGATAAGGGAAGCTCAACCTGTACAAATCCAAGGGAAAACATGGAACTTTCCTGGTGCCAAAACAGAGATATTTCTTCCCCTCTCTCCTTAGACAGCTTCCTTGAGAATACTTGAGATTCTTGACAGCCTTTTTCAGTCTCTGTGAAATGTATGGAAATCTTCTAAAAAGGCACATGTGCCTCTTGCCAGTTTTAAATCAGGTGTGTTTGTCTGAAGGCCTGGGGCTTTTCAGTTTGAACTGTGTACCTCACAGAGGGAGACTCTTCTCCCTGTGGCAGTGCAGATTGGGCCCAGGCACCAGGCCCCCAGTTTTGCTACCTATTTATTATAGCAGAACGAGTTCCAATTTACCTTTGGAAAACAGCAAATAACTAAAACAAATGGCAACTTCAATTACAAGATTAATGTAAGGTGAAAGGTGTGTGGCAAAGGTACTTTCACATCTTACTCAAGAGCAATGTATCAGTTACTTGTTTTGAGAGTGTGTATGTGAGAGAGGGCATCTGGGGACCAGCACCCAGGGGAGATCTCATCCATCTCTGCAATGGCTGAGTGGGTCCTCTGGGGCCTGATGGATTCCATCAGCAGATAGCCTAGCATGTGCATCAGTTTTCTCTAATGCTCAGTTAAACAACGAGGTTCTATATTCTTTTTTCATTTCTGGAGACAGTTTTTTGGCTTGGCAGGACACTTCATTTCTCCCATTTCCTCAATAATCTTTATATTTTTCATTATATACATATGTTCATATGTGACCATCATATCCCTAACAATCCAGAACCCTTCAATTTCAGTTTTATGTATATTAACTTTGTGTTGTAACATGGCAGGGAAACTGGAACTGTCAAGAAAGATGTGGTTTCCTCATCTGCACTAACTGCCATTCTTCATTTACTGTGTGGTTCAAGTCTGCTGTGCAGAAATAAGGCGTCCACTGTTTGGGGACATACAGAAATGACCAAAATTGGCATCAGAAGCATTAAGTAAGAGAGAAAGTCAGGAAGATCCCACTCAGTTTCTGCCTAGACTGCTTTTTCTACCTGATAAACTTGTAATTCAAATATTCAATGGTACTGCAGACACTGCTCTAGGAATTAGGGATTCACAGGAAACAAAGGAAAGTTGTTGTCAAGCTCACATATTCCAGCTCCTGTGCTGGCTGTGCCCATGTCACCTCACCTCAGAGATGGAGAGAGCAGCACCAGGTGGAGGGGAGGGCAGCTCGGCCTTGGTCTGGACAGACCTCAGGCTCTGAGCTGCTCCAGCCCCATGTGCCTCCTCAGGGAGGAGGCCACAGGCTGGGAAGGTGCAGCAGGGCCTGAGACACTGAGGCTGAGAGCCTTCCTGTCTGATAGGTCCCCAGCTTGTGGAGATGGAGATGCCCCAGAGCAGCATGAGCTGAACCCTGGATCCACACCCAGGGGTGGCATCGCCAGGTCCCTGGAAATGAGGAAACTCTTTGAGGGGAATAGAGAAGCAGAAATATATGGAAAGGCTTTACACTTTAAAAATCTCTGTTTCCCATTGGCACCAACACAAGCAATGCAGCTTCCAGTAGGTGGTGAGGAGAGGGCAGTTCTCAAGGATGGCTGTGCTCTGGAAGACCTCACAGAGGGAGTGTCCAGCTTTCTCTCCACAAAGACAGCAACTGCGGGAGCTCTCCATTGCTCGCCAGCTAGACTTGACCACAGCACAGCGTGTGTGCACTTCCAGTGCTGTACTTGATAAAGACACAGATTTATCTGTTGATTGAAATATATATATATATAATTCCTATGGCACTTTTCACAAAAATGTTAACAAGTTATAAACGTTCATGCAAAAGCACAAAAGACCATGATGACTGAGTTGACAATCTCAGCCAGAAGAGTAAAGCTGGAGCCATCCCACTTTTCCAACTGCAAAGCTGCATGGAAATGCAGGGTACAGCACAGGCAGGAGGATGGACAGATGGGCCTCTGGAACAGAACAGGGAGCCCAGAGACACCCACAAGCATGTGGTCAGGTGGTCCACCAGGGCATCAAGAATGGGTGTCGTGGAAAGCAGTCCAAGAGGTGGGATTAGAAGACTGGCCATCTGCCTGGAATAGGAGATCTCACCCTTAGTCACACTTAGAAGTCTGCCGAAAATAGGTTAAAGTGTCAAACATCAGACCAAGGATGGAGGTTCCAAGAAATTTCAGAAAAAAAGCCACTAGACAGTGGTGTGACCAGTGATTCTTTTTTTTTTTTTTGAAACCAAAACAAAGCACAGGCAACAGAAATCAAAATAACAAGTAGATTACACCCAACTAAAAAGCAAAGCATCAATTAAAGCAATGACAGGGCAGCCCAGGGGACAGGAGGAAACATCGCAATCCTTGTGTTGGACAAGATTGATATTCAGATACAGAAATGACCTGGCAATCAAATACCACAAAACATACTAATAAAAGTAGCCCAAAAGAAAACAGGAAAGGACATGCAAAGACACTTCCTTCAAGGACATATGCAAATGACCATGCAGCTTCTGTAAGGTGATCCATGCTAGTAACCTCCAAGGAAATGCAACAAAGCCACAGTGGACTATCCACTCCACCCAACGAGTGGCTGTCAGCCAAAGAACAAAGAAGAAATGCTGACAAAGGTGAGGAGCAGACAGGCCTGGCCCCTCCTGCTGGGAATGGGCACAGTCCCGCCACTGCAGGCAACAGCTTGGAGCTGGGCTGTGCATTCTACCCAGAAATGCCCCCTGCTTCAGTCCTCTTACCTCAGGACACACACGTGAAAGAGGAGAACTCTGAGCAGGAAGAGGAACCCGCATTGTCATGCACATTGCTGTGTCCCTCACCTTGGTGCAGACAGTGATATCTGCTGCCCAATGAAAGGCTGCAGGAAACGCGGTTACACCTCAGAGTTGCGTGTTCAGCTCCCAGAGCAAGGACACCGCACCCTTATGACCACAGGCACACTCCAGAGGACACTGTGCCAAGTGGAGTGGCTGACACAGGCAGACCCACACTGTATGAGAGCGTGGTGTGACGAGGCTCTGGGGAAGAGCAAGTCAGGGGCTGAAGGATCGATGGGATCTCCGTCATGTGAGATCAACAATCTGAGGTCTAATGTACAGTGCTGTACAGTACCCAGAGGCTTGCTAAGGGGAAGGTCTTGTGCTAAGCATCCTCAACACACACACACACACACACACACACACACACAGGGTGATAATAATAACAAAAGCAAGATGGTAGGAGGAGACACTGGAGGAAAGTCGAGATTAGTTCCCTGATGGTAAGACAATGTCACAGGTGCATGCTAATTCCCAAACTCCTCCACATGTGTCCTTTAAAATACATGCAACTTTAAAAATGTTTGTCATGGGGCTGGGGATGTGGCTCAAGTGGTAGCGTGCTCACCTGGCATGCACGTGGCACTGGGTTCCATCCTCAGCACCACATAAAATAGATGTTGTATCCACCAAAAACTAAAAAATAAATATAAAAAATTCTCTCTCTCTCTCTCTCTCTCTCTCTCTCTCTCTCTTTCTCTCTTTCTTAAAAAAATGTTTGTCATACCTCAATGCTATCTTCCAAAAAAATCTGAATAACTGAAAAAATAAAGATAAGAAAGAGGGATCAAAATGGTCACCCAGTGTGATCATTTCAAGAAAACTGTAAGACTCTACATCAAGCCTTCCTATAGGCAGCTCCAAGCATATCATACTTTTCTACCATCATGTCATTCAAGAGTTCTGTGATCTAAGATGTCTTCAACAGGCTTCTGTGTTAATTTTCTAGTCTTCAAACCCCTTAGTATTTGAAAAATAAGCCTGGGCATCCAAAGGAGTTGTAAAACAGTACTGATCCTCACAAATAGGTTTACATCAGTGCTATCAGAACCAGATGTGGCAGAGGAAATAGCTGAGCTCTCCTGCAAAACAGTTCACATCATTGCAGGATAGCCCAATGTTCCTTCTCTGATGAAGAAAGTACCCTCTATAAAGTAGATCAATTCCTAATATCCTGTGAGTGGCAACTGAGTAGAATGTCAATGGTGGGAGATGAAGGGATCAAAGGACATTCATCACATGCTGAAAGATTTCCAGGGACCAGGACAGCTGAAGAGTTTTTCCCTGGCTGAGGGAAAAGCCACTGCCCCTGGGTAAGCAGATGTGTCCTAGACAGGACCTCCTCCTGTGCACCCTGGGTGACAGCAGAGGCAGATGCACCCTTCATCTGGGTCTCCAGGGGTGTCACTCTGGGTGGCCCTTCCTCCCATCTCCTTTCTTGCAGACAAATCCAGGCTTCAGTGGGTGGCTGGAGAAACAGGGTAGAAACAAATACCCGTTTTCTAGAGCTTCCAACCCCCGGCCATGTCCCTGAAAGTCATGGGGAACCAGAGATGGGAACAGGGAAGGCTGTTGCAGGCCCTTCAGGGAGGGCAGCAGATTTCCAGAATGGTATCTCTGCTGGGGTCTGAGACCCGGAGCCCAGGTAGAAGCACTGCATTCCCCCAGGCAGTGTTCTGGGGCCACTTGCCTTCTCATTCTCTTCCAAGCTACTCTGCACAGAAAGTTCAGACAAGTTGCACAGGAGGAAGGAAGCCTGCAAGGCCTGGAGCAGCGGGGGAGAGCAGACCTTTCATGGAGGAGCTCCACTGTGCTGAGAGTCAACTGAGCCCCAGAGAGCTCCCAGGCCTGGAGACTAAGGCGATGGGACCAGGAGGCCTGCTCAGCACACACAGGCAGAGGCATTGCCCGGGAGCCTTGGGGGCTCCTCACTCAGCATGCAGAGGCCCTTCTAGGGCCTGAGATGCCTGAGATGCCAGTATTTGTAATCTCTTCTATGAAGTGCCCACCACACTGCACCAAAATAGGGGGCTCATGTTTCAGAATTCAGAGGCATCTTAAATCTTCGCCAAACTGTATTCTGAATTTGATGACATAATAGAAGAATTCCTGGAGTAGGAGCTTTGAAATGCACTTCTGCATGCCTGTTAAGGGACCATACCAAGATGTGACTCAGCCAAAAAAAGAGGAAATCCAAGAGGAAGACAGCAGATGGGATTCCCCACAGGAAACCCCGAAGGAACCTCAGAGTGATGGATGGTGAGAGGGTGGGGGAGAGTTTCATGAATTCCCAGAGCCAGTAATGGGAGGAACTGGAAAGCATATCTTGGAAAATTAAGTCGTTGACAGACATTGAAAGAACTGCTGGGAATATGCAAATGAGAAAACCAGGACTGGTGCCAGCTCAGGGAACTGAAGAGTCCCCCAGACTGCCTGTGGGGTCAGAACCTCCCAGCAGCAGTGAAGGGCACGAGGTGGCCAGGATGACCTCCGAACTTAGGGCTGGTCTGACCCGACCTTGGGATGAACTTCCACTGAAGGTGGATGAGGGAGGGAAGCAGAAGGAGAGGACATGGGGTTCACAATGTGACAGGGAAGGTCAGAAGCCACAGCCCACAGTCAACAGAGAGGATTGAGGAGGATCAGGGGGAGGAATTCTGACCTTGGCCTAAAGCTTTCAGTACTGTGTGCTTTTAAAATATTGATCACCCAAAAGCAAACTTCAGAATGAAAGCCCTGCTGTGCAGTTAGTGTGAGCAGGCACCTGCAGGCCTTTGGAGCCAGGAAATGAACTGGATTCCTTATCCAAATGGGAAGATCATGAGCAAATTCATGGGAACAGCAGGTTTCCCCAGGTGTCCTCCAGTGGATGCAGGTGAATCTTAATTATAGACAAGGTACATTTGGTGAATTATCAATTTCTAAAGGTCTCATGTATAAAGTGAGACAAATGTCACAGGGCACTGATAATTCATAAACAGTCATTCAAAATTTTTAGGGCACCAAAATGTAATTCTGCTGTTATTAGATCTTATTATTAGGTGGTACAAAAAGGAATATAATAACATAATATATATGCATAATATTCATCTCCTCCATAGATTTTCTAACATTCTGAGCATATATTTTGGTAATTTGTTCCTATTTATTTTGTCTGTGTCTCTGTGAGTATATTCACTCACTTTTTAGGACAAGTCCTAAAGAGATTTTACTAGGAAAACTATTTATACATATTACAAGGTCTTTATATGTAATTTTTTTTTCTTTTATACTGGGGACTGAACCCAGGGGCACTGAGCTACATCTCAGTCCTTTTTATTTATTTGAAGTTGCTGAGGCTGGCTCCAACCTCCAACCTCCTGTCTTGGTCTCCCAGTTCCTGGGATTGCAGGTATGGCATGCATCTTTCTCCTTAATGCTAGGATGTTTCACAATTTGAACTAATTGAAAAAAAAAATGATCTCCAGACAAGACTGGAATATTTTCTTTTACTTAGTGAAATTCTACTAATGTTGGAAATACTGTCATGTGATAATACTTAAACTGAGCAGTTTTAAGATGAAGGAGAAATTCATAGATTTAGTAGTTTTTTTTAAAAAATAATAAATATATTCCTATTGCAATGTCCCATTTGTTTTCTAGTGTTTTAGTAGAAAATATTTTCTGAGGTAGAGGGATGAGCTACTATTTTAGAGTCTAAAATTATCTGTTTTATTTTTTGAGAAGTTATGTCTGTGTATTGTTCAACAAGATGTTTCTCAATAAAATCATTGAGATGTACAGGCATTTCACACCCACATTGATATCTTTCATTTATGGGAACGCATGCTGGTGTCAAGCAATATGTTGTTTGGCCGGTGTGTGTGTGTGTGTGTCTTCTCTTGGATCAGTTTCCATATTGGAAACATTTAATCATAACAGCTCAAACCCAAGCACTTATCAAATAGGAGACCAGCTCTGTGGGCAACAGGGGAATAATGCAGGGCCCCTGCTGTGCTCCCTCCTTTCCAGCCAGGACCAAACAGGGATAATATGAGAAATGAATTCCTAAGAAAGGAGGAAATTAAAGACTCTGACAAGGGCCTGCATTAGGTGGGGGCAGCAGGGCCCTGGGGTCCCAGAGCTTGTCCCCAGGTTTGTTGGCCTCGTGCCTTTGCATATGCCTTGATTCTCATCACCTTTCCCCACAACACTTGTAAAACACTAGAACTTCAAGACAGATGCCAGCTCAGTGTGTTAGAGGATGCACTATGTGTTGCACACACTGGGACTCCCTCCTTCCCAAACACACAGGGCCAAACACAACAGGGAATAACAGGAGAGGTCAAAGCACAACAAAGGGTGAACACAGAGACTCTGATAAGGGCCTGCACTATGGGAACTGAGCTCTCAACCCAGGTTTGTCAGCAGGCGGCCACTGTCCCCAGGAGCACCTGCACTCAGGGCTCAGCTTTAGAGAAGGTGCAAACAAACTTGAGCACATCACAGAAGCTACCTAAGACACAGCTTCTACAGCACCTCCATTAAAAACCAGCTTTGGGTGACTGGATCATTTGATCCTCACAAAGGAAATAGAAAAGCACAGTTGTCAACAAGAGCCACAAGGATAGACTGAATTCAGAAGCACCTGGGCTTCAGCTCCAGCAAAGGGGCATGAGCTGGGCTCAGGGACACCTGAGGAGGAGGGGCCCTGACCCAGGCACCAGGGAAAGGAAAGGGCAGCTGTGCCCTTTGTCACTCACCTGCACCTGGCCAGGGAAGCAGGAGGCAGAGCAGGAGGGTCCTGAGGCTCCTGCTCCAGGGCTGCATCCTGGGGGGTCTCAGTCCTCTGTCCTCGCAGGGGCTGTCCTGGGTCATGTCCTTACTCTGAATCACTGCCGTTCACGCTCTTCCAGAAACACTGTGAACAGGATCCCTGGACAGAAAGCTGGTTGTGAGAAACCCACAGCAGGGCATGTGGAAGCAGGGCAGGGGCCACTTGCTGCACCTTTACAGCCTCAAGGTCAAATAGCCAAAGAAGGAGTTCAAGGCAGGGTCAGCCACCACAAGGTGACACCAGCCTCTAGGACACAAGGAGAGCCCCAACCCACACTTTCCTTATTTTAGATTCCATACTTGGTTTCCTGAGCAGAGTCAACCCTTGTTCATTCACTCTTAAGTGACCATCACATTATCACACTAGTTGTCACTAGAAAAAGACAACATAAAACCACACCAGGCTTATTAGAGTGGAAAAAGGTAAACCAACAGGTTCCATGAGTGATCTGAGAAGATGGCCTTCCTGTGCACTGTGGGAGGTGGGGGGGACACAGAAATCTAGCCCTACTGGAGAAAATGGTGGCTTCCTGTCATCAGTCACCTGCTGTGTGACCCAGGCAGAGAAAATGACTCCTGTCCACATGAAAATGTGTGTGCACACAATCCAATTTTATTCACAGGAGACAAAATTTAGAAACAAGTCCAATATTCTCCAAGTAGTGGGGAAAAGGCATGAGGTATCACTCTGGGGCAAACAGAAGGGAATATTCATTCACAGAGGAAGGTGCATCAGCAGGGTCTGTGCTGGGAGGAGCCAGGCTGCAGAGGCTGCATGCTGGAGGCACTCCCATGGGGCTCTAAGAGTGCAACAGCAGAGCCAGCCCTGGGGTCCAGGTTCCCAGAGTTCACTTCCTGGAGGAGGGGGCAGAGGAAGGGCTGAGTCACCAGGGACAGCACTGGAGCTCCCTGGGGGAGAGGAGTAGTTTTACATCCTGATGGGGGTGGGTCTGCAAATCCATGTGCATGTCAAGGTTCAGACTTGGGCCTTGCTGATGCCTCTATATTTCTAAAAAGATTGTTAATACAAAGGACAGAATAAAAAGCTTGAAGCAAAACAAGCAAACAACAACAACAAAAGGATATTTAGCAATCAGGAGAATCTGCTTTTCTTCTCTGATCACTTCAGTACCCCATGAAGGTTCTGGCCCCAACATATTTAGGGTTCTTGCAAGAACAAGATTCTTTATGATGAGACACAACACTGAGCCTGGGTAGATGAAAACCAGAAGTCTTACAGTTTGAAGAAGAGCAGGCTGCCAGGCAGGGCCACTGAGGGAGACAGGCTAGGCTCTAGGAAGCATCTGAAGCAGGGTTGCTGGGCTGGTACTGGCCAGGGTTCTCTGCACCCTGTGGATTGGCTGATTTCAATAATTCTCCAGGCCCTGGCCACAGGGCTGCCCCTCCTTGTAGTTTTTGTCTCAGGGTGATAGGCAGGTACATGGAGGCCCTGAGTAGGAGTTTGATAAGGAAAGGGGTTGGGGTGTGGTCTTAATCGGCTGCTCAAGGAGGGGAAGCCATGGGCCTCTAGCCAGAGCCTCCAACTGGTACAGACAGCAGATTCTTTTATTTTTATTTTGTTTTGTTTTTTTTAGTTGAATATGTTTATTATAAAGCAGGTGAAAGCCCCTTTTTCAACAGGGTAAGATAATAGGAGGGTTTTTCGTTTGTACCAGGGGTTAAACCCAGGGCACTTTACCACTGATCCACATCCCCAACCACATTTTAAATTTTATGTAGAGACAGGGTCTCTATGAGTTGCTTCTGGCAATTCACAATCCTCTTCCTCCGCCTACTGAGCACTGGGATTTCAAGGTGTGCATCACCAAGTCCATCAGTTTTAGTTTTTAAAATAATTTTATAGAGAACAATTTAGTAGTATTGTTGTAGAATTTAAGTGGCATGCACATTTTGGCCCAAGTCTTGACCCTTCAGACATCTATCTTGTGATGATCCACAATATGAACACTTTTTTACTAAAGCAATTTCTCTCTAGGCTTTTAGCCTAAAGAAGAAATTAGACAAGTACCCAGACATGTACAGAAGATTCCCATTATAATATTATTTGTCAATGAAAATAACTGGAAATTGGAAATAAGTCAAATATCCTTTAAATATTTATTTTAATAAATTCTTATTTAGTCATCATTTGATACTTGTAGACATTAAAATTATGTTATATAACTGTATTTTGATATGGTTAAGTATAACGGTGTAAAAAATCCACAATATGTCATTAAAGAAAGTTAATATATATATATATATATATATATATATATATATATATATATATATATATATATGATACTCTTTCCTTTTTTTAAGTAAATAAGAAGCAAGTGATATGGGTATGATTTCATGGGTATGCACAATAGAAAAATAACTATAAATGTAAAAGACAATAGTTCATAGTAATTTTCTCAGGATAGTGGAATTTCTAAATTATTTTTGGTATTAATTTATTGCTGCATGGAAGATACATTAATTTTACAATCATTGTTAAAATAATGAAAATATTTCCTTTTGGTATAAATGCTTCTTAAGTAGATTACCCCAATTCTCTTACATATGTATTTTAACTTCCACTACACCTTTCAATGAGAACTTTCTGCTAATTACAGGGTGTTTCACTTTGGTGAAAGAGGAAAAAAGTGTTATTGTTGTTGTTTTACTTGTTGATTTTTATCATTCTTTTAACATGTTCTTGAACTCATTTGTACTTTTAAACATTTTTGTTTATTTCTCTACTCAGAATTTTTGTGAAGTTTTGACTTATCAGGCTTAATTTGCAAGCTAGATTTTGTTTAAATTTACTACTTAGGCAATTTATAGGTGGATTCATATCACTAATTTTAATGGCCCTTCATTTCATACCATGGATATCATCTCTGAGTAAGAGGAAAGCCACCAACTCAAAAACAGATGACCGGACTGGCACTCTGACAGGTCATCTGTGCTAGGTGGGATCTTGATTTCTTAAAAACGTTTCCAGTAGGAGCATCGTCGTTGACTTAGGTCATTGTCTGGCTGGTTTATGGGTTCTGTCTTGGCACATCAGTCCAGTCTGATGGGATCATCGTGAATGTTTCCCTCAAATGCCTGGCTTTCTGGTGAGAAACTCTCCACCAAGTTGATCTTAGAAATGCTGGCGCCCCCTGCATGTAATTTGTCTTTCTCTGCCTCCAACAAGTGGGCATTCTGTTTCCTGGGCTTCCTGGCTTCCCCTTTAGGCTGTGACTAAGGGAGGTGCAGCAGGCACACAGGCAGATGGAGCAGCTTCCTGCATGCCATTTATAGACCTCTCTTGTCGGGCTTTCATTTGTTCATAGAAATTTTCATGTCTTGGTCCTGGATTATATTAAACTGAAGACATAAATTGGTGTGTCTTCAGTATAATTTTCCTCAACCCTGGGAATGTAGTCCTTGGAGTATCTGTGCATTTTATCTTGTTGTCACTTTTTTACAGAGTGGAAGATATTGAAGTTTAATAAAGTAACCAGGTCCACTCCACGGAAGATAGGAATCCCCAGAGATAAAAAAGGGCATCCAGAGTTTCTTGAAAGGCATGCTGTGCAATATCCCTGAGCAGGAAAGTGTGGATTCTTCAGGCAGAAGCCATGTTAGTGTTGCTCCTTGGTGTCTAGACACTGGTTCTGAATGTGGTTACTTGAGGCATTTGAGTGGTATGCATAGCAGAGGAGCCTTTTAGAGAGTAGGCTACAAGGTGCCCTAAGCAGCAAAGAAAACATTGGTCATGAGAAATGTGAAAGTGAGAATAAGAGGAAGGGGCTGGAGGAAAGGGTCTCTGTGGGCCAGCTGAAGCCCCTCCATAGTAATGTGCAAGAAAACACACCTGAAGCTCTGGTGTCTCCAACGATATCTTGGTAGAATTAGAAACTTTGCTTAAACTGTTTTTTTTTATAATAATGATATCATGGTGTATTCTTTTGGTCAATATGGTAGATGTGGTAACTTAGTTGTTTGGTTACGCACATATGAAGTGCAGTGGTATTCATGTCATTAAGGAGAAGGTGACTGTGTTCATGGTTGGAGGAACAGGAGAAGAGATCATGGGGGAGATCTGGAGGGATGCAGGGAAAAGACCACGTGATGGAACCAAAGGACC
The DNA here is from genome assembly GCF_021218885.2 of Marmota monax. Lineage (NCBI taxonomy): Eukaryota > Metazoa > Chordata > Mammalia > Rodentia > Sciuridae > Marmota > Marmota monax. Next base: position 511,249 of record NW_026692662.1, on the reverse strand, counting down.
CAATCTTAGAGGGCTGGGTAGTGGAGGGCTTGCCCAGGGTGAAGAGACGGGGCATGCTGCCGACAGATTTTAATCACAGGACCTTCCCTGCCCTCTGGTGTTCTTGGATGCTGTCACTCTCTGTTTCATGAAGTGCAGCATCTGGGCTGAGGGTGGGGCTTCTGCACCAACCTGGGGTCATCTGGGCTGAGGGTGGGGCTTCTCCACCAACCTGGGGTCACCCGCTCACTGGCCAATTAACCCTTGGCCTTTCACCTGCCTAATGGTTGAACTGGGAAGGTCCACCAATGAGTGTTCAGACTGCAGGGATAACTCTGATGAAGGTTGGTGTCATGTGGCTGTGAGCACTCATGTGGATTTGTGGGAAATGATGGCTACTTGGAGGGTTTGGGCCTCCTGGCTGTCAATCAAAGCACCCAGACCAGGGGTAACAAGGTGGAATGTGAGCAGAGGGGTGTGCAGCTGCCCTTGCCACGCATTGCTGCCTGACTTCCACCAGAATCACCATTCGTGGGAGGTTAGGGTTGGATTCTGGGATATGGAATTGAACTCCTTGTTGTCTGCAATGTTAATTGGTATTTTCTCAGTGGATTTTCTGACTCCTGTCTTGGTGACCCACATTGTCTGTGGAAATTGCCAAGGAATACTAATTTCAATTCCATGGAGAGATCAGAGAAAGTGGATTTTCTGTCTCCTGTCTTGGTGACCCACATTGTCTGTGGAAATGCCCCAGGAAAACTAATTTCAATTTCTTGGAGAGATCAGAGAAAATGAGCGCAGATAAGATACCCACCACTTATAACTAAATACCGAGAAAGGTTGTTAAGTGGTGACACCGTAGGCTCAAATGCACCCCACCAGGAGGGCGGGAATCTAGCTTATGGGTAAGGCTGTGAGGAACATGGACCAGAGGAGTGTGAGCCTGTGGACTGGCCTCCTCAGGAGAGGCAGACAGGAAGGAATATAGAAGGGACAGGGGGTACATTTCAGGTCCACAGGGAGAGAGTTCATGTACACACCAAGGCCTCACAGGAAAGCCTAGGAACGGGAGATGGGAAGGAATTTGAAAGCCTAGTTGAGGTGAGAGTCAGCCAGGAGCTTGTTATAAGGGAGGTGCCGACCAGGGGTGAGACAGACACCCATTTAGGGTTGCACTTGTCCTTATGTAGCCCACACATTATTCCAGCTGTTTGAGACCCAGCAGGGGAATGGAGGTACTGCTGAGTGATGTTTGTAAGGGCTCAGGACTGTGTGATTGGAGAAGCAAGACATGTGTCTTAGGAATTGTCAGTAATGTCCACAAATCTTAAGGGCAGGGAGCGTCCTGCAAAGCTTGACCTTGTGTTCTTGGTATCTGCAGAATCATGGAAGACCTTGGGTTACACTTTGACACTCTGAGAGGAAAGAGATTCCCAGAGCACACTGTCCTAAAGCAGAAGGCCCTTAAGAAACAGCTCAACATGAATGTGATTACAGGGACAGTTGTTGACCAGGAGGTCCAGTGCTAATATATCTGTAAAAGCATGGATAAATGTGGTGGCCTTAACAACTCATCCTTCATCAAGGGCATCCTGGGTACAGGGTGAAAGGGAGCAGATTCCCGACCTTCGCCACTTCAGATGTGTGGCAGTGTCACACACACACAGCCTGCGCTTTCTCTTTGACAGTCATTCCTTTCCTACAGAGGGGCTCCCTGTGTGGGGCGAGGGGTTAGGAGAGGTGACCTGAGCCAGCATCATGGTATCCTTCTCAAAACAGGGAGGGTCACCCATTCCACAGGACAGGAGGCCCGTGGTTGATCCACTTTGTAATCAGGGTGTCTCCATTGGGCTGAGACTCTGAGGGTCTGTTTCTATGAACCAAAGCATGATGGGTGGCTGAGTACTGAGGGGCCTCAAGTAAGTGTGTGGGGCAGCCGTGGAGGTGGACTATCTGCAGCTGCCTGCTGTGGAGACAGCGCTGACTAGGATACATTAGTGAGATCCATTATAGCAAAGTGTTTGCTGGTTGCCTCTGGACTTCATAATGTAATGTAATTAAGCACTGACCTTTTGCAGATTTCAGGCAATTGTGGGCTCTTACCAAGGTTCAGTGAGAATAGTCCCTTGCTCATTAACCAGGTATTATGTACAATGAATTTTAGTTCTTAAAGTTCCAGTTCTAACTTACAAGGAGGGATCAGCTACTTTAACTGGAGTCTGCTAGATCTCAAGGTCAAGCTAGGTTGTGAGTATCTAGGACCTGGTTTAGTTTTCATGTATTATTACTGTGTTGGAGCAGCTGAGCCCACAGTGGGCTATTGTAGGGCCAGGGTTTCCTAACTATGGGAAGCTGCAGGGCTGCAGGTACAGTAAGGCGAACCCATTTCCCTTCACGCCTCTCTTGGCTGTTTCTCTAGGATTATTAGAGCTCTGTGTTCAGTTCAGCAGGGTCTGCAAGTGCAACCACCAGTTCAACCCCAGTACTAATTCTGACCATGAAACTCCATCAACTACGCATGTTAACAAATGCTGATCTCAGTTGTGAACCTACGTTACAGAGCACAAAGGCTACCAGGGTCCTTTTATTTCTTTGCTTTACAAATTATTTTAACAAATTTTGAATATTCTGCTGGGTCAAGTTAGGAACTGCTAATTTCTGTAGGTATGTGTTTACTCCCCTGTATTTTGGGCTCCTTTGTTGTTATGATCTAGCTGCCCCATCTCTGGCTTTGGGGTTCAGTGTGCACATGTTGGCTCTGTGTGCCCTCTGGGTGACTACAGGAAGGAGAGCATTGTAAGAGCATCAGCAGCAGCACCTGTCATTCCAGGGCTTTGGGCCACTGTCCCTGGAACTGGGGTCTGCATTTGGAGAGATGTATCACCTCTCCTGGGAGCAGCAAGGTGAGCTCTGCTGCTTGCAAAGCCTCCAGTCCCTTTGTGCATTGGCATGCAGTGGGATTTGTCCATTTGCCACCTGGTTGTGAACCACCATTAAACTGTATTGAATCCAATGAAGCAGTTGGTGGTGTGGGCAGGGTGGCGTGGCCATGACCTCTGTTGCTCTGTTCCAGGCACAGTGGCTGGAGGTCCTGCAGCACCTCAGCAGCTGTGTAGTGTTGGCAGGTGATCTAGGGAGTGGAGGAACAAGGTTCTCAAGAGCAGATGGTGTATAGCAGCAATGGTAACAGGTGGGCTCCTCTCTCACCTGATGGTGGCCGTGAGACTAAGGTTACCAGTTATAGATTGATTATGGGGGAGCACACCACCACCCTCCTCCAAAGGGGTCATCCATATCACACAGACCAGATAAATTGGTACTCTTAATAAAAGTAAGCACGAGAGGAGAAAGTGGGACAACACCTCACACTGTGCACCATGAGTGTGCATTTTCATGCTTTGTCAATTAAAATGAATTCTGGTGCTTTTTCAATTGTGAGAGACCTTGGAATAGGCCTTTAGCAAACCCAGGCTATCACTAGGAACACACACAGGAATGCCCAGACCTATACTAAGGTGTAGCCCTCGTGTCCTGTCCTAACATAGGACCCCAGCTGTCTAGAGTCTACCCTGGAGTTCAGGCCTGAGCAGGGGAGGTTTCAAGACTCAGGCCTGGGTAAGGAGAATGCTGGGAGCCACTGGCAAACTCAAGAAGCAGCTCAGCAACAGGTACCAGGCTGTCCCAAGGGCACCAGCAGGGCTTGGAACTGACCAGGGCACCAGAGAGAAGACCCCCGAGAGAGGCTACCCAGGAACAGAGGTCATGGCCATGCCATCCTGTCCACACCACCAACTGCTTCATTGGATTCAATACAGTTTAATGGTGGCTCACAACCAGGTGACAGATGGACAAAAGGGAATCTCTTGTCCTTTAGAGCTGCAAAGCAGAGAAGGCTGCTGGCAAGGTCTGCTGGGAAGGGGGTCTCTGCCAGGAAGGGAGCCGGGACAGGAGGAAAGGGCTACTTACTGCAGATGAGCTTAGTCGGATTCCCTGGGCGCCCAGGCAAAGGGCTGTCGCTGGTCGCCTGCTGCCTGGCCCTGGGACAACCAGAGCCTATATAGTGACCAGGAGTCCGTCTTAGAAAAGGGGATCCTATCCAAACTGTCTTTTTTTCATTTTGTTTATAATCCTTAGAGTTTTAATTAAAACACATTAATTGAATTAATTGTGAAAACATATTAATTGTATCCTTTAAAATCTTATCATGAAAATTTTGTTTTAATGAGTAAAGCAGCATGGAATGGAAAAATTCCTTTATGCTTTTCAGGTTTTATCATTTTAAATTCTAATTCATGATATCATTGTGTTTCCTCAGCCAATTTTGAGACCTTTGAAATAGGACATTCATGTGGATAATTATCTCCCCAGAACATTTATTATTTCTGTAATATATTTTTGCATAATTTATACTGAAAATGTAATGAGTATATAAAATATACTATAAAATGTGTTTGTGTTGATTGTGTAACTTCAGAAATATCTACCTATGTGTGTGTTTATTCACTGACAGCTTTAAATGTCTTTTAGGTCACTACATTTTCTGCCATCTGGATCTGGGATTATTCTGGACACCACAATCGCTGAGCTCACTCTGCAGACTGGATCGCATTCCGGGATGGGAAGCGGCTCATTGCAGTGAATGTCGGCTGCGATTCCATATTACCAGGTCGGTGCAGGCAGAGGTCTCTCTCCCCATAATTGTGAGGAGCAGAGCAATAATCCAATTCCCACACCAGTTTCCCACACATTTCCCTGTGGCCTATTCCAGAACTCAAGCCTTCGAGATAGGACAGCTGCGGAGATCATCTCATGGCCACGCTGGCTCCCTCTGCTCTTAGCAGCATGCCTGCTTGCAGGGTGGACAGCAGGCACAGGGCAGCCAGGGAGCAGCCAGTCTGCACAGGGGAACAGTCAGCTTCCCCAGCCAGCATGTCAGAAGCCTGACGAAGCTTCCATTCTGTGCAGGGAAGATGGTTTAGTACTTTTCAATTTTCTTTTATTCTGGCTGTTGACCAGACTCTCAGTCAGGAAAGAGTTGGCCTGAGAGAAGATTCTGATTGAAATGACCTAATTAGAAAAGGTGGTTAATGTTAATCTAAAAATCTCAGCAATGTTTCTCCTCAGTAAAGCCTACAGGTAAATAAAATGGTCATTTTGAGCACATTTTTTGGAACATAGGCACAGAGAGGATTTATATCAAAGGCTTGATTTTTATTTCAGAATTTGGGCTCAAGGATATACAATATTTTGAAACAATTAATTATACAACCTCAATGTAATAGATAAAATGGGGTCAACTACACTGAAGTCAAGGAACAACTACTTGAAAATATCAAAGTTTTTTTTTCAGTTATGAGCCAGAAGTTTAAAAGGAAGAAAACTAACAGAGAGATAAATAAGATATTTCTAATTTGCCACTTCATTGTAGTATTTAATATGGAGATTATGAGCTATAGTATCATTGATCAATACAAATTAGAGTTGAGTCTATGACTATGAGCTTAAAATTACACACACACACACACACACACACACACATGTATTTTGGGTACCTTAGAAGAACGTTTTTGGCATTCTTAATATTGAGAGCAGAAGCAATTATAAAATGAGAAATGCATCTCTTTATAAAATGAGAAATACATCTCTTCACCCTCTGGTAAACTTTCTAAGTCCTGAAGATACTCTCTTCGGGTGGTTGGTTTTAAGAGTGCCCAGGGCCTGTGGAGTTCTTGGGGAGACAGGACACTTGTGCTTGGAAGAAAAGTGTGTTTATGCAATTATCAGGTAATCCAACTGGATTGCACTGGGCTTGACTGGCTTTGTTTCCTAACCAGGAAGAAGAGGCAGGACCCTTTGGTGTGAATGGCTAGAGTAAGTGAGAAAAGTCAACATTTCACTAATCCTTCATAATTCAAACATGCTTCTGCAAGAGGAAGTAGGCTGTTTCCACTTAGCTGCCTGTTGTGCTTTCATAAAATAGGCTAACTCAGGAGCAAACCACCATGTACAAGTGTTTAAGTATAATTTTCAGAGGTCTACATTATCAAGCCATGCAATCAGATCATATTTTACTTTGAACTTAGTCACAATTAATTCAATTAGTATTTATCACAAGATCTATTTCAGATGAACCTAAATATTAAATAGGTGGGTGAGAGTATGAACAGGTGTGTGTGAGGGGTCAGCATGGAACAATACACCTCCCTCTGTGCAGAAGTAGCACATAGAGGTATGTGTGGACATACTCACATGCATATAGTATATATATAAAGGTACTGAACTCTTAGTTTTCATAACATATAAGAAGTAAGCAAAAACTTCATTTGAACATGTATTTTCTAAAAATAGATGTTAGAATTTAGACTCTTAAGCACGCATGAACTTTTTAAACAAGTTTGAGATATTTTATTGGATCCTAAGTTATTGAACTCTTCCACCACTGATAGTCACAAGAATTACTTTCAGCTGTTCCTTATTGTAGACTAATTTGCCTTAAGTTCACCATGTGCACCTGTTGGTATTCATGTGAAAATTTTTATACCAGTATTGTGCATTTATTCTTTTTATGCCTACATATTAGAGGTTTAATCAGCCTCTAAAATTTGTAGCCAATATGACATCAGTTTTGTATTGTGATATAATCATCCACCCTCAACAGTCTTGATATTGGATCAACTAAAAAGGATCTGATATTGTGCAGCAAGAAGTTAAAATTTATAGAGAAGTGATGATAATAATGAGGACTTACACATTATCACACAGTTCTTACATTAATAAACACAATCTCTTCTTCACTAACAGCGAATACATAAGAACATTTTGAAGCCATTCTTTAATAATTAAAATCTTTAAGATTTCCATGTGGACTAGTGTCCCTACATTCTCACAGACTGATGGCCTCACATGAATGGTGTCCATCCAAGGAAATGAGAGCCCAGAAGCCTCTTTCTAGGCCTCAGGGTCACCTTTTATACATGCTATATTAACTTGTTTAATCAGTCCAGAATCTTGTGTTTTAACATACATCTTAAAAATATGGTAATCAAGGTACTGGGAATCCATGTAACACCCTGGAGGTCAGAAGCCAGCCATTACAGTGCCTCTTTGCAAGGGCAGGGAAAAGCGATAAGGATGCAGTGCAGACTCTGTGGCTAGTGGCCTCCTTGAACATTCACAGCTGAATTCAAACAAAATTAAAGAGAAATAAGAGCTCCCAACTTGACGGAGCCAGCTTTGCTCCCGTGCTTGCTGCCTGTGTGGATGCTGGCTGCCATGGTGAATGTGACAGGAGAAGCTAAAGAGACAGAGCACCTCACCTGGGCACAGCCTCCTGCAGCAAGAGGAAAGCACTAGACCCAGGAGCTTCACACACCAGACAGTCTCAAATGTCTCCTAGCACTCAGCAATGTGGTGAGCCACGTTTACAAACACCAGGACAGGAAATCACAGGTGGAAGTGACCTGACTGGTGCACCTGGAGTCTGTATCTGGGCAATATTTGGCAGCCTTCTGCCCGGGATTGGCTGAGGCTCAGTTGCTTAGCTATAAGGGTAGACTCTCATTAGTAGGGTACACTTGGCTAGCACCTGAAGCCTGGTTTAGTTCACCACACAGAAGGTCCTTTGGACCATCTCATCATTCACATACAGGGGCTGTCACTGGTCCATTCACTCCAATTCAACATTTCCCTGCTTTTGGTCAAACCCTCCAATCTTGATGGATTGATCAAAACCCTGGACATAGGCAGTGATACCATCTTCTGCCACCATCACAATATGTGCTCTGTGCCATTGTATACTGCACACATGTAACTTGCTTTTGACTTTAACAGAGTCTCTCAGGTATGGGTATGCCTGGAGTCTCAGGGGAGATCTTGGAGTTGGTTTTTGTGCAATGCTGGAGCTGTTAAAACTATGGGACTCATGGATATGGACTAAATGCATTTTGCATTGTGAGATGAAAATGAGCTTTTGGAGCCAGGCGCAGTGGCGCATGCCTCTAATACCAGCAGTTTAGGAGGCAGAGGCAGGAAGATTATGAGTTCAGCAATTCAGTGTTAAGCAATGCAGTGAGACCCTGTCTATAATAAAATACAAAATAGGGCTAAGGATGTGGCTCAGTGGTCGAGTGCCCCTGAGTTCAATCCCTGGTACTCCCCTCCTCAAAAAAAAATGAGCTTTTGGGGGACAGGGCAGAATGTTCTAGTTTAAATATGAAGTGTCCTCTGAGAGCTGCTTTGTGAATGAAGGAATATTTTACAAATGGAATGATTAGATTGAGAGTGTAACCTAATCAGTTCATGTTGGTTAGAATAAACTCACTGGGTGGTCATTGTAGACTTTGCATGATGAGAGGAGGCAGGGCACTGGGTCATACCTGATAGGGTTCATTTCCCTGTACCTTTTGCACCTCTCTGCTTCCTGGCAGCCACTAGTGAAAATAACAGTAATATCAGAGCAGGTCACAAAGAGAGCTTCTGCTCTAACTGCATGCAGCAAGAAAAACCTCGGCAGGCAGAAGGTTCTGACAGATCCAGTCAGTGCCTGATTCACCTTACAATTCTCACTCAACAGACCACATGAGAAATGTGACTAAGTGTCAGGATATTGATACATAAAAGAATCAAGTCTCCCGGTGCACTCCCAGAGTGGGCGTGGGAGGAGAGGACTTAGCTGTCAGCACACTGTGCTCCTGACTTGCTGGCAGGGTGCAGTAAGTATCCTGCTACACCGCTGTGAATGTCCCCATCGCCACTCTCCTGGTATCTGGGCTGTTCAGCTGCGTCACCTGTGCTGGTCTCTGCAGAACATGTGGAAGAACAAACAAATTTAGATGTGAGACACAGCAAAAAGTAAAATAAAACAGGAAGAAGCTGGATGTTGAAGAAGTGTACTTGTGGTTCACACTGGGGCACCATGTAGGAATTCTGTGTGCGTGGCTTAACTCACCATGTCTAAAGCCCCAAATCAGCTTTGGAGAAAGGGTTGGACATATGGTAATTGTAAACATTAAAATCTTCCCTTCCCAACCATCAAGGCAGGTGGTTGCACATCAAATCCATATCAAAGCCAACCATATAGTGGATTTGTTTCATGCATTCCACTGACCATCTGTCTGTCCATCCGTCATCAGCTACTCATCATCTGAGTGACCCCTACTGAGCTGTCAATCAATTCCAAGGCACTTTTCCATCAGTGCTAAGTGAACCACAATTCTCATCTAATATTGATTGTTTGTGATTCCTCGTGTCCAAGACAAAAAATAGCAGGAAGGGGAAAGATGGGAAAGAGGGAGGGACAGAGGAGGGTTGGTCAGCATTTTGCTTTGCTGTGGTGCTGAGGATTGAACTTAGGCCTTGCCCAGATTAGAAAAGTGCTCTGCCACGGGGTTGTATTTCCAGCAAGACAGTGTTTTCAACTCCAGCTTCTCCCTCACCTCTTCCATGGAGGTGTCCCATAGCTACTTCCATCGATTTACAGTGTCTATTATTTTTCAAAACCACCCACATGGTTCAGAGGTCTTTGTTGAGAGCCACAACCAAGTTGGGATGGTGCCTGGCATTTTGCCAGAAGGAGTGGTTGAGGGGTAACACCAGCAAGCCATTGGGATGGTGATAATTGGGTTAAGCTGTGTATAATTATTGGGATGATGACTGATTGCTGTGACTGGATGATACTGGATTGGAGAAGGCTGTGTATTCAGTTGTGTATGTAGACCTCTGCTGTCCGGCAATAGGGTGGCTCCTGCTACCTCGGGTGCCCGCTACTTTTGAGTTCCCGTTGGTTCTCACGGAGTTTCGGGGGAGTCTGGAGAGTTCCTGTGGGGTTCAGGCAATAAAGTAGTTCCTGTTTGAACCTACAAGTGGCTCGTGACCTCCCGGTTATTTTGTGCCCAGCCAGACTGTGGCAGGTCTGGGCTGTGTTTTTGTTGTATTTCATTTTAAACATATACTTACTTGTTTTGGCTTTTATTCTTTAATTATGAGAAGTGTCAACAAGTTCTATTCTTCTAGGTCATTTATATCAGCTCTTCTGAGTCAAAGTGGAAATCATTTTCCTTCCAAGGACTTAACCTTTGTTTGATTGGATATTAACATCATAGCGTTTTCACAGAATTAATAGGAATGTGGCCTCTATAATCAACACATTAAAATTTTTGAACAAGACTGGAGTGGCATCTAAATTAAATTATGATATTTCCCAATAATACCTTAGGGACTGGTGGGGCACAGAGACAGAGTTATTTCTTAGCTGCTGATTACAATAAACTACTTAAGTAGTGTATTGCTAATATAAGGCTTAATGCTTCCATTCTCTCACAAATCACTGTTGCAAAGTTACTTTTTTTCTGCAATTTTTGTGTATTTCATATGCAGTTTTAAATATATTAAGACAAATGTGTTCATAATATGTGTTTCTTGTCTTTTATGCTGCTATTGTTAGTTATGACTTCCTGTTAACTCTTCTCCTTGATAAATTCCACTGAAGACTTGCCTTCTTTTTCTCAAAGAACCACCTTTGACTTTATTTTGGTTTTCTATTAATGTAATGATTTTCAATTTCACTAATTTCTCTTGCCATATGTGTGCTCTTCCATTTATTGTTTTGTTTATTGCAATGCTATTTCTAACCTAATTTAACTTTTTTTTATTTTTTGACTTTTTGTTTTATTTTCTTAAGCAATGTAAATGAATAATTCTATATATTTCTGTGAAAGTACTGAGCTTTGTGTGCTCAAACCTATAGTTTGATCAATTTTGTCTTCATTTATTACCAGCATTACTGGTATTTTTCGAGGACACTGACTGTAGACGAGTGTTCTGAATTTGCTAATGTGCCCACAAATACCCCCGTCTTAGTCTCTTTGTGTTCTCCTTCAGGCTCTTTGGGTCCGCTTTGGTGATGCGGCCCAGTGAGGTCAGGTGGTTAAAGCCATGCGACATGGCAACGCCCTCTACCTGGGTGTGGGACCCACTGTCCTGGCCACATGTGAGCACAGCCACACCAACAGACACATGTGGGACTGGAAACGCTGCCGCTGGTGGGGACAATACTGGTGATCTTAATTTCCCTGCTGGGTGAGGTTAAGAGCCCTGGTCCTTGAGTCCTTCTGGGGGCCTGTCTGCCCACGTCGCGGCTCACACGGTGGTGGGTTGTCTTCCTCCTGTTTTCATGGACTTGTGGAGCGCTGCGTGGGTTAAGACCTGTGGGATAAGACAGCCACACATTTTCCAGTTTGTCCTCCTCTTACTTGGTTTTCTGAACATCTCACAGAAGTTCTGTCTTCATAGGCTCCTCTTGCTCTCTGTGTTTGGGGACTCTTCTGTCGCAAGAGCAGTGAGCGCCCTCTGCAGGAATCTGGGTTTCACCGACTGGAAACGCCCCCTTCAGGGCATCAGAGTTCTGTCTGTGTGGCTTGGCTCTCCTGGCTCATCTTGCTGTGTTCCATAGAGTCCCCGGGACTCCCATGGGTGTCTCAGGGAGGCTGCTCAATTACAAAGTTGAGCTCCCAAGCTAATCAGAGGAGAGGACACAGCCCTAAGCAAGAAGCTGAGGGTTTCGGACTCCTGGAGGACCCCAAGGAGAACCACTGCACCCCTAGGGCTGGAGGTGGTGCTCATCCAGGCTGTTTGCAAGAACTCTTATGTGAGTGACCAAATGCATTTATTAAGCAACATATATTAGAAATTCAGTTTTGCTTTTAAAGTTTTTGATAATGTGTTCCAATGAGAGAAATATAAAAAAGTTTTGTTTTGTTTTTTTCATTGATAACCTGAGACACTGGCCACCTGATACTGTATGCGCATGTACCTAGCTAGGTTCACAGTCTTTCTGGGATGCTCTTCAGGAAGAAGCCCCCCTGACACTCGCTCCCTGCAGAGGCAGAGCTTGCATCTAGAAGGAGTGCGTTTTCAACTCTACCCACCTGGGATCTTTCATCCATGAAACAGAACTTCCTTCCTCCCCACTTCTGCTCACTGATTTCAATGCTTTGAAAACCAGAGAAAACATATTAATGAGAAAGGATGGGTGAGATCTGAAAATCCCTATTATAATATTTTTGAGTAGTATAATGAACATTGGTAGTGCATGTTTTAAATGAATGCAACACTTTTTTAACCTTTAAGGCATTCATTCTAAACGGTACTATTAAGATACAATTCATATGCCATAAATACTCCCATACACAGGACAGAATCCCAGGACTTCTAATATGTTAGAGCTGTACAAGAATGGCACCAATTTTAAAATGCCATCATCTCTTGGCATTTTACTTGAATATTCTAAATATCAAACATCATATTAGTCAACATAGCAATCTGTTATATATTTACATGCATATATTTTTTAAATTTATAAATGAATGATGATCTCCATGTGGGTTTATATAGGTATCTCATATAAATTTACTTAATAAATAAAAAATAAATTTCTAATAAAATTATTTAAAAAACTAGAGAGCTGGGGGAGGATCTCAGAGGATAAAGGAGAGGTGGGGGAGGATCTTGGAGGATAAAGGGAAGATGAGTATAGTAGGAATTGAGGCAACTGGAAGAGAGAGGGGAAAAGGGAGGAAATGAGAAGCTAATTGACAGAATTATACTATATGCTGGTACAAATATACCCCAGCAACTTCCACCTTTATGCATATCTATCAATCACCAAGTCAAAATTAATAAACAAATAGAGGGAAGATCAGTAGAGAAGAGGGAGGGAAGTGGGGGAGGGGGAGGGGAAGGGGAGGGAGAGAGGAAACAAAAGCCCAGGAGGCACTGCTGACCCTTCTCAACTGTACACAAGGTGTTCTCCCTCCTCTCCATGGTGACTTTTCTCTCCAATATTCTTTGTAGTTGTGTTCATGATTCAAACACTTCCAAAAGCTTCTTTTATTTATTTATTTATTTTTACATTTTCCCATAGGGGAAGCCCAAGATAAACCATGTGGGCAGCAGGCTTGGTTTGCAGAGGAAGAGCCTGTCTCCAGAGCACCCCTCCCTGAAGACTTGTCCCAGCTGCCCAGTGCCCACCTGGCCCAGGCCCACAAGTCCAAGCCCTCCACTCCCTGCACAGGCTGCGGAGTCTGTGGGGTACTGGTGCAGTTGGCAGAGGGGCTGGCTTTCCTGTTCCCTGACTCGGTTTTCCTCCAGCTCACAGGAGGGTCAGTTCTGGTACATCAGGGTGAGAAGAGGGGAAGGAACCCGTTCCCAGGTAGTAGAAATAGGCCTGGAGCGACGCAGAGATTTACACGCAGCACTTACATTTCAGGAGTCAAGTGTGTTTTTTAAAGACTGATTTGTTTTATTTTGCTTTAAACTTCTCTAAAATGTAAGATATAAAAGTAATTTCTCCCATTTCTGTTAAGCTTTCATGTTTCACTTTAAACATTTTGTTGCTGCTTTCATCTTTACATATGAAATAACAGATGTACTGGGTCATGATCTTATGATGATTCCATGGCTTTGACCTCCTTGCATAAACAATTTATATGTATATAATTTAATATTTTACTTTATATAATGATTTAAATACAGTTCAGTGTATCTTTATTTTTCTGTTTCATTTTGTCTTTCTCAAAATGAAGATCTCTGGTTAAGTATATATGCGTTTAAAACACACCTTTCAGCAAGTCTAGAAATTAAATTGTTTTAAATAAGTTACCTGTCAACCAAGTATCTCTTATTGCACCATCAGCTGAAGCAGAGCCCTCTGGTCTACCACCAAGTACACACACACACACACACACACACACACACACACCGCTGCACATATTTTATACTTATAAGGCCACAAAGTGTATTTTAGAATACATCCTCTATGCAGTGTGTAAAGCAACCACCAAATAAGAGCAATGCAGACGATGTTCCATTATGTGATAATGCACAGTGTCTGTGGATGCCTGGGTCCTCGTGGGTTCTGTCACTTATTTTGAAAGGTAAAGCTACCAGATGGTCTGCAGACACTCCCAGAAATAAGCCAAAGGGACTCCCATTGCTTCATTTGACCAGGAGGATCACGATTCTCACAGAAAGCCCTACAGGAAACGGGCCTTAAAAGACAAATTTTTCTGAAAGCTCTTGGCGGATGCAGGGCACCTATTATTCACCTTGACTCAGAGATTTTTAAAAAGAAGACGGAGCCTCATGGTGGAAAATCCATGGGATTGATGAGGACAGGGTGCAGAGGCAGGGAAGATGGCAGAGTGGCCTTTGTCCAAGCAGCCACACTTATTTATATCAAGAGGTTACATAGGTCATTAGTACCATAACCACATTACTGTTTAGAGTATCAGTAAGGTTGCTTATTCTGCAGTTGTACTTCACAGTTACAATGTGCAACATTAGGAGCTTTTTGCAGTTCTCAAGAAAGTCCGTTGTCTGAAGGCACTGTTCGGCGGGCAGATCCAGGAGCACCAGAACTTGGTGAGACATTGTGGTTTTCTAGAAAGTAAGTTCCTTTATTCCCAGGAGTTATGTGCCTAAGATTAAGGTGGAAGCTGATAAGACTCTAGCATAGAGGGCATTGCCATAGCAACCAGGCATCCTATGCCTTTGCACAAAGACTTTCCCAGGCACCAAGCAAGTCATCAGTAACCCCAATCCCAAACACAGAACCCCTACAGGCCTGCCCTGTGGGTGCTGCCTAGATGGTGAGGAGGGACAGCAGTGCCATTGGGTAGGTGGAGTAGACATTTGGTGCCAGAGGGAAGGAGCCCTGTGTGACATCTGGGAGGGTCCCAAGGTGGGTCCCAGGTGGCAGCTATTGAGGGTCCATGAGAGGACATGGGACTTTACCCCCTCTAGTAGTGGCACCCCCTCCTCCACAGAAAATCTTAACTAAGTTTCTCTAGAAATCTTCACCATAATTGATTTTAGGACCATCAGCAAAAGAGTCTCTACAAAGAGTTCAATGAAGGTAAACTTTGTATTTTCCTATTGCTCTATTTTAATTGGCCATTGGCCTGGAAGAAATCAGCACTCCAGGTACTGAATGCTCCTTTACTAGTTTTTCACACATATTTATCCAGCGTAGTAGTTTGTAGAAGTATGTTTACTAAATGCAAACTGTGATAAATAAAAGATAGGTCCTTTAACAAGGCCTCTGGCCTTGAGCTGGGGCTTCACAGAAATAGATGTCTACATTTCTAAGATAAGAGAAGTTACCAACTGGGTTCTATGATAACAGCTGGCAGGGGGAGGAAAGAAAGGAGAGAAACAACTCTCTCCTTCTCAGATGTTGTCCTTGAAGGGTTAACTTGCCCAGAACAGAGAAAGAAAAGCTGATTTTATGTGAACTTCTGCAGACTGTGAACTTCTGAGCCCCTCCCCTTACAGGCTGGGTATAACGTTCTGAAACTCCCTGAACTCGGAGTTCAAGGGGATTGATTGATTACAGCAAAAGCAGTTCCCTCTGAACCTGGATACAGCCAAATAAAACTGTTTCCTGCTATCTTTGGTGCCTTGCCTCATCTGTCCCCTACAACACTGCCCCTGCAGGTCTCAGAAGAAATGGGTAGTGTGGAGATGGGCCTCTGATGAGGGAGCAGAGGGCAGGGTAGGTGGTCAGTGCTGGGTACCGGGGTCGTCTGAGCAGTGCTCAGGCAGGTGGCTCAGGTGCTCCAAGGACACTGCCAGAGGATTGGCAGACTGAATTCATCAGCCACCAAAACAGCAACTGGGTCCCCTCCAGCAACTGCTGGTGAGGGCTGGGACCAGAGAATCGAGGCTGTTCTTGGCAGAGCTGTCCTGGGGCGGCTGGCTTGGGATGCCCTGCATTCTGATAGCTGGACAGCCAGGCAGACGGTGGTCACCATGGTGCTCAGATGGTCAGGGCACAGCTGACGGTGTGAACTTGCTGTGGAGGGATGATCACAAGTCCAAACCTACTCTCATTCTTCAGAAGGGCTGGAGGCCAACTGCTTTGCATTTGGGGTCAGGGAAGCGGACAGCTGGTCATGGGCCTGAGCTCTCTCTTGGCTCGGCCTCTGGGCAGCTGCTCTTCCCTGCAGCGGCTTTGCTCAGGATGTTTGAGGGGGTAAGGGGCTCCTGCTTCAGTCTCCCAGGTACGACCAGGGCTCAGGTCTTCAGGGATATCTGGCGCCAGGGAAGCAACTAGATTCCTGATCCCAGGAAAGGAACTCAGACATGTCACTCATTTCCTCTGAATGTCCATGTCCTCCACATTTCCAAGGTTGAGCATGTCCCCCAAAGGTTCATGGGATGGAGGCTTGGTCCCCAGCATGGCAGGGCCGAGGTGCAGGGCCTTGTGAGACTGGGGTCCAATGCAGGCTCCTCATGGCACAGAGCACCACCCTGCAAGTGGACAGATAATGGGCTTCCAGAGCCAGTGGGCTGCCACAGGAGAGGCTTGGCATACAGCGAGGCACCCCACAGCATGCACCCCTGTGCATATGGCAGCTCCCTTTCTGATTCCCTGCCATGTGGTGAAGCTGTCAGGTAATGCTACAGGGCAAACAGAAGAGGCCGCCTGATCTTGGGCTTTGAGAGTTAAAAAAAAGCAAAAAAATAAAAAATAAAAAAAGACTGTGACCTAAATTAACATTTTTCTTTACAAAGCGACCAGACTCTGGTATTTTATTATAGCCACTCTTCCTTGAACCCACTGCTCTTTCCCATCATGGCTGCCTGAAGAGTTTAGGAGTACCAAAGGCCTGCACAAATAGCTCCCGGGGTGCTCTGGACCTCAGTGATTTTCCTCTCCCTGACTGCAGTGCCCTTAGGACAATCAGGAAATTGTATCCGGAAGCAAAGACTCTGAAGACTCACTCCATATAGCACCTGGGGAGCTGCTGCCTGCTGTTTGGAGCACCAGCATGGGGCCAGCCAGCTGTGGGAACAGGGGTTGGGGGCTACTAAAGAAGCACACTGGCACACAGGTGGTCGTGCACCCCTGCCCCAGATCAGCTGCTGGGGGAGTGCCTCAGGGTGTGTGTGGGGGGTCCCCTGGATAATCCTCAGGGGCAACTTCCACAATAAAAATCAGAACACATTCTCTTCCTGCACCGACAGGGGCCAGCACCTTCCCAGCAGTATGCAGTAGGCATTTTTGTCTGCTGTGCCACTCCACAAATGGACAGGCCATGGCAGAGATGAGTGGTGAAGGCAAGTGGCAGAGTAGAAGAGCCAGATGGGTGCCAGTGCCCGAGGTCCAGAATGGAAGCTCTGAACCACAACCTGGAGAGGCCACTAAGTCAGGTCTAAGTCAATGTGCCAGAGGACTCCAGCACTGCCAGCTCTGCCTGGACCGTCCAGCCTAGAGACGACCCAAACACCACCATCTGACAGTCAGAGGTCACAGCACCCGACGCAGCTTGTGCACGTGGTCTGCAGACATTTTCAAGGCACAAGTGTAAAAGGTGTTTGGGGCCATGTGCTTCTGGCCAGATCACAAACTCTGAGGCTGGAGACACGACCTAGGAGGAAGGTCCAGCTGCTGCAGGCCCTGCATACTTAGGTCTCTCCAGCACACCACCAATCTCCAAATCCCAGCAGGAACTGGGGAGATGCTTCCTGTATTCTGCACATTAGGTGTGAGCCCTGTTCCTGCACACTACAGACGTGACCACTGAGATATCTGAGCACTGCAGTGTCCCCTGGGCTGTCAGCTGGGGTCTGCACCTGGTGGCCCACACCCTCAAAGGTGATGCAGAGAGCCTCCATGTTCAAAGAGCGTCTCTCCTCGCGACTCACTCCCTCCATGATGGCTGGCCAGGACACAGGGAGGGAACCGACTTAGTCGACAACTCCACACAGTGCTGCAAACAGAACCAGAATCCATGATTCCTCATTGTCAGCAAATTCAAGATGGCCGTGGAGGGGCCTATCCAAGAGGAGGTGGGGAAGGAAGAGGTAGCAGGTGCTCGCCCAGCGCTCCTGGGGCCTCGCCCCTTCTCACCAGGCTGGTCCTGAGGCTGAGCCAAGCAGACACCAAGACCACAGAGCCACAGACTCAGCTCCTTAGACAACCAAGCGCCAGCCCAACGGCCACCTCTCCAGTCAACTCCCAAGGATGCCATGCAGGGTGCGTCAGTGAAGGGGAGTTCCTTCTCTGTAGGACACTCCTGTGACAATTGGTTTGCAATATCCTGGGCTCTGAGCCACTTGGGGCACAAGGGCACCCCGTACGTAAGATTGGTCACCTGGGCTCCCAAACACACTGAGTGACGATGGGCAGTGTGAAGATGGTGGGAATGCAAGGCCACAGGCTCCCCTTCCAAAGACCCTTTGAGCACGCCCTTGGTAGGAAACTGTGTCATGTTTGGTGCTTGAAGTCAGAGGAAAAGGAAGGATTTATGGTTCGGAACCCACCTGTTCTTACTCCTGCACAGCATCACCTCCATCCTGCCATGAAGCTTGGGAAGGAGGATTTGAGAAAAGGACTGAGGGAAGTCCTAGCGCCAGGGGTCAGGACATGATCTGGAGGCCTCGGCTACTCAGGAGCCCTGTCCTCAGGATCTAAGGACTTCCACCCTCCCCGGTCCCTCACTCAGCAGTGCTGTGATTCTGTAAGTCAGCCGTCATCTGTGGGCATCCACACCCCCAGGAGAAGAACAGGAGGACCAGCCCGCACCCAGGCCACCTCACTGGGATGCTGTCAGATCTCAGGAGATGAGGTCCCACGATCTACACCAGCTGTGAAGGACCAGACTCGGGTGGGATTGTAAAGCAAACCCGTTCTCCACTGCCCTGGAGCCACCCACGCCTTGCTCTGGGTCCCCAACCCCCAAGGGTCTCCCTCAGTCCTTTTTCCCTGAGTGGACAGGCAGAGCACCTCTGAAGGACCTGCCCTCCTCTCCAGGCATCTCTGCACATGGTTATTTTGGGCCCCAAACCTACTCTGTGTCAGCAGTCAACAGTCAACATGGAACACAGCAGTAGGGAGAGGAGGGGAAGGGACACACGACCTGCCAGGGCCTCATGGCTATAGCAGGGATCTGAGCCCAGGTGTCACCTGTTACTCACTTGGCCCTGATGACCATAGCACGTCTCCTCTGCATAAAGGCACTGCCCACACAGTCCCTCTGAGTGTGTTAGGTCCACCCTGAACCCCAGGACCACCCTGAAGCCCAGCTCTGGTGCAGCTGGAGCAGCTGGGCAGCTTGTGAATGGTGGGATCAATCTTTTGACTTTGCACCAAGCAGCGATTTCTCCTTGAATTAGACATTTTTTCAGCCCAGGTAAAATGAAGCTGATGGGCATGTCCTCCAGGAAAAGCTTCTAACTTCTGCACAAGTGTCTCCTAGGTTTGATTTGGGGTCTTTGAATGGAGCAGTTTTCCATGCCACATTCTATCTTCTCCAAGAGAACTGAAGACCCAAGAAACACTGCAGCACACGACCTGCCCCATGGTGCTTTCTTCCTCGAGTGCTGGGTGGACACACGGCCAGTGAAAACAGTCTGCACCCTGATCAATCACTGCTTAGGAAAACTGCACAAAAAGGAGGAGGGACTTCCCTGGTGGCATTCACCTGGACAGCCTCCCAGGTGCAGATTCCTGCTGGGAGTGGGGACCAGGGTGTGGTGTGAGGAGCTGCTTCTCCAGGTAAATGTATAAGGCCTGCTCCACACATGGGCACTGAGCTGATTCATAGCTACGATAGAAACCCTCCTCTTAGACATTATTTCTCAACTGCTGGACTTAAGATCCTCAAAACACACCATCCCACCTATGTTGAGTACTGAAGACACACAGAAGTTTCTAGAAGTCTTACTGGTCCCACCTGCTCTGACCCCACTGCCTGCTCAAGGCAGCCCCCTCCCTAGTCTCCAGCATCCTCCTCATTGCAGAATGGACACCTCTTCTCCCCTCTCACGACCTCTATTCAGGAAGGGAGTTAGATGATAGGAAAGGGCTCTGGAAACACAGTGAGTTAATCCACTGGGACACTGATTCCACTTTCCCATCCCACTTCCCTGCACACGGTGTGAACACACTCGGCACCCACCAAAGTGTGTCCTCAGGAAGGGCACCTAGGACCCAGGCACAGAGGTGTCCCCTAGCCCTCTGATCAGTCACTGCCAGAGGAGGGCAGACTTCACATCCCCCCAAGGACATGGACTCCTAGTGCCACATCTCTCTCTCTCTGCTGTGTCCAGTGACCACTCTTGAACCTAGACATGGGACCAGTCCCTGGATGGTGGGGCCTACTCAGTGCACCTACAGAGTGGGGGGTGTGCCTGTCACAGTGGACCTTCCATCATGGAATCTGAGGAGAGAACTGTGGGAGGCCCTCTGGCAAGGGTCAGTCACTGGTTGGCCAGTGAGTAGCTAGGACTGTCTAAAGACATGACTAAGAAGCTTCCTCCCGTGGATAAAGCTCAACGCCAATGCCCCCCTCCGGAGCCCCCACCCTCCAGCCCCATCACCGGCCTCCCTCCCCTGACCCGCCAGGCTGCCAGCCCTCAGCCTGCTCTCCAGCTCAAGCCCTCCCCTTCTGGCCTGTTAGTCTGTAAACAAGTCAGGATGGCGCCTGGCATTTTGCCAGAGAAATGTTAGAGTCTGTAAACAAGTCTGGATGGTGCCTGGCAAAATGCCAGAGGGAGTGGTTTGTGAAGTAACACCAGCGAGCCATTAAGTGTGGAGATTCCTTATTGGTTGACTGATGTATCTAGTTTATGCTAATTAGATAAGCTGTGTGGAATGTATAAATACTGCTCCTGTCCTGCAATAAATGGCTCCTACTCCTGCTGTATCAATCTACACAAGTTGTTCGTCACCCCCCGGTTATTTTGCTGCAGCTGGACTGCGGCACTGGCCTCTGCCCCATTACTTTCCCTCCTCTGCCTTACATGGTCCCTTCCCAACACCCTGCCTTGAAGGGCTCCGTGCCCAGCTCTTCCTCTCTTGCTCCCAGACCACCCACTCGCCTCCCCGCTGTTCATCTGGCTCGCCTTTCCCGTCACTCCCCCATCTATACCCCTTCTCCTCCTCCCAGCTCTCCCTACTAGGTCCCCATAATCCAGTCCCACCCACAATCCAGCCTCCCCAACCAGGCAGCATGGTTGACACACTCACCCAGGGGAGATGGTTTCCCCACTGTGGGTGCAGGTCACAGTCCCTGGGACTGTCTTCCCAGCAGCCTGAGCAGGTGGACCCAGGGGTCACAGGAGGATGACAGCCCCACACTCAGCCTGGAATCCACCCTTCCTGGATACCACCTAAATCTTTTTTAGGAAATGATTGGCCAAGGTGAGATCCAGCTGTCAGTCTCTTACCTGGGCCTCCCCACTGGACCTGGAGCCCTTCCCTGATGATGTCCAAGGGCAGCTCTAGTACCCAGGTTCTGACCTGAGAAGCTGGGGCAGGTGAGTCCAGTGCCTGCCTGGGACCCTGGGAGGAGGGATCTGGGGGCAGTGGGTGGAGTCAGGGGACTGGGTTGCCCAGGGGAGGTCCAGGGCTGGATACTGGAGCATTCCAACCAGGACTCTGTTGCCAGTAGACAGCTGGGACATTGTTGTCAGGAGACGGCAGAAGACCTGGCACCGCCCCAGCCAGAGGGCACTTAGAGAGCCCCACAGCACCAGCATGGCCAGGCCATGGCTAGACACCAGAGGGAGAGGGCGATCCAGGACCAGGTTCATCAGAACCAGTTCCTGCGGGAACAGTACCTGCAAGAGCTGCACATGCAGAAGCTGTACACGGAGTACCACGTGAATCCCCGGCACAAGGGTGAGGACTGGGGGAACAGAGGTGGGACACTGAGGGGTGGGTTGTGGGCGCGCAGGCAGCAGGGAGAGGCCTGCCCTGATCTCTGGTGTTCAGAAAGGGTGGATTCCAGGGCTGCCCAGCCTCCTGAGACACATCAGATGCATTGAAATGCATCCACCTCATGATGAGATCAAACATACTGCATGTAAAAAGGAATGCTTTTACGGATTGAATTCAAGGGCACTCAGTAAAGCCCCAGCTCTTTTTATGTTCTGTTTGAGACCTGAGCCTCCCTAAGTTGCTGAGACTGGCTTTGAACTTCAATCCTCCTGCCTTAGCCTCCCAAGCTCTGGGGATTAAAGGCATGTGCCATGGCACCCAACTGGAAATGGCTTTTAATATTTTTGTTTTTGATTGAATTACATTTTTCAGGGCTTTTATATTTTGTTTTTGTTATATTTTGGTTTCATTTTCATACACTAAAGGATTTTTTAGGATTTTAATATCATCATAGCCCTTTCTTTGGAAAGGTCGGGAGAGTGGGCTCTGGGCAGTGCTCCCTGTCATCCAGGTAAAAGCACCCTCCCCTCCACTCCTCTCACCCTGCACACTCCGGTGAGATCCATCTCATCCTGCAGCATCAGCAGCCTCTAAAGGACACTGGGCCTCAGATGAGCTCCAGATCTGCCATATGACCACCTCCCAGCTACCTTCCTTGGACTCACCATTAGGGACCTCAAACTGGCCCTCGGGAAAGCTAGGGGCCTTGAATCCCTTGCCCACCCTCTGCTTCTCCAGAAGAACCTGTGGCAGCACAAGGCAGCTGGGCCCATCCCTCCCAGGTGAGAAGCCTGAGTCAGCCCCGGCCTCCATCCCTCAGTCCACACACCTGGCAGTCACAGAAGCAGAATGGCTGCTGCTTCACATTTGCCCTGACCCTTGTCTGTTCCTACCTCAGGGAAAGACTCCATGATACACTGGGGGTGTACCCACATCTCACTTAATTCCACCCTCTGGACAGCTACTGGACCTGCCCCTCTCCAGCCTCACCTCCTCCAAATTCCTTCCACAAATACAGTAGGGCCTGCCCCCCACCCCCTTACCATTGCTAGGCTCCCTCTCAAACTCCTCTTTACCTCTGAACGGCTCATTCCACAGCCCCCTATGGTACCTGCCCACCTGCTCCTCCTCCCTGAGCTACCCCCAACTCTCTACCTCCATAGCCAGCACCCCTGCAGCCTGGCCATCTGCAGGAGACTTAGTGACTTGATTTTGCTTAGAACTCTTCTGGCTGTCTTCTGTCCCCACCACTGATTTCAGCAGAAAAATTCACTTCTGTTTAGGTTGGTTCATTCCAACAAGCTAAATAATCCCTCAGGCCACATTCATTCTGGGAAAAGTGATTTCCTCCAGTTCTTTCCCTTGGGCACAGGATTCATGTGACCATTGTGGTGAAGTGAGAAAATACTGTAGCTTGCATTTCTGTTTACTTGTACTGTAAAGAAAAATATTATATTTTTCTAATATGCAGATAATATTACATACAGATGACATACACATTTCATATCTTAGGGGTGCATGCTCAGAAGACTTTTTACTCCTGGGCATGGTGACATACACCTGTATCCTGGCAGCAGGGAGGCTGGGGCAGGGAGATTGCAATTTTAAGGATGACCTCAACAGAGACCGCTCTCAAAATAAAAGAAAAGAGGGTTGGATTAGGGTTAGGGTTAGGGTTAGCTCACTGCAATAAATAAATGAGTGAATGAATAAACAAACATAAATCCTAGTAGCCTATGGCTTGTGGCCACTTCCCTGGACAGTGCCAGGCCAGACCCTAAGTCCTCGAGAGCGTGGGACCTTGTTCCCAGCACCCAGCCAGAACCCCCCAGGCCCAGGCACTATGTGGGTGCAGAATGAGAGCCTGGTCTAGGGTGAGTGGCGGGAGGCAGGGGTTGTGCTCTGACCTGCACTGTGTCCCTGCTCTTCTCCAGTTCACACAATCACCAAGAAGCCCATGTCGTGGCATGATAACTTGGAGGAACCTGAAGATGGTAAGTCCTGAGGTCGGAGACTGCGTGAGGTGGGGCAGAGAGAGGCAGGGGGCTCAGAGAACTCGCAGGCAGAGTCGCTGCAGGGAACCTTAGGGTCCTCTGCTGTGGTCTCGAGACTAGACTCTACTGACCAGGCTCAGAGAGACTGATGAGCAAACACATGCCAACTCATTACTGTCATCCACAAGAGTCCCCGATGGCCTGAAAATAGGAGTCATTCATTCACAAATGTTCAGACATTACTCACACGGGTTCTGAAGGCCTAGGAACTAGATTCATGTCCTGGTGCTGCCGCTCCTTAACTGTGGGCTTTGGCCAGGTTGTTGACCTCTCAGCCCACTTCTTAGAGTTGTTGGAAGGACCAAGCAAAACACCACAGGTGCTTAGAGCTGAACCCGCCTCACCATGCTCAGTAAACACAGTCCTGTTCATGTTTCCACTTTACCTGGTGACAGGCAGTGGGGTGGGCCTGGGGGTCTCAACACAATCAGGCAAAGGCAAGAGGGCAGCCTGTAAGTGCCTCCACCAGTGTGGGGGGGTGGGATCATGGGCGACAGCATGGAAAACAGGTGCCTCCATCAGGCAGGGGATGTGGGACTGTTGGGGCAGGTGGGCACAGGTGGTCCAGGGTGTCAGGCGGGAGGCTGTGGAAGGACCCCGCATGATAGAGAGGTGCAAGAGGGCAGCACCCACATGTTCTGAGAACAGAGGAGTTGACCTCTATTCCTGCCTGCCCTGGACTCCCCGGGGACCCATGTCTGTCACAGCCCTGCCCCAGGGTCCAGAACAGTGCCTGGCACAGTTTGCACTCGACACATTTGTTGACACATGGCTGAGAACCAGATGCCCCTGTCTCAGACCCTGGCTCTGCACACAGAATTCTGTGGCCCTGGAGTGGTGTGGCCAGGAAAAGGACACGGGCAGCTTCTAACTTGAGCCTCCTCTCCCAGTCAGGTTTCTGAATCTCGTTCACCATGCTGCTCAGAGACCCCGGAAGAAGTACCCAGAGACACAGACAGAAAGTCAGATCGGCTGGGAGGCAGAACCTTTGGTAAGCGAGGCCCCCACTCTGGGCAGCAGTAGGAACACAGGGTGGTGCGGGCAGTGGCTGAGAGCAGAGTGGACAGCCAGCTGGCAGGGGCTTGAATTCTGTCCTTCTTGGTATCCTGAGACCTGGGGTGAGTTTCTAAGCCACTGTGTGGTGCTGATCCTGGTCATGAATGGGGACACCACAGAACCTGCCTCACAGGGTTGCTAAGAGGAGCAGTACCTGGGACAGTGCCCAGCACACAGCACTTGCTCAGTAAACGTGGCCAGGCTCCTGTGATGCAGATGGAGAAGAGCGGAAAGGAGTCCCTGAGCCCTGCCCGGAACAGTCAGGTGCTGCTCCAGACAGGAGGACGTCTCCATGGGGCCCACCACTCACAGAGAAGAGCTCACCCCAAAAGCAGGTGTGGCTCAGAGCTGGAGAAGCAAGGCCACATGGAGGCAAGGGACAGCCATGGAGATCTAACTATCAGTCAAAGTTGGGACTTCAGAGGAAACTGCTCAAGACCTTGATTGTACATGAATAAAGAATCAGGGATCAGTGATTTCTAAAGACCACATGGAAGGCTTGATCCAAGGGGGGCTGTGGCTAGGGCAGAGGCTCCAGCAGGGTGGGAGAGACTGGGCAGCTGGACAAGCTAAGGATGGAGGTGTGGGGGGGAAATCACTGGGGGGAACTTCTGGGTGAGGGGTCCTGGCTAAGATGACCTGGCTGGATTCTTGCTGAAGGCAGGGCAGGGACCAGACCTGCTCTGGGGGACAGACGGCAAGGAGCCCACAGACACCCAGGACAGTCAACAGGGTGGTGTTGACTCTCATTACACTGCTCAGCCGGAGTTTTGCTGAAACTGGACTATGCAGAGGTCACCACAGAAGGCCCTAAGTCAGGCCTGGTTTAAGAGGAGGATGGCCTGAGTGGAGTTTGGTCCAGGAGAGTACTTGTCCAGTGAGAAGGAGGTGGGAGGAAAGGGAGCCTGGTGAAGACAAGTCAGCCCAGGGGACAGTGGGCATCTTAGCAAAGCTCCAGAGAGCTGGGGGCTTCATGCACCATGGGAAGGTTGCTCCCTGCACCTCAGGGAGTCTCCTGCCATCAGCACACACAACAGGAAGGACGAGTGTGGGGCCCAGCCAGGCCTGCCCTGCTTAGACCCTTCCAGGCCTCCAGGATAGAATGCTGTGTCTGAGTCCCAAGGGGCCTGCCGGCACTCAGTCTGTCCATCACACATGTGGGGACAATGCCCTCAGGTGGCACAGGGAGCAAGCAAGGAAGTAAGCCCCCCAGATTAGATCCAGGTGTTGTGGGAACATCAAAGGTAAAGAAGCTGGGCTTTCAGAGCACTGTGCTTGGGGCAGAGGACGTGATTGATGTGCTCCATGGGCCCCAATGTGGGGACCCTGTCCCTGGCAGGACCTGGCCCTGTTCAGAGCACCCCAACCTCAGCCCAGGGACCCCTGGTAAGTAATGCTCAGTGGGCACCTCTTTGCCTTGTGTCTCTGGGTAACACTTGCTGAAAATATATCCTCATGTGGGATGTGTGTCCAAACACTCACACACACCAACACACACTCATACACACACCAACACACACTCATACACACTCACACACACAAACATACACACAAACATATACACACACTCACATACTCACACATGCACACACGTACACACACTCACACATGCACACACACACACTCACACATGCACACGCACACACACTCACACACATACACACTCATGCACACATATACACACTTACACCTCACACACACACATACAACACATTCATACACACATACTCACACACATACACACTTACACACACATACACACTCACACACACCTTCACACACACTCACACACATCCTCACACATTCACACACACAGTCACACACACTCATACATACACACACACTCACACACACATTCACATAACACTCTCACACACTCCCACATACACACTCACTCTCACACACAACACACACACTCTCACACACTCATACACTCACACACATTCACACATACACACACATTCTCACATACACACACATTCTCACACACTCACACACAATCACACATACACACACAATCACACACATACACACACTCACACACACATCCACACATAACGCACACTCTCACTCATACACACTCTCACACATGCTCACACTCCCACATACACATTACAACACTCATACACACAGTCACACTCTCACACATGCTCACACACATACACACTCACACACATTCACACATAACACTCTCACACACTCCCCTCACACACTCACACACATAAACACACTCTCACACACACTCACATACACACACACTCATTTACACATACACACACATTCATACTCACACACCCACACACTCACGCCCATACATACACACTCACATACACTCACACACACACTCTCACACTCACATACACACATCCTCACACATATTCACGCATACAATTCACATTCACACACAGATTCACACGTTCACACACATACACACACACATACACACACACACTCCCCCCACACACTCACACACATACACTCACACACACAAACACTCACACACACACATACACACACTCACACACACACACTCACACTCACACACCTGCAGACTGGGATGGGACGAGCAAGTCCCTGAATGACTCTCAGGGCAGCTTCTCTAAGGTGCATGTGCTGAGGTGCTCCCTCCCCCTGGCTTGCTGTGACCCCCCACCACACTCCCTTTCCATTCAAGCACCTGCTGAACACTTAGTGTGTGCGGATGCTGTCCGGGAAAAGGCACAGCACCACCCCCAGCTGTCCCTGGCACCCCAGCACAGAGGCCCGCTGGCTCTGGGCAGCCTGGCTGTGGTGCCCCCTGCCTCAGAAGGAAGAGGAAACGGTGTAGAAAGGGAAGTGAACTGCAGCGCAGTTGGGCCACGATGGGACAAGCAGCTGCCCCTGCTCCGTTAGTCCTGCAGGACTGGACAGTTCACAGGAAGGAAGCCAGGAGTCGGCCTTCCCTGTGTCCACGCAGCCAGGGGCACCAGCCACAGATGTGCTGCAGTCCGGCTTCCTGGGGCCCAGGGGGTTGGGGCCACTTCTCAGCTTCCATTTTCCCTGAAGGAAGCTGGGATGAGACCAGGTACCAGGAAATGAGAGAAAACACAGTGAACCGTTTGATACAAGTTCCTCAGAACCTAGGACTTCCCAGGGGAGGCAGGCTGCCCTCCATGTAGGCAGCGGGCAGGGCAGAGCCCCAGCTTTGCGGAGGTGACGCCCCTTGCTCTCAGGACGCTCTAAGCGCTGGTGTCACAGTTTCACTAGCAGCGTTGAGCAGAAGAGCCCTGGGGTCACCCATGGTCAAGGAGGCCCGACTGGGTCCAGGTCTTCCCCCTCCTGACCAGCTTCTGCTGCCCCTGCATCCATGTAGGTCAGCCCGGAGCTCCAGGACCACAGGCTGAACCACTTCAGGGTCTACAAGGACATCACTCTGTACAAGGCCAAACTGTGGCTCCTGGGGGAGAAGGACCACCGCAAGTAGCGCTCCGCGGAAGAGCCGGCCTTCGCGCTGAGCGCCCAGTGTGCTGTGCAGGGAAATAAAGGTGGTTTTGCTAGAAAGCAAACCTGCTGCAAATCTTATGACAACTGAATTGAGATGGAATTGCTTATTAATCAATATATGGGGAATAACTTCTAAATTCTCCACAAGTACTGCGTAAGCTTGATTTGGGGGCCTTTGAACTGAACACGTTTTCCCTTCCATATTCCAATTTTTCCAAGAAAATTGAAAACCTGAGAAACACTACACAGTGATGTTAGTATTTGGATTTAGAATGCCACCTAAAGGCTCCTGTGTTGAAGACCTTGTCCATGTATAGCTCCGTTCAGAGGTGGGTGCTGGGAAGTGATTGGGTTATGTGGGTGATTGTCTAATCAATGGATTGATCCACTGATGGGGCCATATTTGAATGGACTGTTAGGGGTATAAACTGTAGGAGGTGGGGCCTGCTGGAGGAGGTAGATCACTTTGTGTGGAGGGAATGAGCTGGAAATGTCAGTCTTATCCCTGGCCCTTTCCTCTCTCTCTGTCTCCCTGCTCCACATGCCATGATGAGATCAGCATCACTCTGCCCCTCTGCCCACCATGCCCAGAAACAATGGAGTCCACCAACATGGACTGGAATTTCTGGAACCATGAGCAGAATAAACCGTTTCTCCCTTTAAGTTGGTCATGTGAGGATTTTTGCCACTGGAATGAAAAGCTGAGCAACACAAACATGACCTGACCCTCCCAGTGTTCACTGCAGTCCCAGGTGGACACCAACAAGAGAAAATGGCCTGCATTCTGGGATCACCCATTTGCCTAGGAAAAATCTAGATGAAGAGAAAGTTGGACTTCCCTGCTGGCATCAGCATAGAGAGCCACCCAGAGACAGAGCCTGGAGTGAGGACTGGGTGTGGGGTAAGGAGCCGTTTTCCAATTAAAGACCTTTGGCCCCGACTGCACACAAATACTGGTATCATTAAATAATAACTCTGTGTGGAACCCTCTTTCACTGGAAATCATCTATCCATAGACTCAGGGGGCCTCCAGACTTGTTATCCCACCCATGTTGAGCAATGGTTCAGTGTGGGAAACCATTCTTGCACGTGATTGGGCACTTCCCGGATTGGGTGTGAGGCATTCTGGCCAAACTGTGTCGGAGCTATCCCCACCCTCTCCAGGTGCGAGAGCCTGTCTGTGTGGGGGTGTGACTGACCACTGATCCTGAGGCCAATCACTGTCCCTGACCTTGGAATGCTGCCCCCCTTGACCTTCATTGGATGGAATTTTCCCCTGAATTTCTTGTTCCCCAATAAAAGGCCACTCCCTGGTGTTCTCTCTCTCTCTCTCTCTCTCTCTCTCTCTCTCTCTCTCTCTCTCTCTCTCTCTCTCCTGCTAGCCCTGAGTAAGCCTTGCTGCCCCACCGGGTGGTTCGAGGTGAGAGCCAGAGAGGTGAGAGCCGTCTTGGACCTGGTCATAGAAAAAGGTAATTGAGTCTGTGTGTTTAATTTTGATCTCACTAGTTAATTTCTATGCCACGAACCTCTTTAATGAAACCAGCGTGCTGGTCGCCTGGTGGAGTTCAGTGTTCTTGGCACTGAAGGCAACACAGAACTTTCTAGAAATGTTCCTGTGATAATGAAAGCTATGTTCAGACTCCAGACCTCAAACAAGGAAGGTGCATTTCAACATCAATCCAACCAAAGAACCAGAGGGTGCTGAGGGTAGCCAGCTTCAGGAAAGTCCTGTCCCTGTGACAAGGTCACCCCACTTTCCGGGAGCAGCCTCAACACATTCACACTGTGCCCCAAAGAGCATAGGAGAGGTGCCCAGCAGGCAGTGTGGGTCCTCCGAGGCTGAAATGGTCGTGAGAAATCGAAAAGACTGTGGCCACTTAGCTGGAGCTCAGCACATTCAGGAGGACACAGGCTCCTGTCATTGAATAGTCACACAGATGTGTTGTGAGTTAGGGAGCAAACTGTGAGACCACAGACAAACCACAGAAGTAAAGCCCCGAGCCCAGCAGTCCTACCAGACCCTGACCAAAAATATGAGAGGGTCAGGCTGCCCTTGGGAGCTTGGTGTCCTTGTGTGCTGCTCCTGCGTACCCTCCTTGTGCCTGGCTCTGGTCCCACCTGCTCTGACCCCACTGCCTGCCCAAGGCAGCCCCCTCCCTAGTCTCCAGTGTCCTCCTCTTTGCAGAATGAACACTGCAGTGGAAAAACCCTGACCTAACCAACTTAAAAAGGAGGAAAGGTTCCTTCTGCTCATGGTTCTAGAGATCTCAGTCCATGTTGATGGACTCCATTGTTTCTGTGCAGGGTGGGCATGAGGAGCAGAGCAATGCTGCTTCTTTCCAGGTGAGGTCAGAGCCTTTCATTGTGCTCTCCTTGAACTGTGTGTTCAGTGCTCTGTCACCTGTGGGAGTCCAAGGTGGGCTTAGAGAGGGGACCTCAACTGGGAGCCACCCCAGTGGTGGTCGCCCCTTGGTTCCTATTTTCAGAGACTGTTATATGTGGAGTCATCACAATCCTTGTGACAAGACATTCCAGTGTTTTTTCACTGGG
Source organism: Marmota monax (assembly GCF_021218885.2). Taxonomy (NCBI): domain Eukaryota; kingdom Metazoa; phylum Chordata; class Mammalia; order Rodentia; family Sciuridae; genus Marmota; species Marmota monax. Next base: position 480,403 of record NW_026692662.1, on the reverse strand, counting down.
TCATTGTACTTTCTTCCTTAGGTGAATTTTATGGGTACAGAAGTTCTCTCTTCCTACGATGGTCTGTGTCTGTCCTCAGGGGCTCTTCCAAGTCCTGGAAGTGGCTGGGGCCTGTCTCTCTAGTAGTTCGCTCTGCTAAGGAGCCACCAGGTTCAGCTGAAATAAGGGCTCTGTCTCCAGGTCTTGCTCAATTTGTTGCATTTGTGTTTCAGGTGATGCTGAGGAATCCTGGGCTGTCAAGAAGGCTCACTTGGTGCTTTGCAGCATCGGGTCCCACACTGGTCCCAGAAGGGACATGACTCTGAGAAAGAGCTGAGGGGCACAAGGGAGAAGCCCTCAGGGAGGACCACAGGGAGCACCGGGCCCTGGCAGGGGATGCCCTCCAGGGCTGGTTTGCTGGAACTCTGGTCCCATTCCCCGAGACACTTATTAAGCAGAGTACTCAATAATTATTGAGTTTGACTTTTGCCCTTTGTTTCTAACATGGTTTGTTTGCTGATGATTTGTAAGGAGCTGACGATAAACAGAATTTTCCCTTTCATCGTTATGTTGAGTGGTTAAGGAAAGATAGGCGCTGATGGATGAAGAAGCTGGTGAAGTGCCCAGGTGTGCTGTGTTGTAGGAGGGGCGGTCCTGTTCTGATGGGTGGCTGGGCCTGGACTGCCCTTGTGCTCTGGGCTGTGGAGCTGCCATTGACAGGAGGTGCCAGCTCTGCCCACCCAGGGGCTCCCCAGCTGGGACGCAGACTGCAGCCTGTTCCTCACGCCATGGTCCTGGCTTCTAGGCTTTGGAGGACAGAAAAAAAAACATGCTAGTGAGTAAGGATATCTGGGACCTTGAAAAACCCCATTGCAATCTTTATAAGGATTATTGGAAAATGTTGTGACTGTTTTAATAAAGTTATCCCTTCACCCTACAGGAGAACCTGAGCCATTCATTATGAACACTGCTCTAGAGAGATATACAACATGCCATAAAATTCACCCCATAGAATATACACCCCATGGTCACAGAGAGCCACAGAGTTGTGAAGCAATGGCACAATTTCAGATTTACATCTCATTTATTGGCATCTTTACTTGAATAATAGAAGTATGTATAATTTAATGGTATATTAAATATTGCATTAATGGTATTTTATTTTCATATTAGTATATTAAATATTTACCTGCATCCATTTTTCTTTTTTCTTTTGTTTCTGAGTGATTATAGCCATGTGGGTTTATATAGATTTATTGTATTTTTTTTTATACTGGGGATTGAACCCAACGTGTGTAACCACTGAGCAACATCCCCAGCCAGCTTTTGAATTTTATTTACACACAGGGTCTCACTGAGTTGCTTAGGGCCTCGCTCAGTTGCTGAGGCTAGCTTTGAACTTGCAATCCTCTTGCCTCAGCCTCCCAAGCTGCTAGGATTACAGGTGTGCTCCACTGCATGTGACTATAGTGTCTATTTTAACATTTCAAGAAGTCAAAATGTTTTTAATGATTAATGAATTATACAGGAACCAGTATCTCCTTGTTATGAGAATTCAAACTGTGCTTTGTGCTGGAGCTGAATCGCCTCTGTTCAGCCCCCTCTTCAGCTCCCACAGATACCTGTGTACATGTGCTCATTGTCACAGTTAGAACAAGACAGCCGGCTGCGGCTCACCGTGTGCACACTCTGCAGTGTGCAAAACAGCCATCAGATAAGACCCAGCGACACAGATCATGCTTTCCACAGCAGCAGTGCACAGCCCCACTGCCTCCGCAATTCTGTCAATTACTGTAAGCAGAAAACACTGGAATGTCTTGTCACAAGGATTGTGATGACTCCACACATAACAGTCTCTGAAAATAGGAACCAAGGGGTGACCACCACCCCAGGCAAGCCTGCTGTAGCTGAGACGGGCAACCGAAAGGGCCCATGAGCTTTGGTGAAGGGAGCCCCTGAGGACACGGCAGTCACATCATGCCCGCTGCTCCAGGCAGAGACCACAGAGCACACCATGGTGCTAAGGAGAGATGGGTCGTGGTCACTAAGCTGCCAGCACCTGCAGAGCTTGAACACCATGCCCACAAGTGATTAATGGCCACACCCTGACAAAGAGGGACATCTGACCTCCAGGCACAAGGGGAGTTCACCATGACTTGATCTCCGGGGACGTTTGTAAACATCTCCTATATAAGCAAAATCTACTGTGGCTCCCTGCTTAGGATCACATCCCAGCCTCCTCAGAACACCAGCCTTCACACACAGGAGGTGGGGAGTGACCACACCTGGGAACCCTCACACACAGAGGGGAGTGCCCACACTCAGGAACCTTCACACACAGGAAGGAAGTGCCCACACCTAGGAGCTCTCCCACATGGGAGGGGAGTGCCCGCACCCAGGAACCCTCACATGTGGGAGGGGAGTGCCCACACCCGGGAACCCTCACACACCAGAGGGAGTGCTCGTGCCTGGGAACCCACTGGTCTCCCTGAGCGTCGGGTCAGACACACTCCCTGTGGGTGTGCATCCTTTGCTGTCCTGAAATAACCTCTACCTTGGCCCTGCTGATTGACTCACCTGCAGTTCTGTGGCAAATGTCAAGAACTGGGGTGGCAGAGGTCTGGGCCTGGCCTGGGTCCCTTCCTTGGAGTCCTTAACACAGTGTGTCCATTGCAGCTGCAGCTGCAGCTCACAGGACTGGCTCTGAGGGCTGCAATGATCCTAGGCATGTGGGAGTGTCACCTTGAGTTGTGAGGTTTTGCAGATGTGAGCCTTGACTGCTGAATCTCTGACCACACAGAGCCCAGGTGAGTTCTGAGAAGCCAGGGGAGGAGCAGGGCGAGGTGTGGACAGTGTGGACAGCTAAAGACTTCCCACTGTGTCTCTAAAGGTCCTCTGTCAATAGAAGATATGATTCCAGTAGTGACCATGAAGAAACTCCAGGTAGATTCCAACAGTGAGACAGAACCCAAGGGAAAGGCATTCCTGGGAGTCACTGAAGTATAACTGCTCAGCTGGAGACAGAGCAAGGGGCTGTGAAATCAGAAAGAAAAAAGAAATGTGACTTTTCACCTTCAGCAGCTAATGGTGCAATAAAAGAACTGTGATGTCTATGGGCTTTGAGTGCTTGACTCCCAGCCATCTTGCTCTGCTGTCAAGGTGTCTTTCCCACAAGGTCAGCTGTCTCCTGAATCTGCCTCTGACATGCCTCAGCCCTGGGGTTGCCTGGTTTACGAGAATGGAGCACAAAGTCTTTGGGTGGGGTCTGGTGCTGACCTCCAGTGCAGGTGTCTCATAGACCTGGATCTCTCATGGCTTCCCAGACCCTGGATGTGGAGGGGATGCTGTGCCAGAGAGCTTGGGTGCAGGGTGGTAAGGAGCCCTCTTCTCTGCTGGACCTTAGGTCTTGCTCAGCAACCTCAGGGTTGTCTTCTGGCAGTTTACTCCTGGTGCACTAAAGCCCTTGTGGTCAGGTTACCTGAAGAATCCCCTAAGTGTGGTGAGGTTGTAGCAAACTCAGCCACGTGCACGGTGAGCCCTGGAGCTGGTGTGGCCCCCAGGTCCTGGAGAGTGTGCCAGAGCTGGAGCTTCTTAGCTGTGCTCACCTCAGACACATATTTCATAAGTTAGCCACTTTTTTTTAATGCTTATGTGTTTTGTTTTAGAATTTTCTCAAAGTTCAATGGAAGAGATACATAATTTCCCATTTCTAATCTTTTTAAAAGTTTCTCCTTATATTTTGCTGCTATATTAATATTTTCATATAAAATCATAGTGGTTTTATATCAGTATTTTATCAAATATTTTGTGTGGTAATTGAGCACTGGTGACAGGAATTCAGACACTCCTGTGTGTGTGTGTGTGTGTGTGTGTGTGGTTACCCTGTCCTTTTATTTGCACATTGGTGACATACTGCACTAACTTCAACATCACATTTTTAGCATAAGCCTAAGTTTTAAAAATGAAACGAAACTCTGAGCTCAGGAGTAGGGTTTTGACCTCTTACCCGGGTGGTGGTGATCAGCCTCCTGAACTCCCAAAGGCCACCCCTGGCTACCTGCAGCCTCTGGAAAGAATGTGGAGGCCCTAGAAGCAAAGGGCTGGCCCCCTGTGCTGGTGTGGGCAGCCTGTCTCCAGCCAGGGAGACCGAGAATCTGGCAGGGCTCGGGATCCCAGAGCCAGTGACCTGTTAGGCCTGGAGGTATGAGGAAGTGCCTTCGCTGGACCCAGCTGGCCGCGGCCCTGGGCTACAGGGGAGGTGACTTCCCCCAGAAGTCACCGTCACCGGGCAGACAAGTGGCCCCTGGAAACGGGCGAGGGGCGGAGCTTCAGCGTTGCCCTCCCACCCAGTACAGCCGCTCCCCACACACTCACCTGGGCAGGGAGCAGGAGAGGAGCCCCAGCCTGCTGCATTCAGCCGGGCTGCTCTACAGGACGGCGCAGGGCAGCCTCGGCTCTCCGGTCACTCCAACACCGCGGGCGCGGCTCTCATGCAGGTGAGCTGCCACCTGATGCGGAGTCCACGGGTTAAGGGGACCCAGGGCCCGAGCTGAGCTTCCTGGCAGATCTTCTCTCCCGGAGCCCGACCCACGGCGCCTTCTAGTGTCCTAGAGTGATATCGTCGTTCCAAGTTTCACTCCAGCTACTTTCTCTATTCGCACCTGGGAGACAAGGTCAAAACCAGGCCAGTGTAAGACTCAACAAACCAGGCAGGTTATGTTCGCTAGCCATCCCGGCGACTGGGAAGCTGAGGCAGGAGGATTGCAAGTTGTGGCAAGACTCAACAACTTAAGTTACACCCTGTCTCCAAATAAAAAGTAAAAATAGTTTGGGGATGTAGCTCAGTGGTGGTGTGTGCCCCCTCATTCTGCAGTGTCACAAAGGAAAATAAAAAGGATTTAAGAAAAACAAAATGAGAAGCAATTCAATTAAATTAGCCCAGAGTTAGTAAATTAAAGAAGAAAAAATGCTTTATACTTTATCATGTCAAAAATTCATTACATACCCAAGAAAATTTGTAAATAACCATTAAACACATTGATGTATTTAATATCATGGCTCTAAAAATGCAAAATTAAATCATTATATTATCCCATTCCACAAAAATAAACACAACTGAGTGCATGGGGTGACTGGCAGCATATAAAGTAGGTGGACTCTGACTTACTGCTAGCAGAAGGCAGCCACTTTGTAAGCAGATTTGCCATCCTGTTAGCATACAAAGTTAACATAAAATTTCTGAGTGTTGTATTGTTAGTGAATTGCCCAAAAGAATTACACAGAAATTCATAAATGAAAATACATAACAGGATTGTTCATCAAACAGCCTAAACATCTAATAGTAAGACACCAGATAGAATTTCAAAATCATTCTGCTTATGTCAGAAGACCCATAAGACAGAGTGCAGGTGACATGTCTCGTGGAGATGAAATTTTGTAAAAGAGAAATCTAGTGGCACAAATAAGACAAGGGGTCCTGGGGGCCAAGGTTGATGGAATATTGACTGAAAACTGTCATAAATTATAGTTGATAAAAAATTTTAATCTTCATTTTGAATTCATGAAAGATATGAATATATCAATATGAATATGTATATTAGATAATTATAAATACAATGCATATGAAATATTTATTTATTAGTTTATTTCACTACTCACCAAACTGCTTAATTGGATACATATTATTTTGTGTAATTTCCACCTTTATTTTAAAACAACCATCACAGTATTCTAAGATGAAATTACAAAAACTTTTACGAACTACTTTTCATAAAATTCTGCCCCTTTAAAGAGAATATTATTGGTCGAAAAAAGAGTTAAAATATGTAAAAAAAAAAAAAAAAGTTGAATACTCTTGCCTTCTGTCCTTAGTTACAGATGAAGTGATATTTCCCTAAGACACCGCCGCTTTTGGAGCGATGGGTTTCACATCGTGGATCTGGTACTGCCATAGGAAAGCCCTAGGTAACTGAGGTGGCAGAGGCCACGCAAGACTCGCCTGGTGCAGGGAAGGTCTCAGTCCCCTTCGAGGGAGGAAGGAAGAAAGAAGAAAGAAATCGGTGGCCTCCGTTTGCAAACACCAGCAGTACAAATGTGTCAACTTCACAAAATATGATTAGTAGTGTTGTCACATTAAAAGACTGAATGAGGGTGAGGTGTCCAGAAATCTAGGAATGGGGACAAGCGTAGGAGCGGTGTGCCAAGCTGATCTGAGCCTTGGTGGGCGCCCTCCCTTGGGCGGAGTCCTCGTGGGGGTCCTCCCCTGGGCGGAGTCCTGGTGGGCGCCCTCCCCTATGTGCTACCTGGAGAAGGGAAGGGGCAGCCAGGGCGCGTGCTGGTGTCGCTGTGCAGCGCAGAGAGGAGGTGGGTGGAGACAGAACCCTCCAGAGGGAGGCAGACGTCAGGGGACGCCTCAGGATGTCATCAGTGAGTCTGCAGGCTGTGTCCACTGGACACGTGGGCTAGCTCAGGGGAGGCAGTGAGCCCCCAGTCGGGTCACTAGGAATACAGGGTTCCCAGTTTACGGACCAGAAGGATAAAATCTCTTCGCGAGTGGCGGTGACATTTTGGTACCTCTTGCTGGCAGCCGCGCCACTCTGGCTGATTTGCCCCAGGCGCTGTGGGATGCGCCCTGCTGGCTTCTGCCCGCGGTGGCTCAGCTTTGGGGCCGCCGGGTGTTTCCTTCCCCTCAAGCATGGATTTGCCCTGCTGCAGGACAATTCGCCTACTGGTGCCTCCCGGAAATGTATCAGTGGAAAGGAGCTCAGAGCAAGGTCTGCGGGCCAGGGTTTCCTTGTCTCCCTACCGGTCACAGCTGCCTGTGAGGAAGGTGGCTGCTGCCACCGCGGGGAGGGACAGCACATTAGTCATTGGCCTCACCTCTGGCGGCAGCCCAGCCAAGAGCAAGAGCTGTGCATCAGCGGGGCCTCCTGGGATCCAGAGAAGCAGCAGGGGGCGCTGGAGACCTGGTGCTTGAGGCTGAGGGTGGTACCAGGGCTACCTGGGAGGGCGCCCAGCTGCTGCTGGAACGGGGATATGCCAGTCACCAACACTGAGGCCACTGCTCAGGGTGCAGGGGAGTCTGGAGATGCCCCAGGGGATGCAGAGAGGGCGGCTGCTGAACCTCATGGGTGCAGAGAGGGAACCTTCAGGCCTTGACCAGCGCGGCAAAACTAGCTGGTTCCGGCAAGGGGTCAGGGGAGATTGGAAGAAAAAAGATTCAAAGACGCAAATCTTGAGGATTAACCTGGAGTTGGGTGGAGCGCTGCTCTCTGATGAAGAAGCAGGTCTGCAGAATTACACCAACAATCTTTATTATATATGTCTCATTAATAAGATTAAAGACTATGCCAACATTATTTTATTAATTCTTTTTTATATTTTTTGAATTAGTTATACATGACAGTAGAATGCATTTATTCACTTTGATATATCATACATAGATGGGATATAATTTCTCATTTTTCCGAGTACATGTTGCATAATCGTATGTCTCATAGTTTCATAATCGTATGTGTCAAATATATACATAAGTAATAATGTCTGTTTCATTCTACTATCTTTCCTATTCCCACATCCCCTCCTTCCCTCCTATCACTTCCCTCTACCTAATCTAAGGTAACACTATTCCTCTCTTAGTGCCCCCTCCCGCCTTATTGTGAATTAGCATCCGCATATTAGAGAAAAAATTTGGCCTTCAGTTTTGTGAGATTGGCTTATTTCTCTTAGCATGATATTCTCCAACTCCAACAATTTGCCAGTAAATTCCATAATTTTACTCTTCTTTAATTTAAGGACCAGGACAATGGGTAATATTCCATTGAGTATATATACCACATTTTCTTTATCCATTCATCTACTGAGGAACACTGAAGTTGGTTCCATAGTCTAGCAATTGTGAATTGAGCTGCTATAACATTGATGTGTCTGCATCACTATAGTATGCTAATTTTAAGTCCTTTGGGTATAAACCAAGAAGTGGGATAGCTGGGTCAAATGGTGGTTCCATTCCCAGTTTTTTGAGGAATCTCCATACTGCTTTCCATAGTGGTTGCACCAATTTGCAGTCCCACCAGCAATGTATGAGTGTAACTTTTTCACCACATCCTCACCATCATTTATTGTTGCCTATATTCTTGATAAATACTATTCTGACTGGAATGAGATGAAATCTTAGAGTAGTTTTGATTTGCATTTCTCTAATTGCTAGAGATGTTGAACACATTTTCATATATTTGTTGATCAATTGTATTTCTTCTGTGAAATTTCTGTTCATTTCGTTAACTCATTAATTAATTGGGTTATTTGTTTATTTTGGTGTTAAGTTTTTTGAGTTCTTTAAATATCCTAGAGATTAATGCTTTATTGGAGGTGCATGTGGTAAAGATTTTCTCCCAATCAGTAGGCTCTCTCCTCACTTTATTAGTTATTTTCTTTGCTGAGAAGAAGCTTTTTAATTTGAATCCATTCCATTTATTAATTTTTGATTTTACTTTTTCCTCTTTGGGAGTCTTGTTAAGGAAGTCAGATCGTAGGCTGATATAGTGAAGATTTGGGCCTATTTTTCTTCTATTAGTCACAGGGTCTCTGTTCTAGTGCCTAAGTCTTTAATCCACTTTGAGTTGATTTTTGTGCAAGGTGAGAGATAGAGGTTTAATTTCATTTTGCTACATATGGATTTCCAATTTTGCCAGCACCGTTTATTGAATAGACTGTCTTTTCTCTAGTGAATGCTTTTGGCACCTTTGTCAAGTATGACATATTTTATGTGAGTTTGTCTCTGAGTCTTCTATTCTGTACCATTAGTCTACAAATCTATTTTGGTGCCAAAACAATGCCATTTTTATTACTATAGCTCTGTAGTATAGTTTAAGGTTTGGTGTTGTGATGCCTTCTTCTTCACTTTTCTTGCTAAGGATTGCTTTAGCTATTCTGGGTCTCTTATTTTTCCAAATAAATTTCATGATTGCTTTTTCTATTTCTATGATGAATGTCATTGGGATTTTAATAGGAATTGCATTAAACCTGTATAACATTTTTTATATTTTTTATAATATTAATTCTGCCTATCCAGGAGCATGAGAGATCTTTTCATCTTTTAAGGTGTTCTTCAATTTCTTTCATTAGTGTTCTGTAGTTTTCACTGTAGAGGTCTTTCACCTCTTTCATTAGAATGATTCCCAGGATTTTTATATTTCTTGAGGCTATTATAAATGGAGTAGTATTCTTAATTTCTCTTTTGGTGGATTCATTGCTGATGTATAGAAATGCATTTGATTTATGGGTGTTGATTTTATATCCTGCTACTTTGCTGGATTTGTTTATTAGTTCTAGAAGTTTTCTGGTAGAATTCTTTTGATATTCTAGATATAGAATCATGTCATCAGCAAATAGTGATAGTTTGAGTTCTTCTTTACATACTTGTATCCCTTTAATTTCTTTCTTTTGTCTAATTGCTCTGGCTAGAGTTTGAAGGATGATATTGAATAGAAGTGGTAAAAGAGGACATCCTTGTCTTGTCCCAGTTTTTAGCAGGAATGCTTTCAAATTTTCTTCATTTAGAATGATGCTGGGCTAATTATATCCTTGGGCTTAGCATATATAGCCTTTACAATGTTGACATATGTTCCTACTATCCCTAGTTTTTCTAGTGTTTTGAACATGAAGGTGTGCTATATTTCATCAAATGCTTTTTCTGCATCTATTGAGATGATTATGATTCTTGTTTTTAAGTCTATTAACATGATATGTTATGTTTATTGATTTTCATATGTTGAACCAACCCTGCATCCCTAGGATGAATCCCACTCGATCTTGGTGCACTATCTTTTAAATATGTTTTTGTATACAATTTTCCAGAATTTTATTGGGAATTTTTGCATCCATGTTCATCAGGGATATTGGTCTGAAGTTTTCTTTCCTTGATGTGTCTTTGTCTGGTTTTGGTATCAGAGTGATATTAGCCCCATAAAATGAATTTGGAAGGGTTCCCTCCTTTTCTATTTCATGGAATACTTTGAGGAGTATTGGTGTTAATTCTTTTTTTAAAGTTCTTATAGAATTGGGCTGAGGATCCATCTGGTCCTGGGCTTTTCTTGGTTGGTAGGCTTTTGATGGCATTTTTTATTTCATTACTTGAAATTGACCTATTTAAATTATGTATGACATCCTCATTCAGTTTGGTAGGTCATATGTCTCTGGAAATATCTGATGTCTTCGATATTTTTTGTCTTATTAGAGTATAAATTTGCAAAATAGTTTCTAATTATCTTCTATATTTCAGAAGTGTTCGTTGTGATATTCCTTCTTCATCTTGTATTTTAGTAATTTGAGTTTTCTCTCTTTTTCTCATCATTAGTATGGCCAGGGAAGCATTATTCTTAGTATCCATAAAACTTACAGAGTTAGCAACAGTATGTAGCTGTTTCCTCAGTTAAATTCTACAGTTGCAATGTACAATGTTAGGAGCATTGTGCAGCTCTCAAGAAAGTCCATTGTTTAAAGTTACTAATTCATGGCAGATTCAGAAGCAGCGGAACTGGAGAAACATTGTGGTTATTTTAGCAAGGAATTTCCTTCATTCCCAAGAGCCGTGTGCCTGAGAATAAGGTCAAAGCTAATAAGACTCTCAAAACAGAGTCTCCCTATGGAAAGCATTGTCATAGCAACCAGGCATCCTACATCTTTGGTTAGAAACTTTCAAGTCACCAAGCATGCCACAGCCATGAAATCATCAGAGACCCCAATCTCAGACACTGGTCTCTCAGTCACCGTCACCACTCTCCACACCTACAGACACAGGAGACATGGCTTCCAGGCACTGACCAGCGGAGAGCTGCTGATGAGATCTGAAACAATTTCTGGAGCATGTTGGGGAGTTAGCTATGGTGGAAGAGACCAGTCCCACCCATGCAGTGAGAAAGCAGCAGGACGGGGCAGTCCAGGCCCCCTGGACACCGTCTTCCAGGGTCCACAGTGTGCCTGGGCTTCCCTGGGACTCTCTTATTGCCACCCCACTGGCCTTAAAGAGGAGCCCACCTCTCTCTTCACCATGCAATTGGTCAGGGTCAGTGCACCCTTCAGCCCAGCCATCACTGATGCTACCTGTGCAGAGAGACCAGGAGCAGGAAGGTTCTGGGACCACAGGGAGCAACACAGCTCTGGGGCTGCATTAGAAGAGCTGGCAGAGCTGGGGAGGGGTCTCTGCTGGAAATGTGGAGCTTTTGACTTTGTAGATTCCCAGCATGACCACACTCAGTGTCCCTCCTCATTCACTCAACACTTTTTTTTGCATTGTCTTCAGTAAGGTTTCATTAGTTTCCACGGGATGCAACTTTCCACTTTTGTCAGTTTTTCTTCAAATATTTAATATTTTATGTGATTGCCAATTGCAATGATATTCTTCAAAGAGCTAGTAAAAAACAATACTAAAATTCAAATGCAAGCTCTCTCTCTCTCTCTCTCACACACACACACACACACACACACAACTCCAAATAGCCAAAGAAATCTTGAACAAAAATAAGAAAATGGGAGGCATCACAATATCTGATTTCTAGGTATCCCAGAGCCATGGTAACCAGAACAGCATGGTACCATCATAAAAACAGACACAGACCAGTGGAACAGAACTGAGTTCCAGAAATAAGCCCACATGGACATCCAAGTGGCTCCCAACAAAGGTGCCAAGGACACTGGAGAGAACGCAGCCTTATTTTTGACTTGCTTGTGGCTTATTTCTAGGAAACAGTTTTTTTCTTCATGTTGACATTTTTACTCCAAAACCAGTTGAAGCACTTAGAGAACTTTTGGGGTCATTTCTTGAGGCTAACTGTGGAGGAGGTGGAATCACCTCTTTTTGATTTATTCCAAAGTGTCCATTGGTTTGAGCTAAAGGGATGTGACATCATCAGATCTACTCTGCCAAGGAAACCAGGATCTAATGAAGATGTGACATAGAAATCACCTCCTTAGCGCCTGCTGAGGGCTGCCTGCAGCAGACCAGGAGAGTGCAGGGAAGCTGGTCCCACTCCCCCGTGGCTCTGGAGCACCATGATATCCTAGGAGCACAGCTTGGAGGGCTACAGGAACAGTGGCCTCATCCTCCGTCTAGAGCCCACCTGAGCTCACCTGCACATCTTTGGATCCAGAGAAGTGCCTTGTCTGCATGTGTGTAGTTGAAGAGGTACCTGGGAGGGCTCTGTAGCTTCTGTTGGAACCTGCATGTCCTTCAGTCACCAGGACTGAGGCCACTGCTCGGGTGCAGATGAGTCTGGCCCATGCTCCAGGGGATGAAGAGGGGGAGGAGGACTGAGCCAGCACAGGCTGGGGAGGGACCTGCAGACAGGCTCGCAGGGGTGATGGGCCAGAGGCCAGGGGTAAACTGCTTGGTGGTCTGAGGCAAAGGGGCTGACACAGGCTAAGGCTGTCCCTGTCTCTGAGGCCTGTCCCAACCTGCCAGTGCAAGAGGAGCACAGGAGGAGGGAGTCCAGGCCAATCAGCCCCCCTGGAGCACCAGAGCAGGGCTGCTTGGCTGAAGTCTCTCTCATCTTCCCCAGTGACCTGAAAGAAGAGGGGCTGTGCATGCCAACTGATTTCCACTCTTGGTGATCTCTGCTCCATGCTGAGACTGAGTGTCTACACACAGGGTGCTGATGGGTTAGTTCTAGAGCTTGTTCATGGGAAGGCCAAGGAGGAGCAGCTGCTGGGACCTTGCACAACTGTGAGCAGCAGGTGATCTAGTCCAGAGGAGCACAGCAGGTAAAAGCCCATCAGCAGATGCAGGCACCCACACCCCAGCCCTGAGGAGTTTGGAGATTTGCACAGAAGAAGCAGCCACATGGCAGACCCTGAGGTCATAGTGATTCTGGCCTCCTCCCCCCGCCCCCCGGGCATATGTCATGTGAACCAGCATGTCCTGCTTGCTCTCTGGAGATTCCCAGTCACCAAGCATGCCACAGCCACTGGCTCTCATCAGCTGTGTCCCTCTGAACTGGATAGTCGCCTATAGTGGACACCTGGGTCCCTACAGGGCATAGGTCCCTCTTCCCAGTGTTCCTCTCCTCATGTGGGAAACCTGGGCCATGTCCTAGATCAACAGGCAGGCAGATAGGGTAGGGATGACCATGACCCTTGGAGTTCCCAGCCAGAGAGTAAACAAGCAGGGAATGTCCTGATAATTTCTTAGATCACCATTGGCGGCTTCTTTCTGTTTAGGAGTTCTTCCTTTAGTGTGTCTTTCCTCACAGTTTTCCTATGAAGAATCATGCCACTATTTAAAGAATGGGGTTACACTTAATATTCTGCTTGGAAATCTCAGCTGAATCTCCAAGTTTGCTTCTTGGTAGTGCTTTATTTCAGACCTTGTTCATCTAATTCAAACTTCAGCTTTCAAAAAGAGTGACACCTACATGCATCCAGTCACTGACCACAGACTCTGCATGGTGCACTGGGGACTCTAGAGACCCAAATCCTCCACCCAAAAACCTTGAATAAGACCATATTTGTGGGCCTCTGACCTTGCTCAGAAGGGCCTTGTGCTAGGTTTATTGCTATTGCTACCATCTTAATTTTTTTTTTCTTTTTTCTTTCTATTACTGATGGTTAAACCGACATGTGCTAGGCCAGCCTCTGCTATTGAACTACGTCCTCAGCCCAACTATCTTAAAACTCTTAATATTTTAGTCCCTGAACATGTTTTTTTTTTTTTTAAGTGAATTCTGATGAGGGACTTGAGGGAGCTCATTGGCCTGATCACTCAGAGGCAGATGCAATCCAGCAGCTTCCCCTGGAGTGCTGCTGTGCACCTGCCCATGGGCACTCAGTCTTGTCCTGCAAGCTGTGGTTGGGCTGTGCAACTTCTCCTGCCCAGCTAGTTGACTTCCTGTGCAGCAGCTGCAGCAATGTTCAAAGTATCAGAAATGTGTGACAGAGGGCAGATGACATTGTGCCACCTCCTACATGAAATAGTGAAGTCGTGTTCCACGTTAGATTTTTGACTGAGAAGAGAAGTATTGGGAATGTAGTAACCTAAAATTAATGAGTGGGTAGATGAGTGGGGGCAGCACTTAGGTGACACTTAATTTTTCTTATGGTACTGAGTAATAATGAGTTAACCCTCTTCCATAGGGAATTTGAATTTTAAAAAAAATGTCAGGATCTTCTTTTCACATTTGAGATTACTTTTATCTTTCCTGAAAAAGGTGCAGGTCCTGTGATCTCATAGTGAGTAACTAACTCAGGCCTGAATACAAAATGCCCCAAGGGCCCCTTGAACATTAGTGTTGGGGAGAGGGAGGCTCCCCTCCTCTGTTCCCACCAGCTGGCTTTCAGGGAACCTAATTAGCACCTTTCATTCTTATCTGTGGATTGTAAAGGACTTTCCCTGGGATCTGACTTCTTTCCTTTGGAGCTTAAACACCCAGGGAAGGCTCTGGGCCCAGAGCTAGAGGCTCCTTGGAGGCCACAGGCTCCCTTCCTGCACTCTGGTTTTGTAAACACACTCCCGGCAGATATTCTCTGTCCATAAAGCTTTGCTTGAACTCAGAGCTGTGTCTTTCCTGGATATTTGTGCCAGCTACCCTAACACCAACCAAAAGGGTCCTGAAGGAAGGAGGCAAATACTGAAATGCTGGGTTCTGGACTTTTACCCTTTCCCACAGCAGATGACTCCTGGAAGGAAAAAAGCAAATAGTGAGGCTCTAGGTAACAAGGAACTTGCAAAGGTTGATATAGCGGGAGTCGCTTTATTGCAGGACAATAGAGGTATATATACTTAACTAATTACATACAGCTTATCTTAATTAACATAAACTAGATACAGCAGTCAACCAATAAGGAATCCTCATCATCTTAATGATTACATACAGCTTAACTTAATTGACATAATCAAGACACAGCAGTCAGTCATTAAGGAATCTCTATCATCTTAATGGCTCACTGGCATACTTCTCAAACCACTCCTCTTGGCAAAGTGCCAGGCACCATCTTGACTTGTCTGTGGCTCTCAACAGTTTCCCTTCTCCAGCCTCCATCATTTGTGGGCTATGTGCTTACAGTAATACCTCATTGCATCAATTGCATAGAAAAGCAATGTTATTTTACATATATTGCCTTAAATAAATCACAACCAATTTCATCTGTGACTTTCTCTCACTTTTTGAATCATCTTATTTTTTGCAGAGAATGGAACACAGAGAGTTGCATTTGCTACAAAAACACTCTACCACTGAGCTATGCCTGAGTTATTTTACCTGTTTCTTTAACGTTTTTGTGTGGCTTTGAGAAAATTTAAGAATACATGACACAAATTTCTTTTCAATTAAACAGGGCGTTGCTTTCCATAGCTCGGGCCATCTACTGAAAGGAACACAGGTGAGGAAGGTCATGCAATTTGAAACCTTAATAAAATTCTCAAGTTGCTCCCAATCGTGGACAGCACGGTTTCTAGATATCGCTGACCTTCCTAAGTCCTCCTCTTTAGATGTTGCCTTCTACACCAGGCTAAATACAAACGTTTCCCGCCAACCAAGGTCAGGTCCCAACACAGCAAGAAAGTCCAGCCTAAAAGCCTGGACCTGTCACGCTGGCCTGTTTTAGCCTTGATTGGCTAGGGTAGCTGTCACTCAACACTGGGTCGATGCCTGGAGGCGGAAATCAGGGACGCTGGGAGGAACTGTCCAATCAGATGCGCAGGCGGAGGGGAAGGGCGGGCTCTCACAATCTCGCATCTTTTCTTTCTCCCTTGTTGAGCTTGTCCTCCACTGCTCCGGAGTCTTCTTACAGGATCCCCAGGCGATCCTGCACAGCCGTAGTCCCCACCAGCTCTGGTACCGGGAGATCCTCCGGAGGTCGGCGAGTCACGCCGAGCGTGTGGCCAGGACTGGCGGGACCCGGTCACCACCTGCCTTGGGGACCTGAGTGCCTGTGAGCTGCGGAGCTTGGGGCGAGTCCCCACCGGCGGGTGGCCCTGGGTCCTGTCCCCTGGTTCCGCGGCGGGGGTGGTAGATGCCGGCTCTCCGAGGTCAGCTGCACAGTGTATTACCGAGTCCCCGATGGCGGGTGGCCCTTGACTTTGGCCCTTGGTTCCTCCCGCTAGGTGCGTTGGGAGGCAGGTTCCCCAGGTCAGCTGCAGAGCATGGCCGAGTCCTCTCTGGCGGGTCGCCCTGGGCCCTTGTCCCATGGGTGAGCTGGGCAGCAGGTCCCTGCCCTCTTTTCTCCTCCCTGTTGGCGACCTCCCTGGTACAGATCTGGGCAGCTTATGTGGCCTGATGCTCCCAGAGTGCGTGGTGAGCAGGGGAGGGTCAGGGTTCTGGACCCAGGTGTGTTCTGATTGTGACATTTGGCCTTAGGGGTCCTGTCTGTCCCTCTTTCTCCCCAGGATTAACCTGTGAGTCCTACAGACACATACTCCTAAATGTGCAGGAACCGGTATCAAATCCATTTTCCATTCTGGAACCTGGCTTCTCCTAAGGCTGGCAGCAGACACCTGAAATTCCAGTTCCCTCCCACATTCCCAAATGCACCCTCCAGTTCACACTTTGCCAACCATTTGTTCCACTCTACATTCAAATAGACAGTGTTTTAATTGTGGTAGTTTCACTTATTAATGAATGTCATTTAAAAAAATTATCTTATTTATTTTTTAACATGCACAAACATTTCCCAAGAGTGGAATGCAGAGAGGAATGACCCTGAAGTTGAGTTTCAAAAGTACTTATTCCTCTCTTCATCTTGCCCAGACACTGCACCTATGCAGTGCCTTTGGGCAGAGGAGTTCTTTGGACATTGAACAGGATCCTGTGTCCTCAGTCATTGCTCTGTCTTTTCCTGGGGCTGCTGCAAGTTGCCCTAAGCTTCCCTGTGCCCTGCAGGGCGCAGGCAATTTCAAGCTCCTCATCAGCTCCTCCTAGAGGACAGCCTGAGGTGTTTAGTGCAGCCTCCCAGAGGAGCAGCTGGAGACACCCAGGTGAGGCAGTGAGATGCTGGTGTTGAGGGAACATGACACTCCTGGTTCCTGCCCTCTGGATGCCCTCAGAGCTTTGAAGGAAGAACAGTTATCTTAAAGAGCAGGGGAAACTGACCCCAGCAAGGTGGAGCAAAGCCCTACAAAGCTCTTCAGCAGCAGGAGGGGGTGGGAGGTTGTGCCTGGTGACAGAAGCCTGACCTGAAGCTGGAGTCTGACAGGTCAGTGCCCAGTGGTGCTACAGTTCCCCAGGTTTGTTGCCTTGGAAAGACTGGCTCAGGTATTTTAGTGTCAGTTTTTCATGAACTGTAAAATGTAGTTTATTAGTAGAGCTGATTAGAAAATATCCCTAAAGGGTAAGATAGAGATACAATTCAGGGGGAAAAAAAGAAGGCTAGAAACAGAAAAGAAAGGAACACTTGGCCTTATATTCCCTTAGTTAAAAATACTTATGAATGTTTTTGTTCCCAAGAGTGAATTTACCGACTTTCTCAGATGCCTTCTTTTTTTGGGGGGAGCAGGTGTTGCTAATTTAAAATAGAATTCCAGGACTTTGCTTTGGGGATGCTACCTAGGAATAGAAAAAGGGAAAACCTATGTTTCAGTGTGGCTGCAGATATGAATGCCCCAGAAGAAAGTGTGGTAGAGATGTTGGTTTCTTTATTACAAAGATTCAACCTCACTAAGTTGAAGAGGGCCTTGTTAAGTTGCTGAGGATGGTTTTGAACTTATGTTCCTTCTGTATCATCCTCTGGAGTCACTGGGATTACAGGCCTGCACAGTACCCCTTTTCTCCTTTCAGATGTGTTCTTTATGGGAAAGTGGGGGTGGGAGAGTGGTTTGAAATAGAATTCCAGGGCTTGGCTTTGGGAATGCTACCTAGGAAAAGAAACAGGGAAAATTTCTTCCAATATGGTTGCAAAAAGTGAGTACATTAACCCAATTCATTGTGGTCGATGAATTGTTTCATTACAAAAATTCACCAAAACATCTGCTTCTGTAGTTTGCAGGGCTTTGGCAGTGGATGGGTCTGTTCTGTACCCTATGAACTGCAGGTGAATGTTTAACAGATTCTGTTGACAGAACTAGGCAATTCCTAATAGTAGTCACATATGACGAATGATTACCAAATATTATCTGGGATATAGCAATTAAATAACATGTTTATTGTCTGAAAAGGAGTACCTAGGTTTTCCTGTTGAAATATTAAATATAAATGTCTTAATTTTTTTTCTCCTATAAACACAAACATCTTGTTTGAGTGATTTACTGGGTTCTGTAAACACTGAGTCTCTTTAGATTGAAAACTTGGCTGAGGAACAGAGATCCATGATCCCAATGAGTGTAACCCAAGGCCAAGGTTGCATCTACTGTGAGAATGGTCTCCAAGCTTGGGGAAGAGTTTAGTCACCAAGTGGTGGTTCCTCCTGGTGTACTGTGGGTGACAGGGTGCTTCCCTGAGCTGGTTTGTGTTTGTAACCCAAGAGGAGGTCACTGAAGGTCCAGTCAGAGCTCTCTGGGCAGCCTCCCCTACAGAGGCCCAGGCTACTCAGACCAACCCTGGAAGGAGCCCTTTAGACTGAGAAGCTTCAGAGCTCTGGAAAGCTGGGGTCCTTAGGCAGATGTGGTGGGGGACTGGATGGGAAGGCTAAGGGGATTCCCTTTCTGAAGGTGCATATTGTCCAAGGCTGTTCCTGGAGTGTGCAATGAAACAAGTGCAGATTTGGGTGAGAAGTGACTTATTCTAACGAGCACTGCAGGAGGGGGGAGAACCACAGTGAGCTCTGCAAGCACCCACAGCTCCTGCAGAAAAGGGCTGCTTTCCTAGGGAGGGGCAAACAGGTTAGGAAGAAGCTGGAGGGGAGGGCTGCAAGGAGGGGGGCAGGTCAGATCCCAGGTCAGTGAGTGTTTCCCAGAAGTCAGCCTGTTCTCAGGAGGGGTCAGGAAGAAGGCTGTATGTTGTTTCCAGCTGCCAGTGGGTTAGAGTTCAGGGTCCTGGAGGAAGGAGGGAAACTCAAGTAAAGTTTGATTAACAAGTATTTGTTCTGATCACTGAAGAGAAAACTTCCTCTAATTGGTTATGAGGGAAGAAAGAGGGGAGGGATTTTCAGGATCAGTGTGTTTTTTCTGCCATGGGCTAAAAAGGGAGCATCTTCTGAGTTATAATGGGAAGGGGTGTCTGTGCAGGAACTGCTCTAGCAGAATGCAGAGGAGGGGGATTTCTTCAATCAAAGATCTTTTACAGGAGTCCCTTTGGTACTTTCTTTTTCTTACATATCTTTTCATTTTGGCCAATCCTGAGTTGAGTCTTTTAAACTGAACATAAGGGATGTGCTTTGTTAAAATCAAATAATTGAAGTTGAGTAGGGGGTGACGGGAGTCCCCATTTTGTAGTTCTTTGCTCTCAGCAGTGTGACTGGCCATCCTGCCCTGTAGCTGGCATCTACAGTGGGGCAGTGTTGTGGAACTGACCCTGAACTAGGGTTTGTGCTGACTGATGGTGTCAGAATTGAACTTTTGAGTGACCAGTGGTTTTGGAGAATGGATTGGTGTTCATCAGACTCACATTGTAGGTGTCAGAAGTGGTTTCAGGAAAAAGGCCTCATAGTCCAGGACCTTCATGTGCCTGCTGGTGGGTGCTTGGGTGACAGTGAGAACTGAAGTCCTGCAGGAGGGAACATTCCACTCTAGGGAAAGGAGAGCACAGTGACCTTCCAGGACCAAATGTCCCAGCTGCTCAGGTTTCCTTTATTCCCTAGAAGCCACCTGGGTTGCATCTACTGTCAGAATGGTCTCCAAGTTTGAGGAAGAGTTTAGTTACCAAGTGGTGGTTCCTGGTGTACTGTGGGTGACAGGGTGCTTCCCTGAGCTGGTTTGTGTTGTTTTCTTTATCAAGTCTTCGTGCCATAAAATTCCAGTTTGTCTCAAGAATGTTGGAAATTCTCCGCCCCCGCCCCCCTACTGCACCCAAAAGTCCTGGGGCACTCAACCTCTGAGCCACATCTGTGGCATTTTTTTGAATTTTTTTTTTTTTTAATTTATAGACATGGTCTCACTGAGTTGCTTATGAATCCCTGTTTCTGAGCCTAGCTTTGAACTCATGATCCTTCAGCCTCAGCATCAGGAGCCTGTGGGAAAACAGGCATGTACCGTGTCTCCCCGCCAAGAATTTAATTTCTTCATTAGTGGAAGATTTTTATATTATCCATTAACATTTATTTGGATGCAGTAATTGGATGTAACAATCACAGAGAGTTCTTGAAATAATTTTTCAATGCTCAGTCTAGTAAGAATTTATACACCCATATATTCCTGTCCAAATAGGGATGGGTTGGCCCTGGGAAGGCTGCCCTCTCTCCCTGCTCTCTCCAACCTCTGCCTGGAGGTGAGTGCAGTGCCAATTCTGTCATTCCTTATAGTTTAACCAGCTGTGAGGTAGCAGAATTTTTCTTAGTTCTGTCTTATTGAGTTCTCAGTATCTTAATGTTACCATTAGTGCTCTATCACTGGAGTTCTATAATGTGCAATGTGTGGTTTCTCTGCCTCAGTTGGTTAGACTCCTGTGCTGTCTGAGTCTTTGGGTCTCCCAGTTTCCTTCCCTGTTCCTGCTTCAGGAACCTCACTAGTTTCCAGTTTCATTTTTACGTTTTTGACAATTTCATTCTATTTTTAAATTTGGTCCCCATGTGTGCACCCTTTTGTACACATAGGGAAATTCTCAGGTTATTGATTATGGGTAATCTGCACTGCAGTGTGGTGGAGCAGCTCTCTCACTGTTCATCCTTGTGTGTTTACCCTCTTACCTGTCTATCCTTTTTTACTTCCATGTGGCTGTATATTGCTTTTCACTGAATATCATTAGCATGAACATTTTTCTGTGTATTTCCATGTTCTTTGAAATGGTTTTCAGTCATTTTCTCATGGAATTTATTTTTAGATTATAATTTTTTATCTTTTAATTTTCCCTTCAAATGAATTCATGTCTCTTTGTAAAGACTGCAGACATCTGCCCTGAAGTAGGGTAGACTTCTTGCCCCCTGTTGCAGTTTGGTGGAAGAGCCCCCTTTTTATAGATGTATCATTCTTTTTTTTCCTTTGAATTTATCTTATTAAGTATATCTATAGAACAAGAAGCATGGTGGATTTTGAGAGATAAATTCTTAGGTTTCCCCTCCTGGACACAGGGAATGAGCCTTTCTGGGGCCGCATTTCAGCACTCAGAGTCTGGCCCCCAATATGGGAATGTGATTACCCCTTTGCAAGTGGGTATTTATTGTGAACTCTGAGTGAGGCAGGCTCTAACCTGAGCTGGTTCAAATGTTTGCTTGTTCTTTCACTGAGTTCTTTTTATTATTGTCATGTAATTCGTTTTTTATGCACTTAATACTTGTACTTCCTGATTGTATTATTATTATTATTGTCTGAAAATGAGTTGACAGAGGAAAAGTGTGAGGAGGCCTTTCCCATGAAGTCCCGGCCTTTTCCCAAGTGATTTATGCCCACTCCCTCTGGCATTTTGCCTGGCTCCATCCAGACTTGTTTACAGACTCTAACATTTCTCTGGCAAAATGCCAGGCGCCATCCTGACTTGTTTACAGACTCTAACAGCACACACCTTCTGTGAGGTCATGGTAGGCTGCCTTGGAACCAAGGCTGTAATTCCTTACATATGCATGGGACTCTGTGCCCAGAAGAGCTTCCTAGCCAACAGGACCTGCTGTGGAAAGCCAGGCTCAGCTCTGCATAAGTGGAAATGTCCCCCTGGTGGGGCAGGTCCCCTTGCAGGGAGGAAGTCCTGCCTGAAAAAGGCTTTTGCCAATACCTTGTCTTCCTGGCCTGTGTATCCAGGAGCGTGATACATCTCTTGTCAGTCAGGGCCCCAGAGTGTGCATCTTTGGGTTGGGGTGAGAGAGGGGTCTTGTGGAGCCTTGGCTAGTTAGCAGACAGCTGGTGGGAGGGGGTGGCCTTCCATAGTCTCAGAGGCCTGTATCTTTCACCCTGTGGAGCTCAGAATCCATCTCCAGGACTGTGTCTTCTCTGCTGTGTGAGGCCCAAGTGGCTCTGGCTCACATTTGTCTCCCTGTGACCTGCAGGTGCTATGAGGTCCATAAGAAGGATGTCAGGTCTCCCCAGAAGGCAGAAAATGGTGAGTGTGTGGGGCAGGTCTGGTCAGGTGGGAGGTAGGCTTGTTACAAGTGGTGAACCAGCTGTGGCTGGCCTCTGGCCTCCCACTGTCAGCTCTATAGTCAGCCAAGAGTACCTGAGTCAGATGCTGCTTTAGCTCAGCCCTTGATGGCCATGGTGTGGGCTGGTGCAGGTGGGTTCCCAGTGTACTGCCTGGTCTGTAGCCACTTTGGCAGAACCTCTCTGCCCAGCTGGACCCCAGCCCTAGGTTCTCAGTGTGAAGTGAAGGCAGCGGGTCTCAGGGGATCCTGCCTTAGGTGTGGGGCTCCTGGGTAGAAGATGCTGGTCTGAGGGATCTGTTTCTTCTTCTCAAGGAGTCACCCTCCTTTCCCCCTCCTATGCCCTACCAGGGCTTTTGGTACATTCTTAATATTCCTGTCCTTTTCTCATATTTACAGATCTGACTCTCCCTCCAAGTTCATAGCATTTTCATCTCTTTTTGTGAATTTCCCATATGATGAAAGGAGAGAACAGTCACCTGGAACTTCACTGTTAAGAGAACTTGTGCCTCTCTCTCTCTCTCTTTTTTTTCCTTCCCTAGGAATTGATACCTTATTAAATTGTGGAGAGGTTTCCTTTGGACCCCTCACAGCGTCCCATGTTTTCAACCACTGTATTGTCCCGCCTGGGGCTGCCTCAAGTCCTGTAGGCGCCCTGTGTCCTACAGGAAGCAGGCAATTTTAGGCCCTGGGTCAGCTCCTTCTAGAGGACATTGTGAGGTGTGTCATTCAGCTTGTGAGGGGAGCAGCTGGAGGCCCTAGGGCTGAGGAATTTCTTGGAATAGGCCTCATCTAGACAGCTGCCTCCTAGGGACACTGTCTCCCCCAAGCCCTGTTCCTATTCCTTGGAGACAGTGAGCCTGTGGATGCTGGTGCTGAGGGGCCAGGTCAGCAGTGATTCCTGCCCTTGCATTCTCTCACAGTTGTGAAGGAGGAAAACTCTCCCAGAGCATAAGGACCACCCACCCCGGTGCAGTGCTGTGCAAACCTGAAAGCCTCATAGACTGGAGTCATGGTCCAGGTCTCCTGGGAGGGTGATCATGGAGTGTTTCAGTGAGAAGGACCAGGTGGAAGGATGTCCAGCTGGCAGGGACCTTACCAGTCCCTTGAGCCTGACACATCTGTGCTCCCTCAGCACCAGCCCTTTCTGTGTTTATCACTTCAAATTGGTCTGCTTACTTATCAGAGACCTAGGTATTCCTTAAATGTCAAATGTATTTATTCAGGGGTGAGGTAAAAAATAAAAAGAAAAAAGAAAGAGAAAAAAATTTCTATTTGATCATTGTTTTCATTGGACTTGTTTTAGGACTTTAAGAAAAAAAGCTCCTAATAGGTTATGTTGTTATTCTCATTTCCTTTGTTGTGCTGAGTGTCTAACCCAGGGCAGTAGTTCTCATGTATTCTCAAATTGTACCTTTTTCCCCCCCTCCATTTGTATTAGTATATTAGTTATACATAATATTAGGGTTTGTTTTATTTATTTATCTTTTTGCTGTCAGGGATTGTACTCAGAGGAACTTTACCACTTAGCCACATCCCGGGCCCTTTTTATATTTTATTTTTAGACTATCTCCCTAACTTGTTTAGGGCCTCACTACATTGCTGAGGATGGCCTCAAACTTGCATCCTCTGCCTCAGGCTCCTGGGTTGCTACTATTACAGGTTTGTACCTCCTTGCCTGGTTAATGTTGGGTTTTATTTTTTACATAATGTGCAAGCATTAGGTTGGTGTAAGTTACTCCACTTCAGTCCCCAGTAATTTTCCTTTCTCTCCTACTTTCTTTCTGTTTCCTTACCTCTTCGCATAGGATGATCTGTTCAACTCCACTCTGGTATTCTCTCATTTCCTGTTTCTTCCCTTATCTCAGTCTCTGTCCTCTTCTTCACCTCCCTCTCTTCTATTTTCACGGGATCCTGCCTGCCCCACTTTTTGTCCTGATTTTGTTCTAGCTTCCACATATATGAAAGAAAACATTCAGCATCTGAGTTTCTGGCTCTCACTTATTTCACTTAGTATGTTGTCTTCCAGTTCTACCCATTTTCATGCTAATGACATACTTTCATGCTTTATGACTGAGCAAAATCCCATTGTGTATGTGTACCTCATTTTCTTTATTCTTTTTTCTCTTGATGGCGTCCTGGGCTGCCCTTGGATATGGTGAACTGTGGTGTGACTTTATCACCGTAACATGTTGGTGTTACACAGGGAGCTCAGGCTGCTCCCTGCAGGATGGTGCTGAGTCCCAGGGTTTACAGTAAGAACTGAGGTGCATCATGAAGTTATGTGAAATTTGAGGCTGTTCCAGGGTCACATTTGTCCTGCTTCATTTTCCCTGTTTCCGTGTGGAGCAGCTCCACTACTATTTGGCTGACCTTCTGCTCCCTGAGGCTGCTGTCATTTCTCTTCTACATGGTGTTCCAGGTACCATTACTGCACCCTTGATTACACCCGACTTGAAGTGAGCTTTGTACTCATGAAGTGCTAGTCAGACTGCTGTTCTTGTTTTCAAAGTCCTGTGGTATTCTGGGTCCCTCATAATGTTGAATGACCTTTTCAATTTCTAAAAAGGAATCATCACCCGGGATTCTGATGGGTTTAAATATAATTGGTAGATTCTTTGGGAGTATCACCACCTTAATAACATTAAACCTTTAGTCCATGAGCATAGAATGGTATTTATTTGGATGTTGAGCTACTTCCACCAAGCATTACATTTTAGAAAATAAGTTTTATAATTTTCTATTTGCTATTTATTATGTATGTATTGTATATTATTATTATATTGTTTATTTTTCTATATTTATTTTTTAAGTGTCATTGTAAATGAACTTTTTAAATTGCATTTCAGAATTTTATGAGAAAAAAGTTGATTTTTTGATTATTAAAGTTAAGAGTTTTGTTTATTAATTTTTTCACTCCTGACCTTGGGAACACGTCTTCCTCTTGGGTGCTTCCAGGTTTTGAAAATCATGAGTGCTGGTGCGTTGAACTTTGTAGGGCAGGATGTCATGTGGACCTATATTGTGAACTCATTTGGGTTTCCCCAACTTTGCGAAATGGCTTGGGGTCCAGGAACCACCTCTCTGACACATGAGATAGGGTTGATCACTTCAGCCTGTGACAGTTGAGTGGCTGTGGGCCTGTGAGGAGGTTTGTGTGAGGTCTCTGTGTATTAGAGCCCTGGGACTTCTCAGGTATCGATCTCCCCCATGTCGAAGGCTTTCTGGTAGGTTCAGCAGTCAAGAAACCCTGTCAGATGTCCTTATCCACTTGTAGTAGAGACTGTAGGGAGCAGGAAGCCATAAATACAAGGCAAATGGGCACTGTGTCAGGTGGTCACTGTTGACAGGGTGAGAGGTGGTGAAGGGTGCAGAGGTGTCCCTCTCTCCTCCTGTCTTGGTGCCTGTGGCAGCTGTCTCAGCCCATGTGTGGGTCTGAGTCTGTTACCTTTCCCACCTTTATATGGGTGGTGGAGTCCTTGGTTTTGCCTCAGTATCTGGTGCTGTGTGAGTCGGCCCTGAGGTCTGGAATGCTGTGATTTTGTTCCTGGCTTCCCTGGGAGCCCCCCTCTTGCTGTGTTGTCTAGAAGTAGTGAGAGCAGGAATCCTTGACTTGTTTTTCTGTCACAGAGACAGGATTTTGTTCTTCAGTGTAGCCTCAGGTTTTGTAGATCCCTGTGACTTTTTAGGGTTTTTCATTCTTTTCCTGGTATGTGCATGTTGATGTCTGTGGCTTTTTAGGGTTTTTCATTCTTTTCCTGGTATGTGTGTGTTGATGTCATGAAGGTGGGTTTGATTTTTGTCAGCTGCTTTTTCTAGGTATCAGCCCTCTCCAGATGCATGATGTGCTGGTGTTTTCCACATTTCTTCGGGGTGCCATTTCACTCTCTTGGTGGTATCCAATGAAAGATAAAATTTTCACTGTTTAGTGTTGATTTGCTTTTAAATTGCACATGTGAATGAGGTGCAGTGAGCTAGTTGCACGCCTGTTCCAGTGTGTCATGATAAGATCAGGGCTTTAGCCCTTCTGACCCTTACAGTTATCATTTCTGGGTCTGTGGACTACTCCCCCTGCTTTATTATGAAATGCACAGTGACATGTTGTGAACTACATGCTCTGGTCACTCTACTGTGCTAGAGAGCAGTCCTGCTGGCCCCGCCTGAGTGTATTTTAGTACCTGATACACAGTCTGCTCTTCCAGTCCTGCCCTGTCCCTTCTCCTCTCTCTTCCATGCTTCTGGTGACTACTCTTGTACTTTCTGTGAACTCAACTTGCAGCTTCTCTGAGTGAGTTTGTACGCACAGATGTCTCTCTCGGTGCCTGGCTTGTTCCACTCAGTGTGGTGTCCATAGTTTCACTCCCATTGCTGCAAACCATAGGACTGAAAGCCATTTGGTGAAATCAAGTTCATCTATTCTTTCATGAATCACATGGATGGAACAATATCCCAGAAACCATTCCCAAATCCACTGTTGTGAGATTGTGCTCTGCATTGTCTTCTAAGAATGGGTGAGGTTCACCTCTTCAGGGCTTTGGTCCATGTGGATTTCATGTAGGTACGTGCCGAGAGGGGAGGGTCTGACTTCACCTGTCGACATGAACACACAGTTTCCCGGCCATTCATTTTCCTGAAGGTCCTGTTTACTGGAATGACCCTGGTCCCTTGTGCAACATTTTTTTCTTCTTTTTCTGCATGGGTCAGCAGTGTCCTGGTCCCCCATTTTCCCCTATTGTTGTATATGTCTGCCTTTAAACCAGAGCTACACTGTCTTTGTTAGTATAGTTGGAGGAGGTTTTGAAAGCTGGAAATGTGGTGCTCTGCAGTTTATTTTTTTTCTTCTGTTGTTGATTTTCTTGTATTTCCATGTGAACATTAGAATGATACTTCTTACTTTTATGTAAAAAATGTCATTGGTATTTAGAAAGTGATTGAACTGACTTCATGGTTAATTTTTGTGTAGATTTACAATTCCTTTTGCTTGCAAATACCAGATATCTTTACATGTATCATTTCCCTGAAGTAGTTTGTAGTTTTAGTTGTGTCAGATTTTGTTGATAATTTCTAAACCTTTTTTTTTTTTTTTTTTGGTTAACGTGGTTTCCTGCTCCTGCTGCATGTCCTGGCTCTTTTCCATTTCAGTTGTGCATTTATTCATATCACTATGCACCCACACCCTCTAATGTCCCATCTATTTCAGGCTACTTTTTAATTCATTTTCATCTTTTAAATGCATTTGAATTTCTCATTCTTTGTTCTTGCTTACTCTTCTTATATAAAAATCTTTTTTTTTCTATTTCTCTAGAAAAAAACATTTTGAAACCGTTTTAGTTTTGTATTTCACACCAGAATGTGTAATGAATTAACATGTGTGCAAGGAATGAGGAAAATAATGCATTTTTTCAGTTTAATACCATTTTGTGTTGACTCATCTTTAAAATTGCGTGTGAATGTTTCCACTTCTCAACAATGCATTCTGTTATTAGTCAATTTTTTATATGAATTTAAAACCACTGAAAGCTTTCTTTTCTCTTGGTCCATCTCATGGTTCATCTCTCTGCTAACTGTAAAGAAGGGAACAAAGAAGGCTTGTGGGGAGCCACTCCAAACACACACACACACATACACACACACACCTTTAAATCCTGATGCACCTTGAGGATCCGAAAGATCATTGTAGTCTGGTGCAATAGTGGCATGACTGGTGACTCGGTCTTTTCCCTCATTCAGATAATAACGTGTGGCACTGGGAGTGGCTCTAGGAATAGGGTGCACCCAGAGGGGTTGAGCTACACTCACCTGTTCCCTTGTAATCCTACTTCTTGCCTCATTTGAATGGCTTCTTCCCATTAAAAGGGTTTAGCACCTGCTCCTCTCTCTTTCCATGGACCTCTAAGGTCAGAGGAGCCATGACAGGACCCAAAGAAAAAGGTATTTCTGTCTCTGATTATTTTTGTGCAGCTCAGTTCACTGGACTGGGTGTTTTAGTCATGGAATACAACAGAGACTTACCCATACAATGCAGAGGCAAGAAACAAGTGGCTGCCCCTCCTAGCACCATGTTTATTTATCTCCCAAGTTACATAGCTTGTTGTTACCATGACTACATTATGATTTAGTCTTCCTTTAATCCCAAGTGCTAACTAACTGACATAAGGTCCAGGTTCATATAAACACAGAACCCCTTTTCTCTAAGGACATCACCATAGAAATTAGATAGTGAGCCTGTATAGTTATCTTAATAGCTTCAAAGAGAAATTGCTGGACATTCCAAGCACAGGAAACAGAGCGCCTGTAACCGCTGCCCCCCCAGCCCCCAGGAGTTTGTTCACCAGAAGAACGCTTCCCTGTACATTTCCATGGTCAGAATACCTACAGGTAACTCTATACTAGCTGTGTCTAATAGTATTATTTAAAGTTCTTTATTTATACTCAGGTGTCACTTAAACATTCTGGTAGTTTATATTTAGGCTGCCTCACCATTGCACATACACCACAGTGTATCCACACAGTCCTAGAACGAATAGCTATTACATACCTAAGCTGTATCATGTCAGTGCTTCCTAGGGTCCAGCCCCACACAGCATTTCACTTAACAAGCTACCAAAGTTGATCATGCATTACATTTTTTTGCACCACCATCACTACAAACACCACAATAATCCCTTTTCTACTGATAACCATTTTTATGTAGCCCATTATTATCCAAAAATGTCTTTGACCAAAATATTGTTATGTGGCACATGACTATATATTATATAAGCCAAACAGTCTGCTATCTAGAACATATTGACAGGTGTTACATATTTCTTATTCTTATTGGGCTAGGACAAGTACCTTCTATTGATGACTAGAAATTTGATTTGTGAAATGTCAGAAAAGGGTTTTAACACTTTTTCCATTGTATTTGATATTTAATTGGAGGATATTATAAATTCTTTATTCATGATTATTCTTTTAATTAGTAGGTTACATTTCATCTGCAGTAAAGCACCAATAAATTCCAATTGGTTTTCTTGGTGAGCTCAATCCCCAGTTACCATGTTATGACCACCTCAATGAAATGTTGTCTACTAAGGAAGTTCTTAGACTCTGTTTTCAGAGGGTTCTTTTTCTTTTTTTAATGGGTTGGCGATCATTGATCCTGGAGGTTCTACATTGTATGAGTGGGACAAAATAAAACAATTTCCAGAGTAAAGCAATCGTTCAGCACATACTGTGTTGCTAACTTACACTGTCAAGCACTGTGACTCAGTGTAAATGCTTAGTTTGGTGAGATCCCATCCAAATCTTTACCTCTGTCTACCAGCTAAAGTACAACATAGCCAGTAGGCATTTCTCAGGATAGGTACTGACAGGTAACTAATATTAACTCTCTGTGCACATGATGTCGTAGGGTTTCATTATTCCATGTATTAGACATTCACCCTACAAAGATCTTAGGGGTGACCCAGGAGCATGCCTTACTCCCTGGACTAAAACTGTTTATGCTTTCATGGATAGTTCAGTTCTTATATTGAAATGTGCATTTGGGGAAGTAAGTGCAAACAGAGTACATGTTTAACAACCAAATCATAGACTAAATATTTAGAGATCACAATTGTGAGAACATCTTACATATTAAGAGTAGAGCCCTCATGCTGACCATCTGTCCTCGCCTGCACTACATTTCTGTGGGGTATTTTAGAATTCAGTGGTCTTCGAGGATGTGGCTGTGAACTTCACCCAGGAGGAGTGGGCTTTGCTGGAACCTTCCCAGAAGAGTCTCTACAGAGATGTGATGCTGGAAGTCCTTAGAAACCTGGCTTCTGTAGGTAAGGATGAAATTTCATTGCATAATCATAATCAAAGACAGAGCACCTGAGAGTTTTTTTTTTTCTTTCTTTTTTTTTT
The DNA here is from genome assembly GCF_021218885.2 of Marmota monax. NCBI lineage: Eukaryota > Metazoa > Chordata > Mammalia > Rodentia > Sciuridae > Marmota > Marmota monax. The sequence continues at coordinate 450,385 of NW_026692662.1, read as the reverse complement.
TTAACTCATGAATTGGAATGTGGGAAAGGGAATACTTTGGAAAATAAATTGGACCTAATGTCATTGCACTCTGCAGCATAAATACCATACTCCGGTTTTTTTTTTTTTTTTCTTTTTTCTTTTTTTTTTTTTTAATGGATGCATTATAGTTGTTTAAATTGTAAATCCCATAATGCATTTTGAAATGGTGATTCATAATGACTTTTCATGAACTACATTTCAGGAGATGGATGGGAGGACCAGAACATGGAATATCAGAACACAAATACTGAGAGAGACTTAAGGTAATTTGTACTCATATGAGGAAACAGCACCATGAGGGAATTCTAGCACATCATATAGTTTCACAAATAAGCAACAAAAACAATCATGAGATAAATTATATTCATTCTTATTTCACCAAATATAAAATTTAATGAAAGATAGATGTTAACTATTTTCAAAAAAAATATTGACTTGTTGACAGTGTCAACAAACTTCATTTATGATAGCACTGCTTTAGTAGCAGCTGTGGAAAAGCAGTTTTACAAAATAATTGTTACATTGACTTTCAAAGAGCATACAATATAGACATGACAGAAAACCCATACTTTACCTGATATTGGTAATAGTGTAAGTGCAATGCTTATTAATAAATATAAAGTATTAATGATCCAACCATAAATTGTACTTTTAATTTTTTTACAGAAGTCATATGGTAGGCTCTGGAAAAATTTGAAAAAGTATTCAGTGAAGAAAAACCTTTATTGAGATTCCAAATCTTAGTCTTAAAAGACCATTCCTGCTAGTCAGTTCATGTGAAAGCAATATGTGTGGACAGGTCTTCACATGTCACGTTTCCTTAATAGGTCCATCATATCTCACTCTGCAAACAAACTATATGAGAATGAGGAGTGTGGCGGAAAGCTATATGAATGTAAAGAGAAGAGAAAATCCTCCATTTCTCTCACAAGTGTTCAATGCCACAAGTCAGAGCACACTGTAAATGGTCCTAATGGAGGTCTGACATATGGAAGAGAGTTCAGTTGTTCCAGGTGTTTTCAAAAATATCAACCATCTCATATTGGAGAGCAGCCACCTGGATGTAAGCAATGTGGAGGTGCCATTACTATTTCAAATAACCTTCAAATGCATGATCAAACTCCTACTGGAGAGACAACTTACAGATGTAAACAGTGTGGGAAAGCCTTCACTTATTCATATTCCCTTCAGATACATAAATGAATTCATTCAAGAGAGAAGCGCTATGAATGTAAAGAATGTGGTAACGCTTTCACTACATTTTTTTACCTTCAAATACATAAACGAACTCATACTGGAGAGAAGCCCTATGAATGTAAACAGTGTGGTAAAGCCTTTGTTTCATCCACTAAACTTCATAAGCATGAACAAATGCAACTGGGGAGAAGCGCTATGAATGTAAAGAATGTGGTAAAGCCTTTGCTACTTTCTCTTACCTTCGAATACATAAAAAAATTCATACAGGAGAGAAGCCATATGAATGTAAGCAGTGTGGCAAAGCCTTCACTCGGTCTTTTTACCTTCACTCACATGAAAGAACTCATACAGGAGAGAAGCCCCATGAATGTGAACAATGTGCAAAAGCCTTCATTTCTTCCTCTTCCCTTCAAATACATAAGCTAATCCATACTGGAGAGAAGCCCTATGAATGTAAGCAGTGTGGCAAAGCCTTCACTCGGTCATCTTACCTTCACTTACATGAAAGAACTCATACTGGAGAGAAACCCCATGAATGTAAACAATGTGGTAAAACCTTCACTCCTTTATCTTACCTTCGTCCACATGAAAGAATTCATACTGGAGAGAAACCCTATCACTGTAAACAGTGTGGTAAAGCCTTTTCTTCATCCAGCAAACTTCATAGGCATGAACAAATTCACACTGAGAAGAAGCCCAATGAATGTAAACAATGTGCAAAAGTCTTCACTTGTTCTTCTGAATTTCAGGTACATAAACAAACTCATATTGCACAGAAGCCATATGAATGTAAGCAGTGTGGCAAAGCCTTTACTCAGTCCTATAACCTTCAGTTACATGAAAGAACTCATACTGGAGACAAGCCCTATAAATGTAAACAATGTGCAAAAGCCTTCACTAGGTTCTCTAAACTTAAAATGCATGAAAGAACTCACACTGGAGAGAGGCCCTATGAATGTAAACAATGTACAAAAGCCTTCACTTCTAACTTTTCCCTTCAAATGCATAAACGAACTCATACAGGTGAAAAGCCCTATGAATGTAAGCAGTGTGGCAAAGCCTTCTCTTGGTCATCTACCCTTCGCATACATGAAATAAGTCATACTGGAGAGAAGCCCTATGGATGTAAACAATGTGATAAATTCTTCACTACCTTCTCTTACCTTCAAAAACATAAACAAATTCATACTGGAGAGAGGCTGTATAAATGTAAGCAATGTGGCAAAGTGTTTAGTTCCTATGGTACCCTTCACTCACATGAAAGAGCTCATACTGGGGAGAAACCCTATGAATGCAAAGAATGTGGAAAAGCCTTCACTGCTTTGTCTTGCATTTGAAAACATAAACGAATTCATACTGGAGAGAAGCCCTATAAATGTAAGCAATGTGGCAAAGCCTTTACTTCCTCTGGTACCCTTCACGTACATGAAAGAGCTCATACTGGGGAGAAGCCCTATGAATGCAAAGAATGTGGAAAAGCTTTCACTGCCTTCTCTTACCTTCGAAGACATAGACAAATTCATACTGGAGAGAAGCCCTATGAATGTAAGCAATGTGGCAAAGTCTTTAATTCATCTGATAACTTTCGCAGACATCAAAAAACTCATACTGGGGAGAAGCCCTATAAATGCAAAGAATGTGAAAAAGCCTTCATTTTCTTCTCTTACCTTCAGCAACATAAACAAGTTCATACTGGAGAGAAACCCCATGAATGTAAACAATGTGGTAAAGCCTATAGTTCATCTGGTACCCTTCGCAGACATGAAAGAACTCATACTGGAGAGAAACCCTATGGATGTACAGAATGTGGTAAAACCTTCACTCAGTCATCCTCCCTTCACTCACATGAAAGAACTAATACTGGAGAGAAGCCCTATGAATGTAAGCATTGTGGCAAAGACTTCACTCAGTCCTTTAACCTTCATGCACATGAAGGAATTCACAGTAGAGAGAAGCTCTAGGAATGTAAACAACATTGAAAAGCCTTCACTACTTCGTCTAGCCTTCAAATACTTAATCCAAATAATACTGGAGAGAATCATTATCAGTGTGAACATTGTGGGAAAGCCTTTTTCTTCATTTAGTTACCTTTGCTCACATGAACCAACTCATATAGGAAAGAAGCCTTATGAATGAAAAAAACAATGTGGGAAAGCCTTTGCTTCAACCTGTGAACTTCCCTCCCATGAAAATCTCATCCTGGAAAGAATATTTACATGACTATGTAAACATCATGATAAAACTTTTAATCATTCCACTTATCTTCATGTGCCTGAACAGACTCCTACTGGAGCAAAGCTTTATGTAAACTATGTATTAAAACCTTCATGGTGGGGTTGTGGCTCAGTGGTAGAGCATTTGCCTAGCATGTGTAAGGCACTGGGTTTGATTCTCAACAACATGTATAAATAAATGAATAAAATAAAGGTTCATCAACATCTAAAATGTTTTTTAAAAGAAAAGAAAAATCTTCATTTTTTTTCCTCTCTCTTTTTCTTCAAATGTGCGAATAATCTCCTTGGAGAAAGGCCCTCTGAGAGTAAATGGTGTTGTAAAGCCTTTAGGAGTTTGGCTTATCTTCAAATACATGAAAAAACTCATACTGGAGAAAACCTTGTGAATATAAACAACGTGGGAAAGCCTTTACTTATTTCTGTGGACTTTATGTACATAAAAACATTTATACTGGAGTAGAGCTCTGTGAATGCAAACAGTGTGGCAAAACATTCACAAGTTGTATTTATCTTCATGTACATGAACAAACTTACACTGGCGAGAGTATAAGTTTTGGTGAGAGGCCTCCTGAATATAAACAATGTGGTACAACCTTTGCTTATTCCAATTCAATTTGAAAACACTAACTGGGGAGAGGCTGTAAGAAAACAACCTGGAAAGGCTTTCAGGACTTTCACTCACCTTCGGTTGCATAATGCACTCATACTGCATTGAAAATCTGTAAATGGAAGCAATGTAAAAAATGTTTCTCTTATTCTTTTTTTTCATATATTTATTTTTTAGTTGTAGTTGGACACAATACCTTTATTTAATTTATTTATGTCTATGTGGTGCTGAGGATCGAACTCAGGGCCTCACACATGCTAAGCAAGTACTCTACTGCTGAGCCACAACTCCTGACCTCTCTGATTATTAGCTTCAAATCATAAACAAATTCATACTGGATAGAAGACTTGTGAATGTCAACAATGTGAAAAAGGCTTCAATTGATCTTCTACCTTCAAATACAAGAACAAACATACTGGTGACAAGTTTGTTGTGTATAAACAATGTATTAAATCCTTCATTTGTTGCAGTGATATCCAAAAACATGAAATAACTTGTATTAGAATGAAGTTATTTTAATTAAACAATCAGAAACACCTTCTTTTGGTGCAGTTCCCCTAATAAATATTAAAAAATTGGTAATGTAGAAATCCTATTTGAATGCAAAAATTCTGGCTAATGATTCAGTTTTCCTGGTCATCCTTAAATATATGACAGGATCCACACTGAGAAAACCTTGAATGTTAACGAAGTGGTAAATCATTTTTTCCCTATTGCTTTCAAAGCCATTTCACTCATGGTGGAAGAGAAACTGTCTAAATATGTGATATTTACTTCTGTTACAGGAAAGGTAGTGGAGCAAAGGAATGTGTGGAAATGTCCGATTTTTACAGTTTCTTTGAAGAACATAAAACAGTTGCACAGGTTGAGAAACTAAACCAGAAATCTGATAGAGCCTTCACACATTCCAGTTTGATTTATGTGTCAGATTTCCATTGCACTGACAAAAATACCAAAGAAAATTCAACCTAAAGGAGGGAAGATTTATTTTGGTTCAAGATCATATAACATTCAGTCTATCATTAACTGACCACCTTGCTTTAGGCCTGAGGTGAAACAGAACATAATATGCGATGGTGTAGGAGAGAAGGACTTCTTACCTCATGGCAGCTGGGAAGGAGAGTGATGGAAAGTAAATTAAGTACATCACTAATTGCTAACGAGTTTTTATTGTACAGACTGTAGTTGTGGCCTTTCTATTTTCAGTGCTTCTACTTCCCTTGATAGTGTAGTGTGCACTTGTGATGGAGTTCACATCATTTGTGCATAATGTTCCAGGTTCTGATTTGGAAAATAAGAAAAAACAATGTTGCTAGTTTCTACTAAAGCATGGGAAAGGCTACCTCAAGTATTCTGAGGGGAAAATCCCTAGTCAGTCTGTGAGTTTTTCTTAGCAGACTGTTTAACAGCATTCCAAAGGTCTTATGAGAAGGTTTGATGGACTTAGACAAAATCACTCTGCATTTTGTACTAACCCTAACAAGAATGGATCACATTTCCTGAAGACTGAGGTATTGACTTCCATTGTAGGTTACTGGGCAGCTAAACTCTTTCACTGAACCACACAGAACATGAGGAAGAGGTTACCTGTGCAACCTGCAAGTTTGCAAGAGTACCCCCAAAATGTTCAGAAGAAATTTATGTAGAGAGAAGAGTAGTCATGTGTAGTGTGCAGTTCTAGAAACCTAGTAACAAATGACCTGGCTTACCAAGATTCTTGAATGCTACTTGCATTATGTCAAATATCTTGACTACTACTTGCATTATGCCAATATGACAACAATTATGCCGATTCCTTGGTATCAAGGTACAGGATGGTTCTTTAGTTGGTCTTGAACCAGCCCAGTTCTTCCCCACCCCTCTTTGTTGTTTGTAAGTGTCAAGAATAATTGTGAAGTGTGGACATAGAAGAATAAAGAGCAATCCAGTGCACCACTGGCCAAACTTTCTGTGTCATGGAGAAGGTGAAGTGGTGGAAGGCAAAAGGTAAGAGGCCATAGCCATGGAAAGTGGATGGGGAGAGAGCTCACAGACCATACCCTTCCCTGGCTCAGGGGTCAGAACAATGGACTGGAGTCTTTAAAGGTTTGGTCTTATGTGTTAGCATCAGAGTAAATGTCTCTGTTCTTATTTTCAATGAATCCAATTTCCTAGGGATAAGTGAGAACAATATTGGGACGGGTTTTGGAGGAAAATTATTGACATTTTCAAATCTGGAGGGTAGGTGGAAAGGAAGATATAAATATTTTTAGTATATTTGACCTGGTGTTTCAGTTTCCTGGTGTGGTCACTGAGCTCATGGCAATGGGGAACAATGTCCCAGAAGAAAAGACCCATGTCCAAATCCTGAATGCCACTTCCTTGTATCATGGAATCTGCTTTATATACCAATTTATTTCCAGTATATTCAGATGCAGATTATTGCAACAGAAATTGTGTTAGTGGATGAACTATTGCAAATTTATTTTTACTAAATATGCTATATCATCCAGTGATTCATTGAATTCACATTTCAGTAATTTATTAATATGAAAAAATGAATCATTAAGTTCGAAAGCGCTAATTATGTAAGGAAAATAATAAAGGAGATGCAGAGGCAGGAAAGTGACTGCTTGTCCAAGTGGCCACATTTATTTATACCAATAGGTACATTAGATCATTAGTACCATAACCAACTTGTTGTTTCAGTAAAATTGCTTATTCTACAGTTACATTCACAGTTACATATGCAATGTCAGGAGATTTGTATAGCTTTTAAGAAAATCCATTGTATGTAGTTACTGTTACATGGATAGATTTAGGTTCAGTGAAACATTGTGTTTTTCTAACAAGCGAGTCCCTGTATTACCAGGAGCTCTGTGCCTGAGATGAAGGTCGAAGCTGACAAGACTAACATAGAGCTTCCACATGAGGGTCAACACTACAGCAGCCAGGCATCCCATGTCTTTATACAGACGTTTCCTAGCAGCCAGGCATTCTGCTCTTTGCACAGAAACTTTCCAGCAGGTAGGCATTCAGTGCCTTTGCACAGAAACTTCCTAGCCACCAAGCATGCCACAATCACAAAGTTTATCAGAGACCTCAATCCCAAACACAGAACCCCTACATAAGTGCTTAAGAAATAATACTTAAATTTGTTTAACAAATTTGTAAAATAAGTTTGAGAAATTTCAGGATATGATGTTCTTAAAACATGAACATGTTCAACCAGAGAAATGAGACAAATCAATGGAGCAAACTAGAATTCAAAGAAACCCACATAGATTTAATTCTTGACAAGGGTGCCAAAAACATATTGGAGAAAGTTCAGCCTTTATGAAAACACTGCTGTTGGAGAATAGGTTATTTCTTTATAAAAGAACAAGACTGGATCCCAATCTCTCACTTTTCACAAAATCCAATTCAGTATGGATCAAAAGGCTATGAATTAGACAATAAACTTTGTTGAAACTCCAACATAGTTGCAAGCAACAATTTCCTCAGTAGAATCCCTGAAGGCCAAGAATAATTTGAAGAAATAATTTGAAGAGTTAATAAAAGGGATGATATCACATTCAGAATCTTCTGCAAGGCTAAGCAAACAAAATGTGGAGAATCCATAGAAGAGGAGAAAGTCTTAGTCCACACTTCTGAGAGGAGTAATATCCAGTAAGCATAAAGATCTCTCAAAATCTTATAATAAAAATAACCCAATTAATAAATGAGAAAATGAAGTAAACATTATTAAAAGAAGAAATACAATTGTATATTATATAAGGACCAGGCACATGGAGGAGGGAAGAATAAGGAGAAAGAATAAATGCTGATAAATGATCATGGCAGTTACATTGTTATATTTTGTGCATGTATGATTATATAAATATACCCTACTAGTATACATAAGTATGTTTCACTAATGAAAATACAGAAAAAAAGAAAAGGTCCATTCAATCTAATCTTCAGTCTCAGTATCTGAAGTTCTCTTCATCCTCATTGTTCTCTCCTGTTATAGACAACCATAAGGAGGAGTTTTCCTCTCATGACCAGTACTATTTAGGAATCAAGGAGTGTATGGGAAGGCAGGTAGAGAGTGAAGGTTGCACATTCCCTCTGGGGTAATTTCAATCCCATATTGCAAACACTAGGCAGTTCCAGGAAAGTTATTCCCTATGGGCCTTTCCTGACCTATGCTGGGTTATATTGTCCATCTACTTCCTCTACTTAGCTCTGGAAACTCATGGATGTGCTATTAGCATCTAAGCAGGTGTTCTAAGCCAGTCCTCCATACATAGGGCACATGATTGTTTCACAAGAAAAATACTCAGGAAGTGGTGATGTAAAATGAGAACTTTGCTTTAAGGAAATAAGAAATTACTGTATTCTGAGGCATATGGGAATTACCATGGCCTTGGCACAGTTTCATATTAACCTTTGTGACTTTTTTTTTTAACCATGGAAGAGTTTTGGTGAGATTTTAATCCCATGGAATGAATTTTGTGCATCAGTAGGTTTACCAAATTCTTTCTTGGAGTCTTTATATAGGCAGGCAAGGAGATGTGCTTAATAGATTCAGATATTATCTTGTAGAATTTTTAAAGATTGATGTAGGGAAGAGGTTAGCTAAACTTAGTGATATGGTTTCATAATAACGGCGTGAGAATGTTAGATCAGATGTAATATGTGAAAATACACATTTTAAAGGCACTCATAGTCCAATATAATTATGTTCTTGACATGCAATATTCCTCCCTCCAGAGTCATGAAGGTCTGCTCAATCAAGGTCTTGCACTGTGCAGGATCTCCAATACTTATCCAGCTTCAGAGAAGTTCAGACCCTTTGGTCTAAGCATGACAATGTGCATGCAGACCTTGAAAGTCTTGATCATAGCATTTGATAAAAGAGTCTGAGAGAAAAGAATGTAGCCTTCAGGAAAGGGAAATAGTTCTAATGCCTTTAAGGAAGCAATCCCTGCATGATGTTAGTGATACTAGCCATTGTGAGCTTGTTCTCAGTTTAAGTGATTTCCAATGATGTTTGGAGTATTTAATATAACAATTAGAAAAAATTCTAATTTTTTTCTCCTGGCCAATTTGAGTCAATGGACATGGAGTCATGTTCAGTGGCTGGGTCTAAGAAAGGTTTATCTTTAATGTCCAAATTATTGTAACTCTCATTCCTTCTATTTGTATTATTTTGTGAGATTCAAAATCTTAGGGAATCCCATATACATAGTCAACAGAGTAGAAGTGATTGTGAGGTAGGTTAAGTCAATATGCCATCGTGCTCCCAAGCATTTTCTGCATCTGATGATAGCATTTACATCATCTGAGATTTTGAGACCATCAAATTGTTTCTATAAATAGTAGTTCACTTGTGTGATCAATATGGTTAGGTCCAGATTTTGGGATGTTTACCACAATGCAAGGAGTGGATGTCCACACAGATTTGTTGCACTGGGAAACAGGTTCAGCTGCAATAAGTTGACCATTATATTTGTCATAACTTATTGTCTTCAGGAATAATGATAAAACTGTTATGCAGTTGACTAGACCCATGTTAACATGTTTTATTTATTTATTTTTTCATAGGAAGAAAGTTTGTTTTTGCTGGAAAGGTTTGGTATATAAAATAAAGAGATTTCCAAAGGGGAGTTGTTACAGTTTGGATCTGTGGTATTCCCCAAAATTTCCTGTTAATGCAGAAATATCCAGAGGTGAAATGATTAGATTATGAGAGCTATGATCTTATCTGTCCATTCTAGTTTGGATGGATTGACTGGGTGGTAAAAGCAGATAGGTGGGGTGTGGGTAGGTGGAATGAGTCACTGGGAGCATGTCCTGGAAGGGTTATTCTTCCTGCAAACAGTTCCTCTGCTGCTTGACACACCATGACACAAGCAGATTCCATCAGGTTGGCTTTTCCACCAAATCCTACTGTCTCACCTTGAGCCCAAAGAGACACAGTCAAGCCATCTATTGACTGAGACCTCTGAAACCAGGAACCAAAAATCAACCTTTCCTTCTCTACATGTTTTTGTTGCATATTTCATCAAAGTGATACAAAAACTGACCAAAATATAGTTCCCTTTTAGTAGACATGGTTTAGGTTTATGTTGTCTCACAAAAGCTCATGTGTGAGACATCAGAAGAAAGTTTAGAGTTGAAATGGAGGGTGATGAGTATTTTAACCTAATAAGCTCATTAATTCACTTTAATAATTTAACTTGGTGGCAACTAATCAGGTAGGGTGTGGCTGGAGGAGATAAATAGTTGGAAATGTGACTCTTGTTTAATGTTTTGTCCTTGGTGAGTCTCTTTCTCCTTCCTGATTGCTATATCCAGAGCTGCTTTCCTCTTCTAGGCCCTTCTGACATGGTGTTCGGCCTCACCTTGGGCCCGCAGTGGAGTTAGCTGTCTGTGATCTGACACCTTTGAAACCATGAGCACCAATTAAACTACCTGCTCTAAAATTGTTGTCAGGTCTTTCAATCATAGCAGCAAAAAAGCTGATTAAAATGGTAGATTTAAAATGTGGTTTTGCCCAAATAAAACCTGGATTTTTTTTTTGTTAAATTTAATGGAATAATAAAGATTATTATTACCTGGGGTTAATGTAAAATATGAATCTTTCAAACTTTAAATTTGGTTCCAGTAAATTAGAAGATTTGAGTTTAAAAAAACATTTGTAACAAAACATGATTAACATGAGGACATAATGTTATAACTTGTAGTTATCTGAAACTCTTGAGTTAATAGCATTATTCTTAACTTTTAACAAAGTATTCCAAGAATAATCTCATCACCAAGGCATATAAAGGGTACATGTTTGGTAAGATGACAATAAACTAGAGAGTAACACATTTTATGTGACCAATTATCAAAAAAGCAATTTATTTTTAGCAACTTTTTCTCCCTTTCCTCCTCTTTCCCTTATGAATCAATTCCCCCAAGTTTACACAGTAGGAATGACAGCTAGAAATGTAGGGGGAAAATTGATTTCTAAAAGCTCAGAGCTTATGCTTCAGGTTAAGCATTGTGTCAAATACCATCATTTCTCAAAAAAAGTAAAATAAACATGAGTATAGGTAAAGACTTACTAAGACAAAATGAGGGGGATGAGGTTGTGGCTCAATGGTAGAGCTTGCCTAGCATATGAGGCCCTGAATTCCATTCTCAGCACCAAATAGTAATGATTAAATAAGATAAAGGTATGGTGTCCATCTACAACTAAATATATATGACATTGAAAAACAAAGACAAGATGAGAGGAAAACTTTTCTTAAGCAGACATAAGTTTTTTTTTTTTAAATATACATCTAAATAGATACCTTTTTTTCATTTTTTAGAGATTCAGTCCACTTTCCCATCCTGAGGCTTAGACATGCTGTATAAATGGAAATTTCCCTTATAGATATCATTTTTAGACAATAGTGTCTTAAAATATGCTGAAAATAGTACTTTTTGAAATCTCATTTGTGTAAGTCATTAGTTTTTCAATTTTTTTTTTTTCTGGTATCGGGGATTGAACTCAGGGACACTCGGCCACTGAGCCTCATCCCCGGTCCTATTTTGTATTTAAAGACAGGTTCCAATTGAGTTGCTTAGCACCTTGCTTAGGCTGAGGCAGGCTTTGAACCCATGATCTTCCTGCTGCACCTCATGAGCCTCCAGGATTTTAAGCACGGGGCTCAACACTCAGCTATCTCTCCTTCCTTCTTTCCTTCCTTCCTTCCTTCCTTCCTTCCTTCCTTCCTTCCTTCCTTCCTTCCCTCCTTCCCTCCTTCCCTCCTTCCTTCCTTCCATTAGTTCCATTTTGCCTGCCACACAGTAGACCAATCCCTGGAAGAATGAGCTTTGCAAGTGAGAAAGAACTCATCCAAGCAGAGTTCAGATGTGAGAAGATAGGAGCAGCCTTCACTTTGCCTCTGGAGGATGGGGAAGTTGAGGTCAATTGTGGTTTGTTATTCTGTCCTTTTATAGAAAGTTCACCCACTGGACACATATGCAGGCCCAAATGAAGAACTATTAATTTTTACTAGTTTGAGATGAATAAATTAACAGGGAGTGCTTTACTAAAGCCATGACCCTTTACTTCTGCCTGAAGATGTCCTGTGGTAACCAGGCAGAATAAAGCTTGGCATATCTGCCTTCATTTTGCTTCTTTGTCCTTTGTTACTGTAAACATTGGGTCAGATCCCTGCTCACTCCTCTCTCTGCATCTGTGCATGGTAATCATTTAAGAAGTGTTCACCTAAAAACTAGGTATACAAGTTTTATCAACCCTAAATTTATATAATCTCTCTTTCCCCTCAAGATGGACAAAATTGGGGTATTCCATCTCAGACCCCTGGATTGGCATCTACAGATTTTAAGATTTGTCAGACAGCTTCCAAGAATGATCTGAGGCAGGCAGATCACCCACAGTGGGACTGCTTTCCTAAGCAGGAGCTGTCCTCTCATGGGGACTGAATTGCCTCTTCCAGGATCACAGATCTGATAGACAAGCATCCTGAGCACTAAGGGGAAATTGCTCCTTTAGCAATTAAAAAAAAATCTAGAGGGAACCTCCTCACAGTAGCAGGACTGAGAGGTGATCCATGACTACTAAAGTATGCAGACTTTTCCGCCCTGCCCCATTCATACCTCCACAACTGAAGCTCATGTCAGCAACTGGAGGATAGAGCAGAGAGGCTGATTTCCTTTTGATTTCCCATTGTGACCATATTTATTAGTTTTTTCAATACTTTGCAGAATTATATTTTCTGTTTGATTTTGGTGGTGAGTAGCCAGATGATTAGTTGAGAGCCCCATAATAAGGCATTTGGCTTGAGACTCCCATGACACAAGTTCATGAAAACAAGTTAGTTGACCACTACCATTGTGATTTATTTGACACAGGAATTATCTATAGAAAAGTCAATAGGATTATACACTCAGCCTGATGACCTCTAGAACAGGTGATAATAGCATTGGTAATGAGAGAAGATTTATTCAGTTTTTGCTCAGTTTCAACTCCATTTATAAGATCACGGTGAGTACCATGGTATTTATTGAGTACTTTCTATGCCTGGATTCAGCATGGGTACTTATAATATTGCCTTCTAGTAAGACATTTATTTGTCCTTTTATACTGTCTTGTTCCCAAAAAGGAATTTGTAGTGTAGCAGAAATAGAATAAGAAAGAGGTCAACATGTTAGCAGAGCACACGGTCACCAGGGATTTGAGAAGGGGGGCTCTGGTGGAATAGGGAAAGTTGCATATGATCAGCTATTACTTTTATTAATTTGGAAAGGGAAATTTCGAATTTTTTAGGAACTCCAACCAGAGACATACTCTTAACTCAGAATTTTGTTGTGTATTGTCCTAGGGTTCAGGATCTCTTTTTATTAGGGGAGCAGTCCAGTTGAGAAGTGGATCCTTCGAAATCTAGCTTTACAATGGAGGGTTTATCTTCCATCACTCTAGTGATTTCTCAAAACAGAGGATTCTTTAAGTTGGAACCTACAATTTTGGTATAAAAATGTATGGAGGGCCCTCTTAATCCCTATAGCCATCTCAGTCATAAGTATATATTTATGTTAAAAGCAAGAAAGTGTGTATGTGTGTGTGTGTGTGTGAGTAATCTTCTCACATTTGTCAGTAGATTTTAGCGAAATGACATTTCACTCACTCATTTAGCATTTTATTAGAGCAAAAACTGCACCGCATTGATTCAGAGGCATTTGTTATCTCTTTTATGTTCTCCAATGTATTCTACAGATTTAGAACTTTTTTAGGTTAAAACATCTCCAATCTCATCACTATAATTCTATTTGATCTTTAGTAAGAATTACTTCTTTTTCTGGAAATGTACAGGTTCCACAGTGGAGAAATTTTAGAATTCTTGCATTCATATAGAAGTATGAGTATTTATACATGTATGTATACATATATATGTATATGTGTGTGTGTGTGTGTGTGTGTATATATATATATATATATATATATATATATATATATATATATATATATATATATAAATTGATTCCTGTCTTTCTAGACCTTAACTACCTGAGACCTGCTGCTGTGCACAGTCCAGTTTGTCTCAGGCCCATTCTGACTGACTTTGATCTCAAATCCACTTCTGGGCATAATATGAATTTTAAAATATTCATGTAAATTCAGAACTTACAAAAATATTTGTAGCTGAGATCTGAGAGACACCTTTGGGACACATCAATGTGCAATGAGACATCAGTGAGTTTAGGGACTCCCCAGGTTTCCCTTGACTGGTTATTTGAAATAATAGCAATTCACAAATCAGAATCAACCTGTTGTGATTCGGTGCTCAATGAAAGGGCTACACAAAAACACTTAAAAGGTGTGTCCAGAAGAAATGCAAATTAAGTATTTAATTGTATAGGGAGTCCTTGGTGTTTAATTAGGGTGTAGAATTAAGTTAACCTAGTTTGAATTTTGGTTTTCTAATGTAGAAGCAAGAATACAGACCAGTAGACACAAAAACTGGATCTTTTATCATGGCCTCCCTTAGATATGGAAGTCTGGGGACAAGTGTATGTAGTACAGCATACATGGCATGTATTAAGGCAAACCACTCCCTTGTGCTAGGTATGTGAGCTGCAAACTGCTTACCCTGTAGGCACAGCCCTATGTAAGGCCACATGTTGCAGTTCCCACACTTGCTCCATGGCCCACTCCTCAATTGGTCGCTGCAAGGAGAGTTAGCAGACATTGCACTGGTGGCTGCCTAGAATCTGCTTAGCTGCTGCCTGTGTGTGTGTTTGTGTGTGTGTGTATGTGTGTGTGTATATATATATATATATATATATATATATATATATATATATATATATATATATATATATATAATAACTGCACTATAAAATCAGACCTGCTTCCAGCTTGATCTCTGGAGGTCTTGATTAATGACTCCACAGCAACATCTCCTCTACCCTGTTCCATGGACCTCCTCACTGGATGAGAGAGAGCCCACGCACAGAAGCATCCTTTCCCATTCTTACCAAGTGAAAGATTCCAGGGTTCACTTAAAACACAGCTGACTTTGGAACCTGAAAGAGGGCCTTGGTTTCCACTGAATCATGGGGTGCCACGAGGATGGTGGGTGGAGAAGCAATGACAGACATGCCACATCTTCTTCCTATAAGGCTGAGTTCTGGAGGCTGCTCCTGTGAAAAAGAGGGAGAGACCCTGTGGAGACCATCCCAGGACACTGATTCTGGGCAACAGAAGCACCTGATTTCCCATGGTATCATCCTCAATATTGGCTCAAATAATTTGCTTGTCTTATGTGGTTGTGTGAGATTGTGTTTCAGTTTGACAGAACTTTTCTAGAGAAGATGCAGCCTTGAGGCAGTCCATGCCTTGAGAGAAGAATGTAAGTGACATTTCCTCCTAGGCCCCATCTGGTGTGACAGTTACATTGATGGAGGGTGGAAATGACCCCTCCATTCCCAAGGCCACAGAGGATTTGAATGTGCACATGCCTTCCCAAGATACCTTCTTTAATTGTGGAAGTCCTGGTCCCCTCCTTCAGTCTCCTGGGCTGTTACTAACAGGGCTGTTACACTTCATACTGGTGGGGTCAATTGATGAGGAAGGGAAGGATAAGAGGCAGTAGTGACACAGCCAGCCTCGGTACAGGTCTGAGTCAATCTCTTTATTGACAGAAATGGTCCATGCTTCAACTTAGGATGGACAATAGCCAGGGAGGATACACAGTCCTGAGAACACCTGCCTCAAAATCATCATTTCTCCCACTAAATTCATGCTAGTAAATTTAATACTGAAAAACAACAAAACTAAACCTATTTCACAATTTGATTGAGAAAACTCAGTGGTTTTTCTGGTGACACACATTTGTATCTGAGTCATCAGACCGCTTTTGAAAATAAGGGATGCCTTATGACACTTCAAACCTCTCCTCAATATACTCATCCCTCTGTGTTCTCAGATTTGTAACTATTTGTTGTGACCTTTGTCCAGTGCCACTCACTTTCCTACACTAAAATTGTCACTTCTATCATTTCATGTCAGATCTAAAATCCTATAACCATGCATCCACAATTTGCTTTGTGAGTGTGTGTCAAAGTGACATCTCCCATGCTGAACTGCTTCCTGAATAAAGGAGTGTGAGGGATGAGTGGGCTGTGAACTAGAACACTGCTTTTTAAACTCTACTTACAATGACACTGACTATGATTGCAATCAGCATGTTTATTTGAATAATTTCAAGGAGATTCTTTAATGCATCTTGGTATAAAACAACTGGATAGAAGAATGTAGTTTTATTTCCTGGTAAAAATTGGTGGCACATGTATGTGGCAGTATCCCTGGTTATATAAGGTCTTTCATAAGAATGTAGAGAAACTATTGATTTATTGGTTGAAATGTAAAAACAAAACAAAATGCCCATCAAATATTTTCACATGATTTTGGACTATCAAAAAGCATGATTAATGTTGCTTGGTGCTGATCAGTGTCCTAGTGTGTGTGTGTCTTGTCTGTGTGTATTATATGTATGTATGTGTGTGTATATGTGTGTGTGTGTGTGTGTGTGTGTGTATATATATATATATATATATATATATATATATATATTTATGCAGACCAGCATAGGTAGCAGCCAGGAGCACTCTGCCTCCCCAGGTCTTTTCCCCTTTATCACACCGCTCTTTCTTTATCTCCTCCTCCTCTGCCTCCACCCGCTCCTTTTCCATCTCCTCCTTCTCTGCCTTCAGCCCCTTCTCCTTCAACTCCTCCTCCTAAGGCCCCTCCCCTTCTTCCTTCACCCCTCTAATTCCTCTATACTAATTCCTTCACCTGCACCCTGCTCCTCCTCTTCTCCTCCAATTCCTTCCTCCTTCCCCTTCCTTCTCCTCCATCTTCCCTCTTCTTTCTCCTCCCCCTCTTCTTCCTCCTCCCTCTCTTCCTCCTTCTGTCCTCCTCATCCCTTGTCCACAGTTGTCCTCCTGCTCCACCCTTCCTCTACCTCTATTTTCTTCCTCCTCCTTCCCCGCTTTCTTCTCCCCCATTCTTCACCTCCTCCTCCACACCCTTCTTCCTCCACCCCTCAATTCTACTCTTCCTCCACCACTTATCCCCTTCCTCTACTCCCTCCAACACCTTCCTCCTTCCCCTTTCTCCTCCTATACCCATTTTCTTCACCCCCTCCAATTTCATGCCCTCTTCTTTCTCTTCCACTTTCTCCTCCTTTGCCTCCACCCATCTTCCTCCAACCCCTCCTCTTCAGTTGTGCCTCTAACTTCACCATATTCACCTCCAACTCCACCATTTTCTACTCCTCCACCCCTTCTCTTCTAACCCTCCTCCTCCCCTTTTTTATTCCTTCTTCTCCATCTTCTCCTCTTCCCTCTACTCCCTTCCTTACACCCCTCTTCTTCCTCCACCTCCTCATCCTCCCTCTTCTTTCTCCAGTCTTCTACCCCTTCATTTTTTCCCTTCACCTGTTTCTCCTCCCCTTCCTCCTTTACCCCCCTTCCAGCCCTCCCTTCTTTCTTCTTCACTCCCTTTTTTATTCCTGCCTTTATATTCCTCCATCTTTTTTCTAATCCTGGCTCCTTCCTTCTCCACCCCCTTTCTCCTCTGTGCTCCTTTATTCTTCATTCCCATCCCCTCCTTCCTCTTCCTGCACAATCTTTTTCTCCTTCAGTGACACCACACCTGCTTTTACCCCCACCAGTGACCAAAGTCGAGCACTCAAAGTCCAATTCCCTATAACTCTGCTCAACATGGACACCAGTAGGATTAAAGTAGGATGAAATGTCACTCTCAGCATTCAGCTACTGATGCATATAAAGGAAGATGGCAGTATCTTCCTGAAAGGAGATTCAGTTAAGAAGATGCGGGAGGAGAGTGCTGCACATATGAATGTTGCAGAGGAAATTTTCCTGAGAGAATATTCACACTGGCTGGACCCACTAATGCCACCTTGAAGTCTTTGTTGATCATTGACACCACTGTGAACAGTAGCACAGCTGCAGTAGACCCCAGTCACTGTGAGCCTGGTGGTCCCTGCAGTGTGGCTCCCTTATTGGAAAAGGTGGTTATAAGATGAAGGAGATTTGAGAAAGCACAGGGGCTCAAGCCCAGGTGACAAGGATATGCTCCCCAACGTAGCAGGTGGGCTTTTGCTATTGCAGACATTCCACGATCCATCACTGAGTGTGTCAAACAGATGTGCATGGTCATGTTGGAGTCCCCCTGCAGGGTTGGCCATCCCGTTACTGCCAAAATGCCACCTTCTGCAGTCCTATTTACAGAGGATCAGGAGAAGTACAGCACAGGCAGTGAGAGTGCAACCTTTTCCCACAGCACCTCATCCATTTGCCTCAATCCCTATCTAGAGGGACCCCTCTAGAGACCTGTGCCATTCAAGGACAGTCTGCCATTTTATAGCTAGTCTTGACCAAGCTGCACAAGTTGTCAATGCAACAGTCTCATTGTCCTATGACACATGTTCACACCTGATTCAGCAGCATTGAATCCAGCTCTTCAGATGTGAAAGGCTGTCTGGCAGGTTTGCATGCACCTGGTCAGACTACTCCTAAACTCAGTGCCCCAAACAACTTGATTTCCTGCATAATCAGGTGTCAAGGTGCCAAAACAAATGAGATCCATCAGATGTCTGGGGCACAGGTGAATATTGTGAGTCCAGTGGAAGATCTACTGATAGCAGCTCACCATCACTGAATCTGCTGCCAGCACTAGCCTGGCTCAGAATCTCCATCAAGCTCAGCCTTTCCTCAGAGAGAGGTGGCATGGGGACCCGCTGGAACAATGCAGATTGATCTCTTATCCCTTTCATCTGCTCACCACCACCCATGATCCATCTGTGTAGTTTCTGAACAGTCAGTGATTCCAGGTTTTACATAGTTTGTAAATCTTAAGATTCTACACACTTTATCATCCACTTATGATTGTTTAATTTTATTTGTTCCAATTAGCTATACATGACAGTAGAATGCATTTCAATTCATTGTACACAAATGGAGCACACATTTTCATTTCCCTGGTTGTACACGAAGTAGAGTCAAACCATTCGTTCAACTATACGTGTATCTAGGGTAATGTTGCCCATCTCGTTCCACTATCTTTTCTATTCCCAGATCCTCTCCCCTCCTTCTTCTCCCTTTTGACCAATCTGGGGTTTGAACCCAAGGGTGCTTAACCCCTGATACATCCTCAGCCATTTTTCTTATATTTTATTTAGAAACAGGGTCTCCTTGAGTTAATTAAGGCATCATTAATTTCCTGAGGCTAGCTTTGAAGTCTTGATCCTCCTGCTTCAGCCTCCTGAGCCTCTGGGATTACAGGTATGAGCCACTATGTCCAGCTGAAATAATTTTTTAAAAATTCTCAGTTCAGTATAAATCTAAACACTCGTATGTCCCCATCCAAATAGAGGTGAATGGGCCCTGGGCCGGCCACCCTCTCTCACTGCCCTTCCCTACCTCTGCCTGGAGATAAGCTCAGTGCCAATTCTTTCTGTCATTCCTTATAGTTTAACCATCAACGAGGAAACAGAATTTTACTTGGTTTTGTCTTATTTGAGTTTTCAGTAACTGAATGTTACTATTAGTGCTCTACCACTGTGGTGCTGTCACTTGTATTGTGTGGGTTCTCTGCCTCAGTTGGCTGGACTCCTATTGCTGTCTGAGGCTGTGAGTCTCCCAGGTACCTCCTGTGTTCCTGTTTCAGAAACCTCACTTGTTTCAAGTTTAACTTTTTGTTCTTGGTAATTTCATTCTTTTTAAAAAATTTGGCCCTCAAGTGAGCACACTTTATAATGTTGTACACATTGGAAAAACATTGTCAGGTTATAGATTATGGATAAATTTAAATTACTAGAAAATTCCAGTGCAATGTCTGTATCAGCTCTGTTTATATATGTGTGTGTTTATGTCTTATACCTGTCTAACCTGGTTTATTTCCACATTGCTATATGTTTATTTTTACAGAGTATAATTTGAGCATTTTTCTGTGTATTTCAATGTTCTTGGAAAAGTTTTCAGTAATTTTCTCATGTTTAATTTATTTGTGAGGTCTTTTTTTTTCTTTTAATATTCCTTTTATGTAAATTCATTTTTCTTTTTAAAGACTGCAGACATTTACCCAGAGGTAGAGCAGCCATCTTGCACCTTGTTGCAGTTTTATGAAGGAGCCTCATTTTTATTAGATTTGAGTGTATCACTTTCTTCTATTTGATTTCCTTTATCTTCTCATTAAGAAAAACTATAGGACAGGGGACATGGTGGATTCTGAGAGATAAATCCTTTGGTGTCCCCTCCTGGACACAGGAATGAGCCCCCCTGGGGTCACATTTCAGCAGATAGAGTGTGACTTTCAACATGAAAATGTGTTTGCCTCTCAACAAGTAGTATTCATTCTGAACTGTGAGTGATGCAGGCTGTTTACCTGAGCTGGTGCAATTGTTTGTTTTTTCTTTCACAGAGTTCTTTTTATTATTGTCATGTAATTAGTTTTTTATGCACTTAATATTTGTATTACCTGATTGTCTTTATTTATTTTTTTCTGAAAATGAGTTGACAGAGTAAAAGTGCGAGCAGGCCTTGCCCACGAAGCCCTGGCCTCTTCCCAAGTGATTTATGCCTGGCTCTGGCTCCCTCCTTCCCAGTCAGGCCTGACCAGGTGGCACACACCTTCTCTGAGGTCAGGTCAGGCTGCCTTGGAACCAAGGCTGTAATTCCTCACATATGCCTGGGACTCTGTGCCCAGAAAAAGCTTCCTAGCCAACAGGGCCTGCTTTGGAAAGCCAGGCTCAGCTCTGCATAAGTGGAAATGTCCCCCTGGTGGGGCAGGTCCCCTTGCAGGGAGGAAGTCCTGCCTGAAAAGGGCTTTTGCCAAGACCATGTCTTCCTGGCCTATGTATCCAGGAGTGTGATACATCTCCTGTCAGTCAGGGCCCCAGAGTGTGCATATTTGGGCTGGGGTGAGAGAGGGTCTTGTGTTGCCCTGGCCAATCAGCAGGAATCTGGTGGGAGGGGGTGGCCTTCCACAGTCTCAGAGACCTTTATCTCTTACCTTGTGCAACTCAGAATCCATCTCCAGGACTGTGTGTTCTTTGCTGTGTGAGAGTCAAGTTGCTCTGGCTCAGATCCCTGTGACCTGCAAGTGTTATGAGGTCCACAGGAAGGATGTCAGGACTCCCCAGAAGGCAGGAAATGGTGAGTAAGTGGGGCTAACACTGCTTAGGAAGGAGGTGGGCTGTTTAGAACTGGTGGTCCAGCTGTGGCTGGACTCTGGCTTCCCACTCTCACCTTCAGAGTCAGCCAACCCAGACCTGAGTCAGATGCTGCTACAGCTCAGCCCTTGATTCCTTCAGGTCATGGTGTGGGCTGGTCCAGGTTTGGTTTCCCAGTGTGTTGGGTGGTCTGCAGCCACTTTGGCAGAACCCTCTCTGCACAGGTGGACCCCAGCCTTGGGCTCTCAGTGTGAAGTGAAGACATCGGGTCTCACGGGATCCTCCCTCAGGTGTGGGGCTCCTGGGTGGAAGACACTGGTCTGAGGAGTCTGTGTACCACCTTTTGCCCAGTAGTCACCTTGCTTTCTCCAAACTAGCCCACGCCTGGGCGGTCAGTGGATCCTTAAAATTTTTGCTTTCTCCTCACATTTCCATACTCCACCTCCCTATCCAGTGCACAGTATTATCAACTCTTTGCTCCTCACATTGCATTCAGGTGAGCCCAGTGTGAAAGATTTGTTTTCTGCTTGGAAATTTGCCATGTGGTGAAAGCAGAGAACAGCCACCTGGAATGCCAGTGTTAAAATACTTTGTTCCTCCCTTTGTTTATCTTTCCCAGGCACAGGTAATGTATTAACTTTGGTTTGAAATTCCATTTGACTTTTCACAGGGTCCTGTGTCCTCTGCCATTTTCCTGTCCTTTCCTGGGGCTACCAAATTGTGTCCATAGCTGCCCAGTTTACTTCAGGTGCAGACAATTTCAGGCCCTGGGGTAGTTCCTTTTAGAGGACAGCCTGATTGGTGGAGTGTAAAATCTCAAGAGAGAATCTGGAGGGCCTGGGCCTGGGCCTGAGGAATCTTTTTGAGTAGGCCTCATCTAGACAGCTCCCTCGTTGGAACATTATCTTCCCAAGCCCTTTCCCCATTTCTTGGAGACAGGTGGACAGTCAGCCTGTAGATGCTGGTACTGAGGAGTCAGGTTAAATATGATACCTTCCCCTGGCATTCTCTCACAATTGTGCAAGAGAAAAAAAAAATCTCTCCCAGAGCATAAGAACCACCCACTTCATTAACGTGTTCTTCAATCCTGAAAAGCCTCATAGACTGGAGTCATGGTCCAGATCTCCTGGGAGGGTGATACGCCAAGGCATATTTCGTTGAGCAGGACCAGGTGGGAGGATGTCCAGCTGGCAGAGACCTTCCCTGCCCTTTGAGCAGAAAAATCTGTGCTCCCTCAGCATCAGCCCTTTCTGTTTTTCTCACTTAGAAATGGTCTGCTCACTTATTAGAGACCCAGGTTTTTGTCAAATGTGAAATGTATGTATTCAGAGCTGAGCAAGTTAAATTTTCTGAATAGATAAAAAGATTTAAAGATAACACCTAGTTTTTTTTATATTTGATACAAATTTTGTTTACCTTTCTGCTTCCTCTGAGCCTGTGTGAAAAAATTTCTGTGATCTCTCCCTTTTTATAATTTAATGGAATTACAGGTCCTAGTCTCAAGTATGCTTCTAGAGAAGAGATTAAAAAAAATCTGTTTTTGTTGCTAAAGAAAGTGATTGTGTATCCAAAAAAGGAATGATAGGTGAATTTGAACTGTAAGGATTCATAAGAATATTAATTCCTTTGAACAATGAAGAACTCCTGATGGTGGATAAATCTATTTTTCTTTCTGTTTTCTGAAACTGCAAGATTAACAATAAATTTTATTAGACAAACATGGCAATAGCCTGAAATATCAAAATGTAATCTTTTTTTAACAAATTGATTCAGTATTATGAAAATTGTTATGAAATAACATCTCTGTTTTCTAAACAGAACAGCTTTTTAATGAAATTACTAATAATTCATAAGCATCATACATGATCTCATCTACTTCCATGTCCCTCTCAGATGCCCCCTCCTAATACCATCCCATTGGGAGTTCACCTTGTACCTTGTGAATTTTGGGGTTTGCGTGGACCTTCTGTCTATAATGCTACCTGATGATGTTCTCTATATGCTGATGAAGACTCCTGAACATTTGGTTACTCTTAGATATTTTTCTAGTCTTTCCACTTATAGAAGTAGTTTTCTGAATTTCCTCAACAAAGCCTTCCTGGTCTTGGATTTCACAGAATTTAAGAAATGAAGCTAGAAAAACAATCGACCTACCTCTCCACAGTTTAATCAAAGTGCATGCAATTTATTTATCCTTTTCTCATCATTTCTTATTTTCTTTGTACCCAGGGAGACAAATTTAGCCATCAGTGGTCCAGGCAGGTTCCCTGGCCTGGCTGCCAGAAACTGTTCACATCATGGCATATCATATAGGCCACACCTCGAGGAATGAATTGGAAGTGCTACCTGCTTCCTTTTGGAAGGGATTTGGATAGTTTTTATTTCCTCTTTATCTTGGTGCAGAATCCACCGTGACACCGTGACACCAGAGGAAGGGCCATGCCTTTCCTATGGCTACAGTTATTATCACTTCTTTAGCCTGTCCATGTTGTGTGTTCTTACATTGTGTGTGAGTTGTGGTAGATTGTTTCTCTCCAGCAGTTGGTTCAGTATATCTAATTTCTCGAATTGTGGCCATACAGTTATTAATAATATTTCTTAATGGTTCTTTTACTCCCTGTAGGATTGATAATGGTGTCCTTTATTTCTACTGCATAAGTTTTTGTCTTTTTTCTTAACTTAGCTGTGGTGTACCATTATAAGGATATCCATGATAAACCTGCTTTTGATTTTGATTCTCTATTAATTTCAAGATTTTAATTTCATTGATGTCTTATATGCTTAGCATCGGATGTATGTTCTCCTTGCTCTTTGTTCTTTAGATCCTGAAGTGGAAGGTTGAATGGTTAATTTTTGTCTTTCTTTTCTAATGTAAGCCTTCAGCACCTCTAATGCCCCCTAAGCCCTGCCTGTGCTCTGTTCCACAAAGTTTCTTATGATGCAGATTCAGTTCTTTTCCTTTGAAATATTCAGACCGATCTTGAGATCCTTTGAAATATTCAGACCGATCTTGAGATACCCTTGAACTGTGTGCTGTTTAGAACTTTGGGATTTGATTGGCAGTTATCTAGAGGTTACCCAGTTCTGTTACTGATACTGACACCCATGGTAATTCCAATGTTCCTGGTGCACCTGTTGGAATTTGCTAGCTTTCCACAGTAATGCCTGTTGTAGCTGAATGTGGCTGCTCTTGACAACTTTCCTGTGATGTTTAAAAGGCTGTGTGCTCTACTACTCTTGGTTGAAGTGCCCTAGATGTATCCATGACATACCTGTGGTGGGTGTGCTATTGAGCCAGAATGTCATCGTAAGTGCTCTTCTGTGTGCTCCATCTGTCACTCACTGTTACATGATTGCTGGTGTCTCCCCCTGTCACCAGATTTCACCATGTTTGTGTGAGTGACTTTCCAAAGTAATTTTGGAGACAGTAGTTGAGGGTACTACTGTCAGAGGGTCTTTCTTAGCTTGTGTTGAGCCTGAATTTTGATGGAGTTCTGTGAGGAAATAGCTGGAAAGAAAACAGAAGAAACAGCAAGAGCTCAGCTCCTCCAGGGCCTTTGGATAGTGGAACTGGGGCTGCTGCTTTAACACATGGTCGTGCTGTTTATACCCCTTCAGCCTCAGTTCTCTGCAGACCTGAGTCTCAAGTGCTGGGCATGTGGGTCTTGGTCCTCTCTGAAAGGATTTCTCCTGGCCTGCGTGGGCTTCCTCAGTTCCCTGGGACACCAGGGTGCTGGTGAACATTCCTTTCTTCTTTTTTCCTGTAGTACAGATTGAACCAGGGGCACTCCCCCACTGAGCTACATCCCCAGGTCTTTTTATTTTTCATTTTGAGGCAGGTTCTCACTATGTTGCCCAGGGTAGGATGCAACATGTGATCCTCCCACCTCTGTCTCCTAAATTCTGGAATATGAGCCATGCACCAGTGTGCTCACCTGATTACTCTTATTTATTTATTTATTTATTTATTTTCTTTTTGATAGCAGGAATTGATCCTTCAGCCACTTAACCACATCCCTAGCTCTCATTTTGCTGTCTTGTCTGGAAGTGGTGAGAGCAGGCATCCTTGATTTATTTCTGATGTCATGGAGAGAGCCTTTTGTCCTTCAGCCTCAAATCTAAGGTTAACCTCATATATTGTAGACCTGTGGCCCATTAGGGACTTTCATTATTTCCAGGTATTTGTGTGTTTGTGTCATGCTGATGGCTTGAGCTTTGTCGGCTGCTTTTTTTTATTATTATTATTCTTGCCATGTATTTATACTTCTCCAGATGCATGATGTGCAGGTGTTTTCTACAGTTCCTTGGGGTGTCCTAAAAAGGACAACATTTTTTGTTTCTGTGTTGATTCACATTTAAGTTGCACGTATAGATGAGGAGCAGTGAGCTAGTTGCACACCTGTTCCAGTGTGTCATGATCAGATCAGGGCTTTAGCTCTTCCATCTGTTAACATTTATCATTTCTTGTTGTTTGTGGACTGCTCCTCCAGCTTTATTATGAAATACACAGGGATATTCTGGGCACCCCTGTCACCTATTGTGCTGGAGGGCAGCACTGCTGGCCATTCCTGAGTGTGTACTAGTACCTAATACCACCACCCTGTTCTCCCTCCTCTCTCTTCTTGCCTGTGGTGACTACTCTTGTACTTTCTGTGAAATCTACTTGTAGCTCTCCCATATGAGTGACAACACACAGTATGATTTTCTGTGCCTGCCTTATTTCACTTAGCAAGACATCCATCAAAATAGTTTCTAATTGTCTTCTTATTTCAGTAGTCTCTGTCATGATATTTCCTTTTTCATCACAAATTTTAGTAATATGAGTTTTCTTTCTCCTCTTCAACTGGGTGGCTAATGGTTTGGAAATTTTATTTATATTTTCATAAAACAAGTTTTGTCTATTTATTGAATTGTTACTTTTGTTTCAATTTTATTGATTTCCACCCTGATTTTAATTATTTTCTGTCTTCTACTACTTTTGTTATTTGTTTGTTCTTCTTTTACTAGGGCTTTGAGATGTAAGTCAGGTTATTTATTTGTTGACTTTTTATTCCTTTTCTGAATGAGCTTAATGCTATGAAATTTCCTCTTAGTACTCTCTTCCTAGTGTCCCAGATATATTGTATTGGAATCCTCATTTACCTCTAAGAATTTTTTTAACTTCTCTCTGATGTCTTCTGTTATCCATGTGTCATTCAGTAACATATTATTTAGTCTCCAGGTATTGGAATAGCTTCTATTTTTTTAATTTTAGGGAGATTGGAAAGGGAAGGATACAGAATGCATTTCACAAAACCATGTTACATGCATATGTAAACGCACCATGTGGAATTTCATCTTTATGCATATGCAGAAAGTACCAGTAAAAAACAAGAAAGTAAAAGAGCCAAAGGAAATCAGTAGAGCAGAGGAGGGAGGAGAGGAGGGTGGGGAGGGAATGGGGATTGAAACCAAATTTCTTGTATGTGTGATTTTGTTAAAAAGAACCCAACTGCTATATGATATAATATCATCATCATCATCATCATCATCATCATCATCCCAAGTTGCCAAGGGCCTGGCCAAGCTGCCCAGGCTAACTTTCCAGTCTGGCTTGTGTAAACACAGCGGGACTACTCCATGCAGTTCTTGAACCAACCACATGGTGGCAGTAGAAGACCGCCAGCACCATCCAATTCAGAGCCATTCCTCTGGCTGACCCATCCACAGACCAGGTAAGTTCTGGTCTCTCTTTCCTCTTACCTTGGGTAGAGGGGTGGATTCCAGCATGTCATCTAACATCTCCTTTTTTGCACTGGTATACCTGTGTAGTATACTATGCACCTTTGCACTTACAGGGCTGAATATTGGTGTGGTATCCCTGCTGTAAAATACACTCACCGTTGGGCAGCTGTGCCTGTTGGTGGTGATCCAGAATTAGGCTTTTTGAAAGAATCCGGCAACCGTCTAAAGATAGCAGATGTGTGCTCACATTGATGGCAATAATCTTACTGGTGGTCTCAACTTGTACCACCAGCTATATAGCACTCAGCTTTTCTAAGACCCTGAACCATGTCTCTGCCCCCTTCCATAGATGTGACCCTGATCCTAAGGGAATAGCTCATTTATTACCATATCACTGCCATGGTCTCCACCCAAACCCACTGGGTGGCTAGAATCACACAATTCACAAGATCCTCCTTGGGCTGATGAATGTGTCCATGGCTCACAATTGCTTTCTAGGTGTGTGCATTTGGGAATAAGCCTCAAGATGCCCAGGCTCCCAGGCCCACCAGCCTCTGCTTTCAGAGTGTGGAAATGGGAGATGCCAGGACCTTGGCATAGGGAGGTCTGTACCCGTGTGGGAGTAGTGCTGGAGGGGAGGGAAAGCTTGGACTTCACCTACAGCAGAAACTGGCACTGCCTTATCTTTAACCAATCAATGTAGTTGGCAGAAAGCCCAGGTCCTTGCAATTGGAGGTGTTGGTGAGCTGCCCTCTCTCTTGGGGATGTGTCTCCAGCATTTAAACTGCTTTCTCTAGGTGAGAAGACTAAGAGAGCAACACAGCCAGGCTTGTAAGATCCAGATGGATTCCTTGCCATGTCCCCTGGGGGGTGTGGTAGTTAGTGATGTCTTTCTTAAGGCCACCCAGAATGGAGGTGGACGGTAGGCCCAATAGTAAGCACCCTTCAGATAGCTCTGCCTTTATGGAGATTGCTGCCCGGGTTTGGGGCAGCATGGGCCATTGGTCTCCTCTTCTCTGCCCCTGCAAACCTGTCACTGGCCCATTAATTTCTCTGCCACTGCTACCATCACCACAGCCTATTTGCCTCCATGGGGATGGACAGTTGGGCAGGGCAGAGTCCAGCTGTTCTCTCAACCACAGCTGTGGATTCCAAACAGGGTGAGGAAACAGCAGGGGGGAGCCTTGACTCTTTACCCCACCCAGTCAGCACGTGCAGGAATCTGCCCGGCCTGACCCAGTCAGCCACGGTGGCGGGAGGGAGGGAGGCAGAGTGCTGCGTGCAGCTCCCCACAGCTCAGCCTCCTCCAGCCCACTGTGCTGCTGCAGGAAGGGGCCGCCTGTGGCTGCAGTGATCTTAGCTCGCTCCCTTCCTGTAAAGCTCATTGCTAACTAATGAGCGATAGTAACCCTCCCCAATATGGGGGTTATGGTGTCACTGTACCCACAGTTGTCCCTAACTTCCATAATCACTGCTGTATCCCCACATGGAGGCAGAAGGCCATCCTGGGTGTGGACATGTGGCATCTGCAGTTCCCTTGTGCTATGGCAGGGATGGGAGGCCATATTGCAGAAGGTGCAGTGGTGACGGATGACAGGTGGCACCTTCCTTTCTCACACTGCCTGTGGCGGTTCACTAGAAAACAGCACCGCCTCCCCTCATGGCATTCTGTCCCTGGCAGCAGACTGGATGAGCCCTTAGCCTCCACAGTGTGCACTTCTTCACTGGTCTCTGCAGAGAGGAGTTCCGTAAGCGAGGCTGCAGAAGCAGTGACATCATTAGTCTGCTTAGTCTCCTTTGTTCCTTGTATGACCAGCATCCCACGGAGCATCTGTCCTGCAGTGTGTGCCGGAAAGCAGCCTGAATTCCCCACACATATGAGGGAAAGCCCGTGTCCTGCAAGACAGTGCGTGTCTAGGCATTCCAGCCCACATCAGTCTTCATTGTCCCCTCGACTCGGCTAAGTTCTAGGCAACTGAAGGGGCATTTCAGAGACAGGATGGTTTACTCTTTTTGAGGATGACACAAAGTATACTTAGAAACCATAGTCTGAGAGCTGGAGAATTTATGGACACTGACTTCTCACTGTTAGAAACCACATTTGGCAAACTTTATCCATTTATCCACTCTCCCTCCCCAGCCCTTACCAACCTTTTGTCACCCCAAGTCTACATCCAGGTTGACTTTCCTTAACTTCCAGATTTGAGACAAATATGCACTATTTGTTTTTCTGTGACTGGCTTATTTCACTTACCATAGTATCCTCAAGTTCTATTATTTTTTTTTACAAAGGACAGGAATACATAATTTTTTGGTTGAATAACACTCTACTGTGCATTCACACCATTTCTCCTTTGTTCATTCATGGCACACACACTGATTTCATGGCATAGCTAATTTGTCTGTTGTTGCAGATGGGTATGCAGGAAGTGCATGTGTGAATGCAAACCCGGGCATAACTCTTCCCTTTCTTTCTTTTTCTGTTTGTCTTTAATTCTGGACGATACATGAAAACACACAGATGTTCACAATAATATCCAGACAATGTGGCTTATTCCCGTGTTCTCTGTTTTCCTGTAACTTTTTTCTACTATTGAGAAAAAATAGACATAATTATCTATAATCTGTTTGCCAACATATAGGAGAATTTCTTTAGCAACTAGGTACACTGTTTGCACGCTGTTCTTGAGTCTGAGCGTACTCAAGATGCTGGTCCAATATTACTTACCTAAGGACTTTTCATTCCCAACATTATCCTTGGGGTAATATCATGTTTGTAATACAATTGTCTTAATTTTCTATTGTTTGCATTCCATTTGATTTTCAGCATATTCACAGATTTATTTATTTTTTTTTCTAGGAAGCAGGGCTTTATTCTGCAATATGGAGGAAACATGCTTTGCCCACCTACCCCAGACATAAATTGTTACCACTCAGGAACTGGCCAGCAATGCCCCTTGTTCTAAAGATAA
Organism: Marmota monax; assembly: GCF_021218885.2. Lineage (NCBI taxonomy): Eukaryota > Metazoa > Chordata > Mammalia > Rodentia > Sciuridae > Marmota > Marmota monax. The sequence continues at coordinate 420,408 of NW_026692662.1, read as the reverse complement.
ACCAGAGCCTGAAAAGTCTTTCTTCCCTTAAACATACCCATAACATTATTTACAGAATTCACTTTTATACAGGTATCAAAAATCAGACTAAAAATTTATCACTGAACTAACTTTATTATATTTTATTCCCTCTTAAATTTCTTTGCTAAATGTCTTCCCTTTCCCGGTGACTTCTGCTTCTTATTCTCTTGGTGCCCACTGTGTCCTTATCCTTCTTTAGGTTTCCCGCACATCTCTTGGCACCTCAAGTGACCCTTAGAGTCACTCTCCATTCTAGGCTGCAGGCCCGACTTCCTGGATCTCAGACACCTGAAGTCTGAATTTGCAGTTGCTCCTTTCTCTTCCTGGTTCCTTGTGGGGACTGCTACACTTCTCTCCCTCACTTCCTCCTCTGCTGTGGGAGGCTGGGATTCTGTCTTCCAGATCTCAAGCATGTCCTCTGTTCCTGACTTTGCCCTGGACTCAGGTTTCTCGTCTCCATCACCTGGTTCTGCAGCTCCAACCTCCTCGGAGCTTTTCTTGGGCTTCTTTTCCTGTTTCTTTATTTTTGTCTTTTCTGCTGATATAGTAACGTCTGGTCCTGGCTCTTCTCCTCCAGCGTTATTTGGTATCTGGTTCGCAGCAACATTCCCTTATCTGCAGGTGAGGAGTCATCTACTTTATGTTCCTTTATCTTCCACAGGTCAATTCTGTTTATTAAAATGTTTAGACTCTTATTCATTATCAAGGGCTCAGGAGACCTGCTCTCTCCCTGGGAGCAGTACTCTTTTTCCCATGAAACCTTGGCCTCCACAGTGTCTTGTGGCACAGCCTCTGAGCACCTGCTCCAAATCCTGAGAGGAGTCCCTCTGTTCCAGTTACCCTTCTGCGGGGAAATGTTGCTTCTGCTCTGCGATGCTGCTGGGTGTCTTTTGCCCACTCTGTCTTCAACTGGTTTTTCTTTAGGGGTCCTAAGGACTCTTCTGCACATCCACAGAGGGTTTGCTCTTTCAGCTGTTTGCTTTGGAGTGCTCTTCAGCTGTGAGCACCATGGTGGTACCTCAGTGGGGCCTAGCACTTGGGTTGGTTCTTTGGAGACAGCCAGGTCTTCCAGGACCTGGGCCTGGCCCTCAGGTGCCCCTCACCACCTGCTACCAATTAAGGTTTTCTCTTTTACTTAACATGAGGAAACACCTCAGGCTGAAAGATATAAATACAGGTAAACAAATAAAGTTCCATATTTTATATGTGTACATATATAGATTTCAGTATATTTTTATCATGTATTTACTTGTAGTAATCTTATTGTATTTTGGTAATGTGTCAATTGCTCACATTTGTGTGATTCTGGGTGCTGTCTCCACACATGCACTCAGCTTGCACTCACTGAACATGCTGTGCTCTACCTGTCCTCCTCCCACAAGCTCCCCAGCCTCTACTTATCACCTTCCACATTCCAGCTGAACTTCCATAGTTTCCACGTATGATATGTAGTACTAGTCTTTGTGCGTGGGTCTTATTTTGCTTTGGTGAATACTTAGGCATGTGATTCCTCAGTGTGTTGAATTCCATAAAATACTAGTAAACTCTTTTGCAAAGTTATTACTATTCCATTTTGCATTCTCAGTTCTATTTGCTCCAAATCAATAATATCATTTAGTACTTGAAATTTTATTTTTCATTTATACCTTTTCCATTGCTAATTGCTATCTCATCATGAATTTTGCTTCATGTTTGAATGATCACAGTAGAAGAGAGATTCCTGTATTGACATTAGCTTTCTCTCTGCCCCTGGAAAGTGTAACCACATTTTTAACTGTGTGCCTCGTTTTGAAGACACCCCACCATTCATGTTATTTTTTTTCTTTACACAACTTACATGACATCTGTCACTCGATTTTCTAGTCTGACTATGATGTGTCTGTCTGTTTCTGATTGTATCCTTTGGGAATGTTGGCACTGCTGGGAGCAGAAATGTAAGCTTTCTACCATTTTTGCATGCTCTCATTTATTTGCTTTTATTTTCTTTTCTCCACATTATTTTTTCTCTCCCTTCTGCTTCTGGGAATCAAGTAGTCCACAGGCATCTGAAGTGCATTCTTCAAGCTCTTCACTAATTTTCTTCCTTCTGGAAAATTTCTTTTACTCTGTCTTAGAGATTTTTCTTCTATTTTTAACTTTCTGATAAGCTCAAAATCGAACTTTATCATTTTATTATCTCTTTCATTTATTTTATAATTCTCACTTCTCTGAAGATAGTCCACATATAAAATTCATTGTGAGACTATTTTTCTTTGCACCCATGAATGTGTATACAATAGCTCCTTTCACATCCTTGCCTGATAATTAAATCATAGTGGAAACCTTCAAGATAGCTTCTATTTTCTGATTTTTGCCTTCAGTGTTGTCCTATCCCTCTTGTGGTAGTATAAAAGCTTTCCAAGACTGAGAAATTCACAAACAACAAGAACTGATCTCTCGTAGATGATGCCAGGAAGTCAAAGGTCAAGAAGCCAGTAGATTGAGTGTATGGTGAAGGGTACTTCTCTGCTCTAAGGGCCTGCTGGGTGTGTCTTCCTTTAACAGGGGACAGAGGGCAAAAATGTCCTAGATGACAACAAGTTACTCATCCCACCCAGAGTCCTCATAACCTGGTCACCTGAATGCCACACTTCTTCACACTGTAGCATTGGGTTTTATGTCTCTAAAAAACTTTAGAGGGGAAACAGACTCAAGCCACAGCCTGTGTCCATCATATCCTCATGTTTCTGCACTTGTCTCAAGAATTTTAAAGCCATATTAGACAAAATAAATGATAGTCATGTTCTGGGTTTTGATGTATTCCTGTTGAAGATCTCAGCAAGAGGACCACTACCCCCTGAAATTGCCTTCAGAGTCCTACATTGTCTTTGAAATGATTGCCATATTAACTTGAAAGTCCATCAATGTGCATTTAAATGTAAAAAACAGCATGTCTTTCTCCAAATCTTGGAAGATAAGCCAGGGGTACTTGTGCCTTTTGTAAGCCCCATGGTCCAGGGGAGATGCCACCATGGAGCTGCAGGACCTCTCTCAAGATACCACCTCCAGCCCTGGCTTACTAGCAACTGGGGAGATTGTTTCTAGTTCCTGTCTCAGACCCTTGCCCAACCTTGCTGTGAGAGCTTGGAGAATCTGGGTTTTTATTTCTCACATGAAGAGTAGATAGAATTTGTTCAATATCAATTTCAGAGATAGTTCTGAGAGTAAGATAAGGCAGGGGAGGTCTCAGCACTGAAGAGGTTGTCTCTTAAAAAGATGCTTCCCCACCACTTACCATCTCTTGAACTGCCAACACAAGGATACCAAAACCTGGCTCCATTTCTATGCTGTCGAACTGTAAGGCTTTTAGTTACCATGTCCCAGGGAAAGGATCTGGGTGAACTGGATTTGCATTTCTATTTTACTGTAGATTTTTGTTTCTAGACTCAGTACATTTTTTCAAACTAAGAGAGTTGTGTCCATAGGTTTATTAGTAGTTCCAAATTGCTATTCCCAGTATTTTATTTTAACCCTCTTGTTAAAAATAATTTTCCCGCAATAATTTCCCCACATACTGAGCGTATCAGACACTGAGGGTGGGGAGATCACTGATTCTGAGGGCACTGAAACTCACAGACCACTTCTTTGGGTAGCAGTACTGTTGTCCTTGTAGATAAGCATGCCCACAAGTGTGTCAAGTCCCCCATCTTCAGGCATGGTGATTCCTTTGCTGGCCCATGGTTTGCTTGAGGCACCAGTAGAGGCCACTTCAGTCTCAACTCAGGGCCGCTGAACAAAGCACAGGAGCCAGAGGCATGCTCCTGGGCCTGGGGCAGGTGTCCTCCAGCAGCTCCAGGCCTGACCACGTCCCTTGCCCCTGTGCTGGTATGCTGGCAGCCCCACCCCATGCTCTGTCCAAGCCCAGTCCTCAGAGTCCCTGTAGGCCTGGCTGTGGCAGCTGCAGCCTACTTATTTTGAAAGCACTCAGTCTGAGCATGCCAAGTTCTGTGGTTGGTGACCAGGGATACCAAGTTCATCTGGGGAGGAAATGAAAAGGAAAGGACACACTCCGTGCTCTCAGTCTCTGGGCCTTCTCCCTTCTTCCTCACAGCCTATTTCCTCAGCTGAATACCTCTCTAGGGACAACAAAGGCTAATGTGACAGCCAGGAGGTGATGGCTCAGTCAGCCACAGGAAGGCCACATACCAGGCCTGAGGGGCCAGCGCCATGGGCAGAAGAGAGACGGTGTTTGTTCAAACTAAGTGAGTTTGTATCCTCAGCAGTTGAGCTGTTAGATTTTCTGTGCTGGAGACCTGATGGCAGGACAGCGAGAGGGAGGTGGCAGGGAATCCCCAGTCCACAAAGCACTGTTGCTTCCACCCCCACTGGTCAACCCGCCGCTCACTTCAGTTCCATGCCTCACTTCCAAGTATCCAGGGGCTTTCCCAATGACCCTCTCTAGGCCCCTCCAGCTGACAGTCCTGAGATGCCTCCGCCTGCCCCAGGCTCCTATCCTCCTCCCCTTCCTCCTGGAGGAAAAAATGTTGAGCCCCTGAGAGGAAGGGTGTCTCCTTTTAGCTCAGACAGCTTGAGGTGAGAGGACTGGAGAGAGGAACAGTTGGGGGAGGCACATGCCTTCCAGCAAGTAGCACCGAGTCTCCAAGGGGGTCTTGGCTCCAAGGTTCCTGACCTGGCCAAGGAATTCCAGAGGGCAGGATAGCATAATAGGGACCCCCAGGAGCAGCTGGTGAATTGGAGTGCTGAGACCAGCAGCCTGAGATTTATAAGGGTCCTTTAGAGAAGTTCACCCCCTCAGGACCTTCAAGCAGAGGGTCATGAGATCTAGGTGACACATCCAGGGCCCCCACATTCAGCTGGGGGACATCCCTCTGTTGCTGAAGACTAGTCCATCCAAGGAGCAGAAGGATCTGCTGGCCCGCCTCCCCACCCCTGAGGTGTTTCTCCTGCCACAGAACCCATCCTGGGAAGCCACATTCCTGCAAGGACAGCAGCAGCCCTGGAGGGGCTCCTGGGGTGTCAGGCAGACAGCAGATGTGCTCGGCCCACATAGCTGCTGTGCCAGGCTTCCTGTGGGGCATCAAGTCTGTGCCTGGCCTGCCAAAGCTCTTTAGTGAGGCTCATTGGGGCCTGTGCTCCCCACTCTCCCCCCTCTGCAGCCTCCCAGGACTGCAGGCAGCTCAGGGCCTGCTGACTGCTCACTCACACTGCTGCCTCCTTCTCCAGCCGTCTTCATCTCCCAGGGCTGAGCTGAGTGCATGCAGCAGATACCATGTATCAAAGCCTACATTACTTACTGTCTGCCAGGCTTCTAGGGAAAGCTTGATAATCTTTGCTGTAGGGAGGTAGAATTATTTTGACACTGTGTGCTAAGAACAGTGCTTAACAAAGCACTTCAACTTTCAGTGAATTGTGCCTGTGGATCAAGGTAGACTTGTTTGCAGTGCCCTCAGTGACCTCGGTAGCATGATCACACGGAGGCCAGAGGTGGTCACTGCTGTGCTGAGGAGGGGAATCCACCTGCTGCCTCCCCTAAGCTCAGGTATGATAATAAAACAGGGCACCTGAAGATTGACAGCCAGCAAATGATCATCAGTCCACAGAACCTGCCAGGTGCTTGGTGCCTTCCAGTGGATGTCACAGACTGTCCCACTTTGAATTCTGGTATTCAGACATCACTCTTAACTATGGTGGTGTTTCTGATCAAGGGAGTCTCTTTCAGAAGAGTCATGAAGCAGCCTGAAATCCTGACATTGGCGGGAAAGCAGATGGAACCCCAGAGGTCACTTCGAGATATTGGTGTGGGCACTGATAGCCTGCCCTCAGCCCCAGCTGCTCGGAAAGAACAATGAGGAATTTAAATAGGGTATTCTGTTCACATTAAAAAGCTCTGCACAGAAAAATAAATAGTTATTAGGGGCTGGGAGGCTGGGGATATAGCTCAGTTGGTAGAGTGCTTGCCTCGCATGCGTAAGGCCCTCGGCTCAATTCCCAGCACCACAAAAAAAGAAGCAATCGTTAAAATGAAGCTAAAACCTTATTGGACAAAATGTCATATATTTATATGATAGAGGATTAATATCCAGAATACTCAAAGAGCTCACAAAAATTAACAACATAAATTTTTCAATGGAAAAATGAGCAAATGACCTGAATAGTCTGGTGGCCCACACAACCAGCCAAAGAGGGTCTATAAAGTGCTACTGCACTCAGGAACAGGGAGGCCATGTTTGGGGGAGGGGAGTGTGACACCTCAGCAGGTTTAGTCACCCCATGCTGAGTGGGTCTCTAGACCTCTGGTGGAGACTCTCATTGCCTGGCCTCTGGGGTGGGCTGATCTAATCTCCCCAGAGCACTGGCCACGCCTCCAAGTTCTGCAAGTCACATCTGAGCTGAGCACCAGCTGCTGGGACTTCCCATTTAGAACTGTGTCTGTCCTGCCCTGGGAGTACATCTGTCTGGTCTCCCAGACAAGCTCCCATCGACAGCCCTTCCTACCCCGTCCTACCTGTCCCCAGTGAGAAGGGAGGCTGAGACCTGTTTCCTCCAGTCTGGGTCCAGGCCAATCCAGCTGGCAGCTTGTGACAACAGAAAAAGAGGAAGGAGCTAAGGTCCCCTGGCTTGTCTCCAAGGGGACACAGGCTGGCAAGTGTGCTGTGTGGTTTTGGGAGGTTTGTGCTGTAGTGCATGCTGTGGTGTGGTCCTAGGAGGTGTGTGCTGGGTGCTGTGGTGTGGTTTGGGAGGTATGTGCTGTGGTGTGTGTGCAGTGGTGTGGTTTGGGAGGTGTGTGTTGAGGTGTGTGCTGAGGTGTGTGCAGTGATGTGGTTTGGGAGGTGTGTGCTGTGGTGTGTGCAGTGGTGTGATCCTGGGAGGTGTTTATTGTAGTATGTGCTGTGATGTGGTTTGAGAGGTGTGTGCTGAGGTGTGTGCTGTGGTGATTGCGATGCTGTGGTCCTGGGAGATATGTGCTGAGGTGTGTCCCTGATGTCACTGAAGCATCCTCATGTCCCAGCTAGTACTGGCTTTCCCAGCTGTTAATTGTGTTCCCTCCCAGGTTGGAGAAGAGCTTTCATATTAGGAGAGACTTAAGAGTGAAGCTCATGCCCACTGAGCCTGGCCTCAAGGCAGGTACACTAGGGTGACTTCTTGACATCTCTAGAGCTAGTGACCTTTCTGCTCCCACCCAGCATGTTCTACCTACCTAGCACTCCTGGCTTGAGTTTGCAGAACTTGATACAAGACCTTGTTCCTGGGACAAGAAGTTCTACCAGGGACACTTAGGGACAGGATGAGGGTCCTGTTTTCTTTGGATCAAAGTAGTCCTTAGGAGTATGAAAGAGGAACCTTCTTGAAAATGAATTGCACTGAAAAGAACATGCCAGTGACCAGCAGAAAGGCTATAGACAGATGACCATCTACCAGTGACCAGCAGAAAAGCTACAGACAGACGAATGTCCTGGGCTTGAAAGGCCCAAGCAACTAGTGTTGCCACTGCCCAGAGTGAGGGAAATTAGAATGGCAGCATCTCGTCCAGGAGCCAGCACGGAATCCATGAGGTCAGAAGGTGTAGACCAGTGCTCAGGAGGATGAGAGTTGGGCCAGTGAAGACAGGCATCAGTCTGGGGGGTGCTGTTTGTTGGAGAATTCTGGAGGGGTGGCTGGGGTGAGGGACAGCTCCCTCTGTATCCAGAATCGGGGCTTTCTAGACATAGTGTATCACCCCATTTGGTGTCTGGAGACCTGTCCAGATGACCTTTCCTGGTGGCCCAGGAGCTGTGTCCCATCTTTGGGGCCCATATGACAGAAGGAAAGCACTGGACTTGAAGAGATGAGTGAGAACGTCCAGGTCACATGATTTGTTGATGCCAGGCATCCCAACGTCTGGCTCAGTGCTATCTGTTTTGTTGCACTTAAGTGAAAACTCCTCTGTGTTTTCAGATCAATTTTAGGAAGTACAGTCAATTTGGGAGAAAAGTTGCTTCATCAGACTGACTGAATATGCCTGTTCCTTTCCCCTCAGTGTTTTTTGTGGCTGGTATGACCAGGGAGTTAATAACACCAGCTTTTCCCACTTAATATCTGTAATCTGTCCTTGGAAAACCATACATTCTAAAGCCAATTAGAAGGAAATTATTTTCTATTATGTAAAATTTGTGAAATCACTGGATGTGGTGGCACATGCCTGTAATCCCAGTGGCTCAGGAGGCTGAGGATCATGAGCTCAAAGACAGTCTCAGAAACTTAGTGAGGCCCTAGGCAACTTAGTGAGACTCTATCTCTAAATAAAATATAGAAAAGGGTTGGGGGTGTGGCTTAGTGGTTAAGTACCCCTGGCTTCAATCCCTAGCTCACCCCCAACAACAACAAAAAAAAAGTTGGGGGAAATTAAACTTTTCAGGCCTAAACCTGGGTTACTTCATTTTGCAAAGCAGTTTGCCATGAGCAATTCTATTTTTAGTTTAAGAATGACTCCACACCTTATTTGTTCAAGTAAGCAGTCACCACCTGCCTGGCACAGCCATGAGGCCCAAACTGGTAAAGAAACCATGCTAATAAGAATGACCACCCGTGCACCACTTGTGAATTCATCATAAGCAAGGGGTGCATGGGAGTGTCAGACTCCTACCAGGAAACCCAGGCCACGAGCTTATCAAAAATACCAGACCACCAAATGAAGCATCCCCTCACTTGAGGCTTGTAAAAGGAGGAGCATCCCAAGACTGGACAGGGAAGCACCCTGACCGGTCACCTGGTTGCTCCTCAGGAGACTTGCCCAGGACATTTGCCACAGAGACAGACCTCTGGATCTCTGCTTCAGCACAGCTTGGTTTCTCCTGCCTGTGTGACCACATACAACCCACTCCAAGCTGACATCTCCAGTGGGCCCTGTGGAACCTCTGCCCTCTGAACCCTGGCCTAGAATAAGCTCTGGGCTTCACAGCTCTGTGCCTGAACAAGTTCTTGGCTAGTTCCTAATCTTACCTGACCACCTGTGGTGACTCTTTGCATCTGTATCTGCCCTCTGCCTTTGCTCTCAGCTCAGCCTCCTGGACCCCTGTAGCCACCTTAACCCTCTCTTATCCTTTCTGTCACCTCTGTTTATCATTGTGTGAAGTGTGATGAGTGACTTGAGTGTTCCAGACATTAGTAATTAAGACTGGAATGAAACAACTCACAATTGCCCAGCTTGTGACTACCAGGTGACCCACGAGTATCCAGTGACCTACTACTTCCAAAAGTGGGGTAGCCTGTGAATTCATAGTTATTCAGTAAATTCTGACACTGTGGAGACCACCAAATGTGTTTGTTAAGGGCACAGTTTGCTCATGACACCAACTCCATTGGTTCTTTCTGGTTCAGGGAACACAATGTCACAATTCTTGGTCGTTCTTTACATCTTTGTCTTTTTATACAAACTTTACCCAGAGAAGCTGCATCCCAATATGCTGTCCTTGCACAACTTTTCCTCATTCAGAAGTAACCTGGACTTGTTGGTTAGCAGTATGATATCATCTCTTCCTGAAGGAAACCTGAGGAGCAGAGAAGGCCATCCCTATTGCCATCCCTAGGTCGGATCCACAGCTCCTCATGACATAACTGCATGACAGCAGCTGTCATGTTATTCCTGTTGCTAAAACACATTTTTATTATTGGTGGCCAACACATTTGACACAGATATGCCTTTTCTGCAACCCTGTCACTGAAATGGAGAAAGACATACTATGATCTAGTAAAAACTGACAGGTCACCCCACACTATCTCTGAACATATCAAAGAGGTGCATATGTTCATTACCTAAGAGAAAAATCATGAGAATTTATGAAATTTTTTTTCAAGGGAATTTTAATACTGCTATATATTTTCCTCTCCAACTCCAGGAATTTGTTGACCCTCTGCAGTTACTCATAAACATGAAGGATCAGTAACACTGTAGATAAATAAATGCAAGGCTCAAAGACCTGGCTGGCCCAGGGCTTCTTCTTATGAGAGGAGGCTTAATATCCCCTCAGGGAGGCTGCCAAGGCCATGGCTGAACAACTTCTGGACAGCAGCTAGGCTGTCCCTCTGTGCTGTGGCCAGTACCCAGCCACAAAATTTCAGAGATTCCAAGTGTCAGCCAGAAAGACCCCATTGAGGACCCAAAGCCCAGCGTGCTGAGCAGCGTCCACAGGGGTCCTCCCTCAGCTCTGGCCCCAGGCTGTCCTGTGAGAACTGGGAGCCAAGTGCCTGGAGCAGCCCATGCAAAGGCCTAAGTTCCCTTTGCAGCACAGGTCTGACTGCAGGACAGTGGACCTGACCTCAAGGGAAGTGACCAGGTTGCCCTGCTAACCTCTGATGCCCCAAATGTTCTCAACACTATGGAGGAATAACAGCAGCTCAAAAGCCCAATGTGTCCAGAGACCTCGGCTCCATGTTCCTTTCATACCAATTTCTCAAAGGGGCTTCTGTGCTGGCCCTAACACTGTGATCATGTTAATGGCAGACAGCAATCGAGGGCAGATGAGCAGCACAGCAGGGACCAGGCCTCAACCTTGGGGCTCCAGTGTGGACCCCAACTTGGGACAGGTTTTGCTGACTTCCACTTCCAGCGAGCGGAATCCCCAAATGCACAAAATGCGGTAGCCATTCTGACTCAACAGGCGCACTCCTGAAACCCAGCACAAAATCACGGATATGGAAAACCAACTTCTGTAAGCAGGCTTCAGGGAATCCAAAAGGAAGCAAAAATATACAACAGCAGGTAGTTGTCTTCAGGGGTGCCACTAGAAGGGACCTGGAGAAGACAACGCTAGACTGCCTGGAGCAGGGGTGTGTCACTCTCCCAGCGAGATGAACAACCTGCCCTTTGGTAGGGAGGCACCCCGTGCAGGTGCATTTAAAACCCAGGGAAGCTCTCCTTGCCGAAAGCCAGTGTGCACCCTGGGTCTCCCAAGGTTGCAGGTTAAACCCTTTTCCTCAACTCCCCAGGAATCCTCCTGCCTAGGTCAGCTGTCCGGAGGGTAAGTGCCAGGATTGTGGCCAGGAGGATGTACTCTCTCTGCTATAAATGTCTGTTATTTAAACCAAAGGGAAGATGCACCCTTCAGAGCTCACCTGCAGGGACCCATCTCCTCCAACCAAAACCCACCTGCCTACACTTAACTCCCAGTCAGTCCATTCACGGTAAGATGGACTGACAGAGTTACACCACCCATAGCCCAGTAATTTCCCTCCTGAATACCCCTGCATTGGCACGGGAGCTCTGAGAACAACTCACATCCAAACCACATCCCTTAATAAGCTCCATGTTTTAAGGGCCACCTCAGATGCATTTCAGGTAGGGAGCCTACCCCAAACACTCCTTCTACCCAGGACTGGCATTCCTCCCGTGGTCATCCATGTGGTATTGATTCTTCATCACACAACTCGATCCTAATGATCTCAGACAGCATCATCCACTGGATGCCTTCATCATTGGACCTTGAGAACATTCCCCAAGGAATGTGGAGAAACAGCTGCACTGTCTAAATAAAGATTAGACACAATGATAAGAGCATGGTCTCCTAGATACTATGTCACACTGCCCCCAAGCAAAAAGTAGAAATTTTCTTTTTTATAAAAAGAAAGAGCCTGTTATTTAACTCTTTATTCATACATCATTTCAACTTTGCAGATAATTAGCATGAAAAACAATAATACAACTAATTCCAATGAACCTAGACTAACCTCTGATAAACCCTGCACCTGTTTTTTTTATATCCTCTCTCTCCACTATACCAGAACACCTCATGACCATTTCCTTTAAATATCCACTATGTATTTTGTAATGATGTGAATATTTTCCCTTAAAAGGATAAAGTCCTTGTCAACTTAGGTATGTAAGGTGGATTCAGGGGAGCTGCATGAGGACCCTGAATGCACAAGCAGTGGACAGAGGAGGCTCACCCCTGAGAGGAGCATAGGGGTGCAGCACTGTGGAGTAGGAGCCCAGGAGATGGCACCAGGAGATCTTCATCATCTGACGTGGAGAGAAGAAGAAACCATGGAACCCAAATCCCCTACTTTAGTGTTTCCTGAAAGACTCAACACTCAACATTTTCCTCAGAGCCCCAGTGACATCCTGGTTCCTGAAACTGTAGATTAAGGGGTTCAGCACAGGGGTGAGAATGGTGTAAAACACAGACACCACCATGTCCTTCTGAGGGGTGTGGTAGGAGCTGGGGAGCATGTAGGTGTAGACGGCAGCACCATAGAAGAGTGTGACCACCATCATGTGTGAGGAGCAGGTGGCCAGGGCCTTCCTCCTGCCCTCTGCTGAGTTCATCCTGTGGATGGTGAGGAGGATGCAGGAATAGGAGCCTGAAATGACTGTCACAGGGATGAGGATCATGAGGACACAGCACAGGTACATGAGAGTCTCATAGAGCGAGGTGTCTGAGCAGGAGAGCTTCATCACAGCAGGGACTTCACAGAAGAAGTGCTGGATCTCCAGGGATCTGCAGAATGGGAAGGTCATGGTGACAGGAGTCAGCATGAAGCCATCCACTGATCCCAGGAACCAGCAGCCAGACGCCAGAAGAAGACACACCCTGTGGTTCATGAGCATAGGATAATGGAGCGGATGGCAGATGGCCATGTAGCGGTCATAGGCCATGGCTGCCAGAAGGAAAAACTCAGAACCTACTAGTGTCAAGTAGAGGAACATCTGTATCCCACATTCAGGGACGGAGATGGTACTCACACCCAGTACCTGATCCAGGAGCATCTTGGGCACAGTGATGGAGATGGACATCATGTCCATGAGGGACAGCTGGCTGATGAAGAAGTACATGGGGGTGTGGAGTTTGGCACTGGAGTGTATCAGGATGATCAGGACAGCATTTCCAGACAAGGCCATCAGGAAAACCAGAAAAATGACCATACAAAGCAGAGCTGGGTGTTGAGATTGCCTGAAGAGTCCCACCAGGATGAAATATGCACACCCCGTGTGGTTGGTCATCCAGGTGGTGATGTCCATGAGGCTCCACTTTGGCTACCAAGAAAGCTTTGGGTTAATGTTGTACAGAGGGCTGAAGTGAATTATTAGCTGCCACACACCTGTGTACCAGCCTGATTGTGGCAACCAGAGGATGTTCCAGAGCCTGTAGATCCTAGGAATTCAGATGACCTGTAATAAACAATATTTTTTAAAAAAGTATCTGAAAACTCACCTGTGGGTGAAGTGAGTTGGTAAGTTGTAGTGAGGTTGCAACAGTTCAAGTTCATGAGCTTCCTGAACAAAGTAGTTTGTTAATAACAAGTGCATATTTTCAGAATCATTGCTCAAAAAAGTAAGGGACATTTGCAAACAAGGAGAATCACTAATTCCTGAGTTTAAGTTATTCAAGTGTGAAATAAGTGTTGATATTTCTGGTTTAACAATCTGGTTTTAGCTGGCATCAAAAGACTCTCAGATCTATATGGTATATTTGAAATGTTTAAAAAGTTGCTGAGACATAATTTGAAGAATGCATATTTAACATTTGAACCCCCAAAGCCTATAGGACTAGGACATGCCAGGAGGTTCTGTGTTTCTGGAATGACTCTGCTGTTCTCTCCAGCACACTGCAGTCTTCACACAGGACCAAACCTTTTGAGATCTGAGGGGCACCCACCCATAAAGATCCAAGGTCATGACTGGTTTCCAACCTTGACTCTTGCTACCCCTGACCTCCCCTTCTTTGTCCACTTTGCCTGAGAGATGATTAGAATGACACCTGACACCAGGTGTGGTGAGTTTGAAGTAAGGCAAAGAAATGAAAGTTTCCTGAATTCTGACTTTCATAAATGAAGAAATAGGCATGCTGTTGATTGATATCTGCACTACCCACTCTTCAGAACCTGTCCTAGACCTGGCTGTCACTGCTATTGTACTATGAGATACCACCCTTCATTTCTCCAATTTGGGTACCTATTTATATCTCCAATACTTGATTTTTAAGATTGCATGAAAAAAGACATGCAAGTAAAGCTTACAATCAACTTTAAAGAAAAGTATTTAGATTTGACAATTTTTGTGTTATTTATATAAAATGAATAAACTTTAAATGTATATTTATATAAAGGCAAATATAAACAATGGTCTGAGATAGTTATCAATTTGACCCTGACTAAACACAGCTTTGTGGAAAGGTTCATCTGCTTCAGCCCAGCTAGGGCTCCTCCTGGTCGATCTTCATGCTCTGTCATTTGCACTCAATCTCAGGTGGAGAACAAGCATTCAAGGATCACTGCGATTCACCAGAAAGACTTTGGCTGTTTTGCCAACACCATCTGCTTTATCAACAGCCACAATCAATTTTCATGGAAATTGAGAGACAGTGAGTTAACAAAACCACACAGACAGGTCTCAGAGTTAGGTCACATTTGTCTTCTCTGTCTTGATGCTCAGCCACCTCTCTGTAGATGCTAGACACTAAGGGTTTGTTAACCTGGCCTGCACTTCCGGAGGTCATTCTACTTCACTACAGGGAAAACACCACCCAAAATATTTGAGGCAGGATTTTTAAATAGGGACAAAATAAGTAAAAAGGGCAATGAACATAAAATGTGCCCCACCTTTCTTAAGGAAATCAATAATGGTTTCTTCCACGTTTTCTATTAACGAGATTAAACCTTTCCAATCTTCTGCCTCTGAAAGCTTAGCTGTTAAATTTGATTCTCTATCATCCTGAGGGTCTGATGTGTCTTCTCTCTAGAAAGACTAACAGTAGATACAATTCAGAGGTATTTTGATTTTAAGAAAGGAAAGTTGAACACATTTTCTCCCTTGTAATATTTCCTAACACCAGATGTGATAGTCCATTTTTGACAGCCCCTGCTGGGAGGCACTGAAGCAGTGGATACACTACACGGCTTCTGATGCTGTAGCCCTAGGGTCTAGCATGACTGAGACCCACTGCAGAGGTGGACAGCAGGAGAGGTGCAGGCCCAGGGACAGAGATGGTAGATGGGTAGTGGGTAGTAGGTGGATGACAGAGGAGAGAGACATGATAGACAGATAGACTTCCTGTCCATGAAATCCTAACCTGTTGGCAGATGAAGGCTGCGCTCTTTGGAGAATTTGAGATCTTTCCCATGAACTGAAATCACACCTTCTGTCCCATCAACCTCTGTGGATAAAGTGGAGCAAGGAATGGACACAAACAGCTGTAGTGAAGACAGGGACAGAATTTTCTGAGAGGACAGAGGAGAGATTGGGCAGTGAGGGAGAGGCTCTGCCACTGTTCCGGAGCCCAGAACCCCGAGAAAACACAGGACCAGGGACCCAGTCTGCTCCACATCCTGGGCCTATCCCACCTGCTCTCTTACTCTTCTCTAGGCACCTGTGTACGTTTCATGGGAACAGCCTGATGCACTTTTAACTTGGGGAATTGGTGACAATTTTGGTAGACAAACACACAGCCACCTTATTAACCAGCAGCACCCAGGAATTGCTGACTACACTCTGCCTTCCCCAGAGCCTCTGAGGTCCTACTCTTCTTATTTCCTCCTAGCACAGACTGACAATCCAGGGTCTCAGGGTCTCAGGGTCTCTGCCTGTCATCACACAAGTGATCCGAGGGAGGGCCGTGTCCCACCCCAGGGTGCAGCAGAGCACCTCACTGCCTCAGTGTCCTTGGAAACAGTGTTCTCCCTCTGCCATGGACAGCTCGGGTCTGGTCCACCCACTGTGTGTGTCATCAGGGAAAAATGAACATGCTCAGGACACTTGCTTCCAACATTGCTGCAACCTCAGGAGTGATCCCCATGTGAAGCAAAGATAGCCCTTCTCCCTCTGCAAAGTTGCTGTCTCAGGACAACTAATGCAGCTTTCTACCACCATCTGAAACATAAAAAGGAATATATACTCCTATGTCCAAAAATAATCCAAAATAAAAACATATTTCTTAAGATGTTGCAGCAAATAAATTCTATATGAAAATTTGAAGATGAGAACACATTTGTATTTGTCAGAAAAACAGGTGATAGAGAAAGATGAGGAAATGCCGTGAGGATCTAACAGAGCACCTCAACAGCTGGTCAGCAAGCCCAGCACAGCCATGGCCCTGGGCTCCAGGGCCACCTACCTGGCTGAACTCACCTCAGAGGAGGCTGCGCCTCACCCAGATGGTCAGGGAGTGTGGCCTGGCTAAGTCACCAGGAAGAGGAGGATGGCATCACTCCTGGATTAGGATGCTCTCAAGGGACTGGATGAGACATGTCTGTTCACACATCCTCTGGAGCCTGGGGGACACTGCAGTTAGAGCTAAGGAAGTAGCAGAGCTCTCTGGGGCACAGCTCTGGGTCATCCTCATCCTGTCCTGTCTCCCTCTTTGTTCAACTCCAGACTTCAGCAATGTTAACAGTCCTCTCCACTCTCACACTGTCTACAACACCTGACCAGTGACATGTAGGAGGAGTTAGTCTGGATTGGTTTATCAACCACACTGTGTGTGTGTGTGTGTTGTGTGCATGCATGTGTGTGTGTGCGTGTGTGTGTGTCTGTGTTGTGTAAGAAAAGCGTCACTTCCTCAGTGTCCTGGAAGCCTGGAAGGAGTCCTCCTCACAGGTCCACCTCACTCTCTTACGTCCCTGCTTGTGCTCCTTGTTTCCTGTCATTCATTGGCCATCTAGGTCATTGTGATTTAGAATTTAATTTTAAAATATTTGTTTTTATTTCAACTACTGATATGCAAACTATTGAGAAGTCTCAAAGCACAAACTGTTTCATTGAAAATTTAAATGTTTATTTTAATATATTTACCCAGATAAAAATCATGCTTTAAATGTTAAGAGGGGAGGTGTAACTCTGGGATTATGGCTCCTGCTGAGCATGCATAAAGCCCTGAGTTCAATAACTAGGTATGCAGTAAAATGAAATTATTCCTATCATGCCTACAAACTACAAGTTTTTCAAACATCTGTTGAAGCAGCTACAGTGAAATAGAGGAAGACAGAAGCAAGATCCTTCAACATCTATTTTTTAACAGTTCTCTCTCAAAATTTGCAGTGAAATTCTGCTCAACTTTTTTTCTATCTATGTTTGAAACAATGCTTATCATTCACCCTCACATGGAGGTCTTGTGACAGCCTGGGTCCACACACACACACACACACACACACACACTGTTGGCCAGGCTGCCTCCTGAGCTGTACCTACCTGTGACCTGCAGGGCTTCAGCCTGTAGATGGCTTATCCTGCCTCCTTGCCCCCTGGTTTCCTGTAACTCTGTGGGATGCAGCCCTGGGGTCCTTTCAAGTGTGGGAGAAACTAAGAAGCTGGGACTTTTCTCCCTGCTGGAAATGGTCCATGGCAGCTGAAGCACCTGGGCACAACAGGAACCCTGTTGGCTCCAGGCTCCAGCATGCAGAAGGCATTTTGAGTTCTAGCAGCACTGCAGGATGTGGGCACCTGGGTCACTATGGCGTCCTGCCTGTGGCTCGGCATACACTCTCCACACTCAGTAGAGAGTGAACAGCAGATACAGAGGGAGGAATGGGGTCCTTGGCTGATAGGCTCCCTTCTTCTCCACCAGCCTCACTTAGGTCATGGCCACTTTGTAGCCAAATCCTTGCATGAAGTCTCTTCAGCTTGAAATTTTGGATGTTGTCTTGTGCTAAACCTACACTCTTAACATTTAAAGCATGATTTTTATCTGGGTGAATATATTACAGTAAACATTTAAATTTTCAATAAAACAGTTTGTGTTTTGAGACTTCTCAATAAACTGATTTAATGTGGTTACTATGTATCAGGTGATTTAAACAGGAATGTAGTCCTTTCCTAAAGGTGCAGTTTTTCTATGTTCAAATCCATCGATTATAAACTGAGCTGAAATAAAAATTCTTATGCAGAAATCACTCTCTTAGTTTGTTTTGCAAAGTAATTCCATGCAGGGAACAGTCATCCAAACATTTTAATATATACCAATAAGTTGCTTTCTGTTAACCACCGAATCATGCTACAACATCCAGCTGGAATATGGTATTTCTACAGCAGCCTGGAATATGGTATTTTTCCACCTTAGTCAATTTGTTCGAGTTATCATATTTGACTTGCATTTCTTGCTTACTAATATATCTATATCTATATCTATATCTATATCTATCTATCTATCTATCTATCTATCTATCTATCTATCATCTATATGTTTTTTCATGTTTCTCCATGTAACTACCACTTTATGGAATGACTATGTTCTTTGTGCATTTTTTTTCTAGTGAAATCTTTTCTTCATACATATACAGTGATATACAATGGTTTATATATTCAAAACAGTAACTGAGTAGTATGGACTACAACATTTAATTTCAGTGGTTATTTTCATCAGAATTTTCTAAAGTATTGTGTTTATTTTGAAAAATTGAATGATTCCTTTCAGTGTGTTTCTGTTGGGAAAATCTTTACACATTTTGGGATCTTCTAAAACATCCCCTTTCAAATTTCTATTGAATGAGGTTGAGTCTTTTTTGTTGTTGTTGTTATTGTTGTTGTTTGTTTTGTTTTTTGCTTTTGTACAGTTAACTGCTGAGACAGCAATAATTTATTTGGGCTTCACTATGCTGGGGACTGTTGGCATGGCCCCTTTCACATAGCTATGAACTTTCAAAGTTAAATATGCTTTTTTATCACTCACTCGTTCAAAAAATTTTGATTGATAACTTATAGCTATTTATTCCAATGCAGTGTATTCCAGCCACTAGATTTGGTTTACTCAGTGGAGAGAAGACTCTGCTCGCCAATCCAATAGCAAATACAGGCAATAGGCTGAGGGATATGTAATGTAATTTCATGGGTTCATAACTACAGTAAATGGCATTGTTTACAGAAATAAAAAGTAGTGTCCTAAAAACTATAGGGATGCCCTGAATTCTCCAAATAGCCAAAGCAGCCTTGATGAGAAGAACAGACTGGAGCCTCCAGAATGCTCTATTTCAAGTGATTTTTACTACAATAATAAAACCACAGCACTGTCCTAAGTACAGAAGTGTGTATCAATGGAATTAAGAGCCCCCAAACACACCCACTCATGGTAGGCTATCAGTCGTTGATGAGGGGTCCCATGGATGAGGAGTGGCATAGAAGAGTCTGTTCAGTGAATGGCTCAGCAGAAGCTGGACATCTTCCTAGGGAGAACATAAGTAAGTCCTTCTTACTGCACAAACACAATTTAAATCAGGTAGAATAAGGCTTAGGTGTAAAACATGAAATTTTAATCTCTAAATAAATAACAAAGGGAAACAGTCCTTCACATGGTCTTGACAATGATATTCTGGACAACACCAGAAAACACAATCTGCAACATGTAAAAATTAAAATGAATGAATACAAGATGCCAGAAACTTTCTGCACAGCAAAGAAAGACATCAACCAGATGCACAGGCAGCCTACCCAACAGAAAACAATATTGGCCAACTGTATACCACATGAGGGGTTAAAATCCACACTACAAGAGCAACTCAAGCAACATGACAGCAAAAATCAAATAATTCAATTTAAAAATAGGCATTTTCTGATTTAAAGTGACAGACAAGTGGCCAAAGTTTTATGGAAAGTGGCTGAGCATCATGGATCATCAGGAAGAGGCGATTAAAACCAGCTTGAAATACCAGTTCACACATGTCAGGGTGGTTATTTACAAAACCACGAAGGCAGGCATTGGAGAATACAGAACGCTTGTACCCTGTGGAGGAATCATATATTCTGGCAGCTATAACTGAAAGCTGCCTGAGCCTTCGACATCTACTAAAAATGGGACGGCTAAGGGACTTGGTGATCCCATTTCTGGGTCTGTATCCAAAGGTAGTGAAATAAGCTCCTCAAGAACCTGTTCTCCATGTTTATTGTGCTTGTGCCCAGAGGAGTCAAGACACGGAAGCCAACTTCTTGTCTGGCAGAGGTGGATAGATGAGGAAGACGTGGCATGTAGCTGTCTATATCTACAGGCATATAGACATATAGAATCGGTGCCACTCAGTCCTGAGAAGGAGATACTGCCACTGAGATCCCATAGGTGGAGAACTCCAGGCCAAGTAAATGAAGGCAGACACAGAAAGACCAGCGGTGCATGGCCTCAGGTCTACATGGAATCTAAGTAGGAGGGACAGATGCAGAGAGTAGGTGATGGTCGCCAAGGGCTGGGGTGGTAGGGACATGTTGACAGGGAGAACAAGTTTTCAGTTACAATGCAAATACATCTGGAATTATAAAACATAGCACAAGGACTTTGGTTAAGAGTACCATGTGGTATGTGTGAAATTTTTCATGAGGGCATATTTTAACTGTGCTCAGTGCAAAGAAAAAAGAGAGCAAATCTGATAGTAAAGATGTGAGGTAATGAATGTGTTAGTTCACTCACTCTAGTAATCACATTCAGCATTTCAAATGCTATAACTTTACATTGTATATCTACATATATACAAGTTTTTCTCTTCATTCATACCTCTCTATATTTGATAAGAATCAGAGCACTATAGCTGAACAGAATGAATCTTTGGTTATTTAACTCTTAGATGGTTATATAACTATTTATTTATACAACAATACAAATTTTCAGAGAATTAGCAGGATAAAGATTACTTCTACTAATTCCCCTGTACCCTTAACTTCTATCCACCTATGAGGAACCCTGTAACTCCTTTTGCTTCACAAGATTTTTTTCTGTCTCCACCTCATCAGTTGAACACTCAGGACCACATCCTCTAAATATCAACAATGTGTTTCCTAATAATATGATTTTTCCCCTAGAAGGAGAAAGTCCTTGTGAACTTAGGTATATAAGGTGGATACACGGGAGCTGCATGAGTACCCTGAATGCACAAGCAGGGAACAAGGAGGCTCACCCCTGAGAGGAGCATAGGGGTGCAGCACTGTGGAGTAGGAACCCAAGAGACGGCACCAGGAGATCTTCATCATCTGACTTGGAGAGAAGGAGAAACCATGAAACCCAAATCCCCTACTTTACTGTTTCCTGAAAGACAGGTCCCATACTCAACATTTTCCTCAGAGCCCCAGTGACATCCTTGTTCCTGAAACTGTAGATTAAGGGGTTCAGCACAGGGGTGAGAATGGTGTAAAACACAGACACCACCATGTCCTTCTGAGGGGTGTGGTAGGAGCTGGGGAGCATGTAGGTGTAGACGGCAGCACCATAGAAGAGTGTGACCACCATCATGTGTGAGGAGCAGGTGGCCAGGGCCTTCCTCCTGCCCTCTGCTGAGTTCATCCTGTGGATGGTGAGGAGGATGCAGGAATAGGAGCCTGAAATGACTGTCACAGGGATGAGGATCATGAGGACACAGCACAGGTACATGAGAGTCTCATAGAGCGAGGTGTCTGAGCAGGAGAGCTTCATCACAGCAGGGACTTCACAGAAGAAGTGCTGGATCTCCAGGGATCTGCAGAATGGGAAGGTCATGGTGACAGGAGTCAGCATGAAGCCATCCACTGATCCCAGGAACCAGCAGCCAGATGCCAGGAGGAGACACACTCTATGGTTAATGAGGACTGGATAGCGAAGTGGATGGCAGATGGCCATGTAGTGGTCATAGGCCATGGCTGCCAGAAGGAAAAACTCAGAACCTACTAGTGTCAAGTAGAGGAACATCTGTATCCCACATTCAGGGACGGAGATGGTACTCACACCCAGTACCTGATCCAGGAGCATCTTGGGCACAGTGATGGAGATGGACATCATGTCCATGAGGGACAGCTGGCTGACGAAGAAGTACATGGGGGTGTGGAGTTTGGCACTGGAGTGTATCAGGATGATCAGGACAGCATTTCCAGACAAGGCCATCAGGAAAACCAGAAAAATGACCACACAAAGCAAAGCTGGGTGTTGAGATTGCCTGAAGAGTCCCACCAGGATGAAATCTGCCCACCCTGTGTGGTTGGTCATCCAGGTGGTGATGTCCATGAGGGTCCACCTTGGCCACCAAGAAAGCTTTGAGTTAATGTTGTACAGAGGGCTGAAGTGACTTCTTAGCTGACACACACCAGTGCATCAGCCTGATTGTGCCAACCAGAGGATGTTCCAGAGCCTGTAGATCCTAGGAATTCAGATGACCTGTAGTAAACAATATTTTTAAAAAATTATCTGAAAGCTCACCTGTGGGTGAAGTGAGTTGGTAACTTGTAGTGAGGTTGCAACAGTTCAAGTTCATGACTTCCTGAAGAAAGCAGTTTGTTAATGACAGTGCATATTTTCAGAATCATTGCTCAAAAAAGGGGGACATTTGCACACAAGGGGAATCAATAATTCCTGAGTTTAAATTATTCAAGTGTGAAATAAGTGTTAATATTTCTGGTTTAACAATCTGGTTTTAGCTGGCATCTCAGGACTCTCAGATCTATATGGTATATTTGAAATGTTTAAAAAGTTGCTGAGACATAATTTGAAGAATGCATATTTAACATTTGAACCCCCCAACCCTTTAGGACCAGGACATTCTGGGAGGCTCTGTGAGTCTGGAATGACTCTGCTGTTCTCTCCAGCACACTGCAGTCTTCACACAGGACCAAACCTTTTGAGATCTGAGGGGCACCCACCCATAAAGATCCAAGGTCATGACTGGTTTCCAACCTTGACTCTTGCTACCTCTGACCTCCCCTTCCTCATCCACTCTGCCTGAGACATAATAAGAATGATTCCTGACCCCAGGTGTGTTGAGTTTGAAGTAAGGCAAAGAAATGAAAGTTTCCTGAATTCTGACTTTCACAAATGAAGAAACAGGCATGCTGTTCATTGACATCTGCACTACCCACTCTTCAGAACCTGTCCTAGACCTGGCTGTCACTGCTATTGTAGTATGAGATACCATCCTTCATTTCTCCAATTTGGGTACCTATTTATATCTCCAATACTTGGTTTTCAGGATTACATGAGAAAAGACATGCAAGTAAAGCTTACAATCAACTTTAAAGAAAAGTATTTGGATTTGACAATTTTTATGTTATTATTTATATAAAATGAATAAACTTTAAATATATATTTAAATAAAGGCAAATATAAACAACAGTCTGAGATAGTTATCAGTTTGACTCTGACTAAACACAGCTTTGTGGAAAGGCTCATCTGCTTCAGCCCAGCCAGGGCTCCTCCTGGTCCATAATCAAGCTCTGTCATTTGCACTCAATCTCAGGTGGAGAACAAGCATTCAAGGATCACTGCTATTCACCAGAAAGACTTTGGCTGTTTTGCCAACACCATCTGCTTTATCAATAGCCACAATCAATTTTCATGGAAATTGAGAGACAGTGAGTTAACAAAACCACACAGACAGGTCTCTGAGGTAGGTCACATTTGTCTGCTCTGTCTTGATGCTCAGCCACCTCTCTGTAGATGCTAGACACTGTTAAAGAGCTTGTTAACCTGGCCTGCACTTCTGGGGTCATTCTACTTCTCTACAGGGAAAACACCACCCAAAATATTTGAGGCAGGATTTTTATATAGTGACAAAACAAGTAAAAAGGGCAATGAACATTTCCACCTTTCTTAAGGAAATCAATAATGGCTTCTTCCATGTTTTCTATTAAAGAGATTAAATCTTTCCAATCTTCTGTCTCTGAAAGCTTAACTGTTGAATTTGATTTTCTATCAGCCTAAGGGTCTGATGTGTCTTCTCTCTAGAAAGACTAGCAGTAGCTACAATTCAGAGGTTATTTTTTTTTAAGAAAGGAAAGTTGAAGCACATATTCTCCCTTGTAGTATTTCCTAAATCAGATGTGATAGTCCACTTTTGACAGCCCTTGCTGGGAGGCACTGAAGCAGTGGACACACTACACGGCTTCTGATGCTGTAGCCCTAGGGTCTAGCATGACTGAGACCCACTGCAGAGGTGGACAGCAGGAGAGGTACAGGCCCAGGGACAGAGATGGTAGGTGGGTAGTGGGTAGTAGGTGGATGATAGACATAGGAGAGAGACATGATCGACAGATAGACTTCCTGTCCATGAAATCCTAACCTGTTGGCAGATGAAGGCTGCGCTCTTTGGAGAATTTGAGATCTTTCCCATGAACTAAAATCACAACCTCTGTAGACAAAGTGAAGCAAGGAATGTACACAAACAGCTGCAGTGAAGACAGGGACAGAATTTTCTGAAAGGACAGAGGAGAGAGGGGGCAGTGAGGGATAGGTTCTGCCACTGTTCCAGAGCCCAGAACCCCAAGAACACACAAAACCAGGGACCCAGTCTGCTCTATATCCTGGGCCTGTCCCACCTGCTCTCTTAGTCTTCTCTAGGCACCTGCGTATGTTTCATGGGAACAGCCTTGTGCACGTTTAACTTGGGGAATTGGTGACAATTTTGGTAGACAAACACACAGCCACCTTATTAGCCAGAAGCACCCAGGAATTGCTGACCATGCTCTGCCTTCCCCAGAGCCTCTGAGGTCCTACTCTTCTTATTTCCTCCTAGTACAGACTGACAATCTAGGGTCTCAGGGTCTCTGCCTAACATCACGGAAGTGATCCAAGGGAGGGCTGTGTCCCACCCCAGGGTGCAGCAGAGCACCTCACTGCCTCAGTGTCCTTGGAACACAATGTCCTCCCTCTGCCATGGAGAGCTTGGGTCTGGTCCACCCACTGTGTGTGTCATCAGGGAAAAATGAAGATGCTCAGGACACTTGCTTGCAGCATTACTGCGACCTCAGGAGTTACCTCCACCTGAAGCAAGGTCAGCCCTTCTCCCTCTGCAAAGTTGCAGTCTCAGGACAAGTAATGCAGCTTCCTACGACCATCTGAAGCATAAGAAGGAATATATAACATTATATGTCCATAAATAATTCGAAATAAAAACTCAAAATTTAAGATGGTACAGTAAATAAATATATATGAAATTTTTATGGTGAAAACATTTTTTTCCAGAAAAACAGGTGATAGAGAAAGATGAGGAAATGCCATGAGGACCTAACAGGGCACCTCAACAGCAGGACAGCAAGCCCAGCACAGCCATGGCCCTGAGCTCCAGGGCCGCCTACCTGGCTGAACTCACCTCAGAGGAGGCTGTGCCTCGCCCAGATGGCCAGGGAGTGTGGCCTGGCTAAGTCACCAGGAAGAGGAGGGTGGCGTCACCCCTGGTTTAGGATGTTCACTTCACAGGGGACTGGATGAGACATGTCTGTTCACAGATCCTCTGGGGCCCGGAGGACACTGCAGTTAGAGCTAAGGAAGCAGCAGAGCTCTCTGGGGCACAGCTCTGGGTCATCCTCATCCTGTCCTGTCTCCCTCTTTGTTCAACTCCAGGCTTCAGCAATGTTAACAGTCCTCTCCACTCTCACACTGTCTACAACACCTGACCAGTGATATGTAGGAGGAGTTAGTCTGGATTGGTTTATCAAACATACCCTGTGTGTGTGTGTGTGTGTGTGTGTGTACTTGTGAGATCTTCAAGTGGATTCTGTGAGACACTATCATTCATGGGGATGTAACCTGAATCTCAGAGTTCAACTGATGTGTCAAAACCATCACCCTGGTCAGTGCCATGGGTGAACATCCCCCCACTCTATTACCTCACTGCCTGTGCTCCTTGCTTCATGTCATTCACTGGCCTTCTAGGTCACTCTAGTTTAGAATTTGATTTTAATCTTTCTGTTTTTATTTTGATTACTGACATGCAACTTATTGAAAAGTCTCAAAGCACAAACTGGTTCAATGAGAATTTAAATGTTTACTGTAACATAGTTACCTAGATAAAAATTGTGCTTTAAACGTTAAATCCCTGGAGTGGACATGTAGGTCAGTGGTAGAGCTCCTGCCTAGCATGCCTGAAGTCCTGAGTTCAATGCAGTAAAATAAAATAAAGTCTTATCCTGCCTACAAACTGAAGGTGTTTCAAACATCTGTTGAGTGTACACCATGTCGTAGCAGCTGAGATAAAACAGGAAGTCAGAAGCTGGACCACCATCTTGGACTTTGCCACCAATTCCCTCTCAACTTTGCTCCTGTGTAAATTCTGGAGCCATGTTGGTCATTTCCCCTGAGCTGGAGGTTTTTTGATGGCCTTGTTCTACCACACTGTCTGTTGGTCAGGCTGCTTCCTGCAGCCACCTGACCTGCAGGGCATCAGCCTGCAGATGGCCTGTCCTGCCTCCTTGGTCACCTGGTTTCCTGTAAGGCTGTGAGTTACAGCCTAAGGACCATTGGGGGATGGGTGGAATAAACAAGCTGGGTCTTTTCTCCTGTTTCTGGAGGTGGTCACTGGCAGCTGGAGCATCTGAAGGCAACAGGGGCCCTTTGGACTCTGGGATCCACAGAGCCCTGTGGACTCCGTCTCTGTGTGATTATTTTGTGCAACCCAGTTCACTTGAGTGTTTAGTCGTGGAACGCCACATGTGTGTTCATCAACAATAGAAGGTATTAATAAATAATGATGTGGTTAGGCAACTTAATCCTACACATAAAAGCCAACAAGTCCATGAAACTTACAACAGGGATCAACTGCAGAAAAGCCAGAGCAGAGCTAGGGAAAGCAGATCCCAACGGACCATGCACAGTGGCCGTGGACTCCCACCTACTTGATTGATATGGAGTTGGTGCCTAAGGTCAGGTATTCCAGGGCAGTGGGGGCTCAGGCCACCTGGGCAGCTGCCCCACTTCCTCCTCAGGGATCCTGCCTGGGAAGATTCTCTTCCTAGTGTTAAAAGTAATGTGAAGGAAGTGGCAGGCTCAGGCAGGCACTCAGTCACAAGGCTCTTCATTAGTCAAATGTCAGTGGTTGGAACTCAGAGAGTGGCTGGGAATCATCCCATCTCCCATCTCCATCTAAATGCCAGGGTCCCAACTTCAATAAAGACTTCAGTTTTCCTTTTCATGCTGTTTTCTGGAATGGCAGAGGGATAAATGAAGGACCCATTAAAAAACAAGAAAACAGCCAGACATGTGGTGTTGCCCACCCTTGCCTTCTGGTTTACTTGGGTCCTGCTTAAGTTCATGCCCTTCTGTATTGCTCCTGGTCAGATATGAACCCCAGGAAAGTATCTGTCCTGCCAGGTGAAGGAGGAAGGAAGGACCCAGCTTCAGTGAGAGGCTGAGCCTGCATTAGCCCCCTTCACACATGTCTTAAGGCCTCAGAAAGAGTTTCTGTATCTCCCTCCTCACAGGGGGCCTCATGAGAAACCAGCCACCGCCCGCCATCAGAGGACGTTGAGCATACTGAGCTTCTGAAGGCAGGGCAGGTTGGACCTGCTCATCTCCTGTATCAAACAGGGGGCAGCCCTGATGTTCCACTCCCATGGCTTCCCCAAGTCGAGGCAAGTGCAGCTGAGCTTTCCACTCGAGCACAAAGAGCAGGTAGAATGCTGAGGAAAACGAGGTGGAACTCATGTCAGCCTCCTCTAGGGCACTGTTGGCATGCAGCACTAGCTATAGCAATGAGCTCCACTGGGCTCCTTATCATGCTCTGGGTCCCCACTGCACCCAAAGTTGGTTACTGACTTCCTCATGTTCTCTGCGGGTGGAGTGCTTGGTATTTCAGTAGCTATAGAGTTTAAGATGCGACTTTCACAGCACGCACATGGTGAAGCCAGAATTCATGAAGGGCCAGGCCTTCCCAAATTATCACAGGCCTTCAAGGCCATCCCGGTATAAATACTGCAATAGTAAGTGACAAAATATGTTACTAAACATGTGATGCTTCTCGAAAGAAAGGCTTCTCTGCTGCCTACTTGAAGTAGCGACCCTTGGCACACCTCCAAGCATCTGCAGTTTCCGTCATGTCCTGGTGATGACAATGGGAACCATCACTCTGAGAACCTGCTGTTCTCTTTACTTAAGCCAGGAAAATAAAATAGCCTGTTTCTTCCCCTCCTCCAAGTGAGCATGTCCTTTAGCCTGTCTCGACCAGGTGTCCTGGGTTGAGCCCTCTGGGTCACACCTACTGGACTCCACACAATGCAGCGTGGTGCTGGCTGCTGCGCCAGGTTAGGAGCCTCCCCAGAGCCCAGCTCCAGGCTAACAGCAGGCCCTTGGATTGAGCCTGTGGCCCTCTTCTCCAGAAGGCCTCAGTGTCCTGTGGTGGTCTAGGTTGTGTGGTTTCTGGGCCCACATGTCTTCACCTGCTCCCCTCTCCTAGAGGAGTGAAATTTGGTTCAAGGTCAGAAATCAGTGCCTGCTGGAGATGTCATCCATTTGGGCAGCCCCAGTGTACTGTGTGTCTTAGAGAAAAGGTTCTTCCACACCTTGAGTTTAGATAGACTCCACGTGGTCCCCCATCTTTAACCATCGTGGGTGCTGCAGGTGCAAATCTTTGCAGAACCCCAGCCTTCAGTGAATTCTGAAGCTCATCCCTGTCCCACTCCCCAACCAGCTTAACAAGAGCACAGATCCATGGACTTACATGTTGTGGGAGCCGCAGGCAGATGTTGAAATTCTCCTTTATGAGATAGGAAATACCATTTAAAGCCTTGGTGTCAAGTCATATCCTCAGTCTCTTTGTACTAGCAAAAACCATGGGTTTCCTCCCTGGATGATCTCAGAGTTAATATCTCAGATTCTCAAAATAGGTAACACAGGGGACAGTGGCCTGACTCAGAGCACCACCTTACTCTCTTATCCCCAGAAAATCTGGCACCTCGAGGCTAAGTTTCTATAAAGTCCTGCTAACTGAGCTCTGTATTTTTAGAATATACCTAAACACAAGCCCATCTTTATTAAACTCATCAGGACACAGCTCTAACTCTTCCATATGAACTGAAGGCCTCCAGAAATGTAAATAAATCTAGATAAATAAACAACTTCTGTTGTTTCAAGCAAACTCGTTTGTGGTGATTTGTTATGAACCAGCACCTGACCCCAGCCTCAGATACTAAGATGACAGATGGAGACGTGTTAGAGTCTGTAAACAAGTCAAAATAACACCTGGCATTTTGCCAGGGGAATGTTAGAGTTCGTAAACAAGTCTGGATGGTGCCTGGCAAAATGCCAGAGGGAGTGGTTTGAGAAGTAACAAAAGTGAGCCATTAAGTGTGGAGATTCCTTATTGGTTGACTGATGTATCTAGTTTATGCTAATTAGATAAGCTGTGTGGAATGTATAAATACTGCTCCTGTCCTACAATAAACGGCTCCCACTCCTGCTGTGTCAATCTACACAGTTGTTCGTCACCGCTCGGTTATTTTGCTGCAGCCAGACTGCGGCAGAGACGGCTTGTTTGGAATGCAAACCTTTATCACAGTGGACAAGAGCTCAAGGGCAAACGTGTCCTGCTTCACAAGGAACACAGTCCTCAGCACTCAGAAAGGAGTATGTGTCTCCTTAGCAGGTCAGTGCCCTTCGCATCACATTCTTGAGATCTGGCCATTGAGAGCGAGGATGTGGCTAGCAAAGGCCTGCCATGGACAACCCAGAAGGATGCAGCCATTCACCAGTTTGCAACTCCTCCTACCCAGAGAGCTAGGAAAACATGTCTTCTGTCCTGTTTTATAATTCTCTCCATGGCAAAGAAATGTAATTGGTTTATTTCACAAGAATATGAATGTCTGCCTGTGCAAAAGCATTTACAGAGTAAGGGAGCATTGTAGGACACTGCCAGTGCTCTCCTCTGACCACCCAGCTGAGGGAAACCAATGCCAACAAGTGCAGTGCAGTTGACATCTGACAAGTTGAGGGGAATCCTCTATGTGTCGCTTTCCAGCTTTGCAGACTTGGGTGAGACTGACCTTCCTGTTCCCAGTGTCCAGGTGTTAGGGAGCAGGAATGAGAGAGTCTCCCCAGAGAGTGTTATGAGGTTAGCTGATGCAGTCATGCCACCGGCACAGAAAGACTCCACAGGCTCTACGCCCTCCCACAGCTACTGTGCAGGCATGAAGTCTGCCCAGATGGTTCAGTGCACAGTCCCTTAATAGAAAATGTCTGGACTTGAGGTCTGCAAGTCTGCAGAAGGTGCTCCTGACACCCCACTTGCTTTGGCCCCTGCAGGGTCACTTTTTGCTACCTCCTCTCTTCCCACCTGCAGGTCCACAGCAGGGCTCTGGACATTCACCCTCCTGTTCCCTCCTCCTCCCTGTACCCAGCTGGGTGCCACACCTGCATGTTCAGACAGTAGCATCTTCCCCTCTGGGAAGCCATGCCTGAGGCATTTGTACTAAGTGTCCCACTCACTGTGCGTGTTTTTGGTCATGCGCGTCATCATGGGAGGGTAAGCCCCTGAAGACACTGGGCTTATTTCATATTCCTCTTCTTTATTCCTCTTTCATATTCCTCCTCCTTAGCACAGCACTAAGGAAGGACGTTGGGTCAACACTCTTTTGTGCCTTAGTCTGGGAAGTCACATTTGTTTGAAAAGTTGGAATCATGAAGAAGACAAGCACTAATGTCAGAGGAGTAAATTACTTTTTAAAAAAGTATTAATTTTAATAACATAAATTCAGAGGAGAGCAAAGGGATAGAGCCTCCTGCTCAGAACTATACAGTGAAGAAAGGAATAAACATTTAACAGGAAATAATGAGCTGGGATTAGAGCAGCAAAAATTATAGTACTATAGACTTTTTGAAAATGAAAATGTGGAAGATAAAACAGAAAAAGAATATAGTTCTTCATATTTATATGTTGGAAACAATTTATGAGTAATAGTTTCACAATTGATTCATTTATAAGCCTTTTGCTAAGATTTAGATCAAGGTAATCCATCAACAATATTGTCCTAAGGCCTTTTTTGAACCAATCTTATTAAATACAAGGTGTTGGCAGTAAAGGTCCCCTATGTAAGGTATGACAGGTGACATCAATATGCACATGCATTGTGAAGTGATTGCCCTAATCAAGCTAATTAGCATTTATCAACTCACATATTTATTACATTTGGTGTGTAGTTAGTGATATACTCTCTTACAGAATTCCAAGTATACAGGGCTTTATAGTTAAATATAGTCCTTCAATGAGTGGCCTTGATGCTTCTCTTGAACCAACCCATTGTTAAAATATTTGCCCAATAGTCACTTTGAACTGCTGGCCATGGCCATTCCAGAAGAGGCCCTGAGGGGAAGTAGAATTCTGTTTCTAGAGCCTTGAACAGGAAACCTATTTGCCAAAACATCACAACCCCTCCCTGATCCTAGAGAAGCTCCCAGGACTCCTCTGCACTGTTACTAGGATCACAAATACTTATATATAAAAGTTAATTGCATAGAGAGGCCTCGTGACAAAGTCCCTTAGGAATGACCTAGTAGGGGGGAGAAGTGGACAGAAGGAGAAACGCGGTGCTTTTGAAGATATTACTTATTGAAAAATAATTACAAGTCACAAACACAGAGATGCTAATGTTAGTTAAAGAATAATGGAAAGGTGGTCAATGGGGAAGAAGTCAGAAAGAAGGAATTGGTCTGGGTGTTCTGTTGTCCAGTAGAGTGACGATAATTAATGATGAAGTACACCACAGTTTTAAAAAGCTAGCAGAAAGGTTTTTGTATGTTTTTCACCAAGAAGAAATACTATTTGAAGAGAAATGAATTTGAACACTAAACACTGCATATGTGTATCAAAACTTCACATGGCACCTCATAGATATGTAGAATTTTGTGATGATTTTAAGAAATGTTCTTAGTACATAGGTGGCTGATGAATTGGTTTTGTATCTTCACTGTGTTTAAAATTTCTTACAATTTTTAGTATAAATCCTCTGTGTCTCCATACCTCTGGAGTCGCAGGGCAGCAGAGTCTCTTCAGGGTCCCTGATTCCTCGGGATTACCAGGAGAGGGGCCTGGACTGGGAAACTGGGCCCTTCCTGGCAGTGTCCCCAGAAGGACACGTGGTCCAGGGACCCTGAGAGAGTGTCCTGTTTTGCAGAGGGCTTGTTCCCCAGCTCCTGCACCTGGATGGTGGTGCTGGCCATGCTCATCTCTGTCCTGGTCCTCGCTGCAGCCATCTGTGCTGTGTTCCTGCTTGCCAGGAAAGACAAAGGTGAGTGGGGACAGACCGAAGGACTACTGTGGAAGGTTTGCAAGAAAGTCAGGAGTGGATGAGGGGCAGTCTTCAGAATTAAAACTGAGAAAGAATAACATGAACAGGAAACAGAATTCACCTTCACCTTCTGGCCTGCGTCTTTCTCAGATGACAGGTTTTCTGGTCGAGGCAGCCACCTCGTCATGAAAGGTACGTGTGTGTTTGTGGGATTGTTTTCAGATCCATCACTTAAATAGCTGCATTCAGAAACTAGAACCTCTTATGGATGCATGTATCTGTCTGTTTGTCTATCTATCATGCATTACCTATTGAAAACAATCAGAAATAAAACTTAGAAAATAAAAAAGAATATGTGGTGGTACACATCTGTAGTCCCAGCTTGGCAGGCTAAGGAGGGAGGATGGCTCAACCAACCTGGCAACACAGTGAGACCTTCAAGTAAAAAATGACTGATTCATCAAGGAACATCTATATTCATGCTGAAATGTGGGCGTTTATCCATTAGCATGCATTAATTGAGAAGCGTCCATGTGTCAAGGTGTCTGGAGAAGTCAAGGGCACAGGCAACACAGGTGTGACTCTATTTCCCATGGGGGAAGTAATGTTTCCCACTTTCTAAATTTCCTGGTGGCTGGTGTGAGGTCCAGTCCAGGGATGCTGCAGTGGTTGGAACCTGGTCTGGTTACCACCAGGGCCCATTGTGTTCTGCTTGGTCCCCAGGGTTGTACAACAGAAAGGCGGTCAGACTTCTTAGCTGGGCTAATGGGAGGACCTTAGGTCACTGAGGGTGTGAGGTGGTTCTCACGCCACTCATTGCTAGTTCCCTTGAGAAGGTTGCTAAAGAGGAATCAGGCCTGGCTCCTCCTCCTCCTTCTGTCTCCTGCACATTGCTAATGGGATTTGAAAATGCTGCAATCTTGGTGAAAAGTAGCCTGGCATTTCCTCAAAAAGCTGTGCACAGAATTATCCAGGACCAAGCACCCGCCTCAGTGTGTGTGCCCACAGAGTCAACAACAGGGGT
The DNA here is from genome assembly GCF_021218885.2 of Marmota monax. Lineage (NCBI taxonomy): Eukaryota > Metazoa > Chordata > Mammalia > Rodentia > Sciuridae > Marmota > Marmota monax. Next base: position 387,466 of record NW_026692662.1, on the reverse strand, counting down.
CACTTGCCCTTGAGCGTCCATTGTGACATTACTCACAAGAGCCACAGGCATCAGCATCCCAGGCATCCACTGTCATATGAATGGATGAACAAATATGGCATAGTATTCAGACACAAAAAACAAGTTCTGTTATATTCTCTAATAGAGATAAACTTTCAAAATACTACATAGAAAATGAGCCAAACATAAATAGACTGTGTGTAACTCATTAATATGCAACATTGTCAGATGTCGATTCCCAGGGGGAGGAAGTGGATTAGGGAACAGCTGGAGTTGGGGGGGAGGCACGGGAGCCTCTGCCTAATGCTTAGGTTCCATTTGGTGTGAAGCAGAGCCTGGGAAGCAGAGGTGTGGAATAGAGCTGTTGCCACTGGGCCACTCACTTCACAATGGTTAAAGCACCAAAGAGTTGGCACCAGAGCAGGCAAAGCTACTTTCCTCGCAACATCGGGCTTGGAGGATAAAGCCCTGAACTCCACTCTTGGATTAAAGCATTGCTTTTTTTCATTTGCCTTCTTTTTTTTCCCCTGCACCCTGCTCTCTGTAGTTGGAGAAGACAGGAATGTGGACATTTCTGGGCTCTTTCAACTACAGAATGAAACCCTCTGGGGACCTGACATCTAACTGGATCTGCAGAGCTCTTGTGAGCTGAAAGGTAGCTCCCCCAGGCCCCAGTGAGTCTTACCAATCAATCCATCTTTCTTTCCTTTTCTTAGGTCTACTCAAGACAAAGCACGGTGAGTTGGCTTAGTTTTAACTCACAGAACCTCATCCCCCCATTAGCTCTCTAGAATACATTGTCCAGCATGAAATGGTGTGGGAAGTGGGAGAGCTCGGAAAGTTCCAAGGAACTCAGGCCATCCATGTTAGCAGCAGATCAGGGGAAAGCGTGGGTGAGGACTAGCCACCTGCCCAGCTTAACATGCCTGTGTGCACACTTCCAGCAACATCTCCAAGGGGCAGCTGTGCTTTGGTAGTTCCAGAGAACCCAGGCAGAATCACCATACCATACTGCCTAGCATGTCTTCTATGAAGACCCCATAGAGCATAGGGTCTCCAACTTGGGGGTGCCACAGGTTCAGCTGTTAAAAGTGCAGAGAGCTGAGCCCTATGCCAACTTCTGTTTCAGCAGGTCCAGGCTGGTCCTAAAAATGAGGACTCTAATTTGTGACACTGACACTGCAAGGCCAGGGACCACACTGATGGTTTAGGAAGATATTGAGAAGCATTTAAACATCAGAGTTAAAGTCAATGTACTAAAACTTGGTGTAGGAGAATAGTCCAAGGTTGAACACAGGAGGAATGGGTCAAATCCAGCAAGAAGACAAGCAGTTACCAAGTGTTTCCACACCTGGATCTTACCTACCTGTGGGCCTTACAAATACAGAAGAAGATGTAAGAACCAGAAATAGACTGAGATTTATTCTGAAAGGAAGACCATTTACTCTGCTTTGATTTTAAAATCAGAAGAGCCATTTTGGAAACTCCATTTTCACTCACTTGGTCTATTTGGACCAGGTAAGTGCACCTGCTCCATCCCAAGGATTACGATTAAGATGCTACAGGCTGAAGATGAGGGAACTCCGGCAGGTAAAATCAGACTGCTGGTAACTTCTCTTATCTTAAAAATGTAGACATCTCTGTGAAGCCCAGCTCAAGGCCAGAGGCTTTGTTTGCACATTTCTACAAACCACTATACTGGATACGTTTGTGAAAAACTAGTAAGGAGGTGTCCAGCACCTGGAGTGCTGATTTCTTTCTGGCCAGTGGCCAAGCAAGATTGGGCAACATGAAAATAGGAAGTTTATATACATTGAACCCTTTTGTAGAGACTCTTTTGCAGATAGTCCTAAAATCAGCCATGGTGTAGATTTCTGGAGAAGCCCAGTTAAGACTTTTCTGTGGACAAAGGTGCCACTACACTGAGGGATCCAAAGCCTCTCAGGGAGCCCACCTTCCATCACAAAGGCAAGGCCTCCAGCTCACCTGAGCCAGAAGCTGATGGACATGCCCATAAGCCCCATGGAGACAGTGAGGAGCACCAAGCTACCCTCTCCTGGCTGGTGGCTCTCATCGATAGGGAATTTGCATGAAGTCTTATCTAAGTCACTGAGGGAATTTATTAAGCATAGAATAATTTTATTGTTTTACTTTTATCGATAGAGTTGCTCCAATGCTATATGTTGATCGTTCTCTTAGAGAAATGTCCTGTGTGTGCACATTCAATTGGAACTTTGAGCCCACTCTTTCACTGAGAGCCCCTCAGGAAGGTCACCTTGCACTGCGGTTGCTCTCTGCAGTTGGCAGAGACCCCTAGGTAGAAGGAGCATCTCTCCCAGCTTGGCCCACCCACCAACCCTCCCAGCCACAAAACAGTGGCTTTATCTTTTCCTTACATCTTCAACTGGATTCAAGCCTTTTAGAGATTGAAGAAAAATATGAACAGATAGGATTGGTGAACTCCAGAGATCCCTGCTGGATTCTGTTTCAGGAACCCCATGGAAATCAATGATCCTGCTTAACATGAATGAAGCCACCCAGGCTCAACTCCAGAACTGCAGGCAGTGTTAAGCTGCACCATGGAGATGTCATTCATAGCCACCAAGCCTCATGTCGACGACATGTCCCAGGGTCCCCAAGGTGTTCACAGAGTAGTGCAAAAATTATAGTTTAATATCAGTCACTGACATAATTTGTGCATCCTATTTAAATATTAGGTAGAAATAAATGTCTTATTATCATATTAATATGTTTTACATGTCTTTGTCTTTATTGTTCTATTTTGTTTTGCCATTCTGAATGATGATTTTATATGGATTTATATAAAGTCATAACTTTTTTAAAAAATGAACAAATTATAATGTTTTAATATATTAATAAAATCAAATAACTCTTTTCTCATTAAGGAAATTCATAGTGTTTTAAAACTAAATTAAGTAATCTACTATTATCCCTCTGGTCTGTGTCCACTTATACTTTTATAGAAATATACATATTTTATATGACAGCAAATTCTCTAGATAGGGAATAGGGGTGGGAGAGAAAGGGAGGGAGAAGGGGAATAGCATGGATGGTTGAAGGAGACCCTCATCATTATATAAAATACATGTATGAAGATATGAATTTGATGTCAACATACTTTATATACAAACAGAGATATGATAAATTGTGGTATAAAGGTGTATTAAGAATTGTAATGCAAAAAAAAGAGAGCTCATGTATAATGGCATAATTTGGCGTGAACATACTTTATATACGAGTTACAAAAAATTGTGCTGTGAATGGATAATTATGAATGTAATGCATTCCACTATTGTCATGTAAGAAAGAAATTTTTAAAAATTTTCAAAAGACAGCAAACTCTCATTAAAATATGTATCCTAAGTCATGTGTAATGAACCAGAAAATAACACAAATAATTGCAAGAGTGTAATCATGTTGATATCCAACCCCTCACTCATCTTCCACCAAATATTGTAAATGTAAAGTATGTTTCTCTGGCATGTAGATGCTCCAGGGATTTGATACAGAGGACACACAATTGCGCTGCTCCACTGGGTCAGGAGATTCCTGGTACCAAACATGATGAAGAAATGGCAACTGAAACCTAAACTCTTCTAAAGGATGCGGCCAAAGTCCAGTTCCAAACAGGCATGATCATGAAACACAGACTAAAATTTAAAAACTATGTTTTTATCATGGGAACTTCACAGAATTGTAAGGACAAGATCACCACTATTTGAGAGCAGGATGCTTCCATTAGAGAGAAGGAACAGTGCTTCCCAGTTAAGTGGACCTTTGGAGACAAAAGGAAGGGAAGAACAGGGTGGTCCCCAGAACCTGTCCTGGGGTGAGGTCTCAGGCTAAGGCTGCTGAAAGGTCCCTCCAGGAGAAGATTGGGCTATGTCTCCTGCCACTGAGGGGTCTCAGGAGGGATGACAGTGTGCAGATACACCCATGGTGAGGAAGAAGTGATCAGGGCACACTCAGAGCAGCCACAGCCCGTGACTGTCAACAGCAGGACTTGGTCTAGGCTGCACAGACAGCTCTCAATCCAGGTTAAGTGACACAGTGAGGACCACAGACCTACTTCAGTAGCTACAGAAACACCAGCCCAGTGACACTTATAGAGGAGTCACCAGGAACTGCTTGCCCAGCCTTGTCAGTTGAAAGGAAGTGACTCCTGTCAGTGACAGTTGGTTTGGAATGTCCTGTGTTCTGATTCATTTGGAGCTTAGTGGACACTGATCCCTGAGTGCTGTCTTCATCACCAAGAAGATCCACCATGAGGCAGCTGGCACTGTGAACTGGTCCTCCAGAGGAGCTTCCATTGATGTATGCATCCCATTTGGGGTCAGGGACTGAAAACAGAGATAGAGGCTATTCAAGGACCTGAGCCCTCATGGCTCAGCCACCTATTCTAAGGTGTCAGCTGTTGTCCCTGCAGAAATCTTTGGTCACAATGTTTGAACGAGTAGGGGGAGCTGATGGCAAGACAAAAGGAGTCTTGGGTTTGGGGGTCTCTCACGCCAGAGAAGCAAAAACTTAACTGTCTCAGATCCATTGCTTATTAATGTTGTTACTGTACCATGTCACTTCTTTCCTCTAAATATCACTGTCCTTAACTGTAAAGCAGGTGTCAGCATTTCTACTCAGACCATGTCACAGGTTGACCTGGAGATCATAAGCCATGATGCAAAAGCTCCCAGAAGCTGCAGATCACCACACCCAACAGTGGAGGAGAGGAGCCCTTCCCCCTCCCCTGCCTTTAATCACCAACTCCCTCCCTGGAGGCAGCCACTAGCCAGTGTGTGGCTTTCTCTCCCAGATATTTAAAATTGAAAGGCCATGCATGTTTATGCTGAGCCAGCCATTTTATGCTAAAGCTTTACCTGCATCTGGTTACATTCAGCCTCATGATACAAATAAGGAGGCACATTTCAGTGTTCAAATGACAGAGCAGAGGACCCAGGACACAGGATTGCATGACATGTACCATCCATGTGGCTCCAGGCTGCTCTAAGCCCAGGCCCTCTGCACCAGCACCCAGGGGCTCAGGCCCTCTGCTCTTCTTCTGGTTCTGCACTGACTCATCTACAGGAACACGGTTCCCACTCACCCTATCTGCAGGTGTGCTAAGGGCCCTCTCCACAACCTCCCTGAAACCCCACTCTGACTCAGGAGGCTCTATGGGGCACCAGTAAACACTGGCATCCGAATTTAAACTCTCAGTCTCAGCAGCAATTCCACCCTGGACTAGGAACTTTGTATGGGCCACCAGGAGGAATGGGAGACATGAGCGTCCAGGAAAGCACTGCTCACAGGCCAGGGCCATCTGTGGACTCAACATTTCAGGCTGACCCGAGTGTCCTTCAGCTGCACAGCTGAGGACCTGAGCCCTATTCCTGTCCTCCCTTCCCTCTCCAGGCTTCTTCTGCCCAGGACAGTGGCCCAGCAGCAGCTCGTTCCAGGCTGGTGAAGCAAACTCCTCCATCCACTCTGGTCCTTTATCCACATGGAGCCAACTCCCTGAGGAGTTCATGAGCAGCCCCACCAATGTGCTTGCTGCCAGGTACTCTGTGTCCTCCTGGCCTCCTGGGCCCTGCTGCAGGAAGAGGCCCCTCTAATACCAAGGTAAGATGGGAAATTTTTTCTTGGTTTATCTTATTTTCAAATGAACTCATATGGAAATCTGACGTCACACATGACAGATGACATGGAGGTTTCCTTGGTGGGGTGGACTGCCTCTCTCACCATGTGACACTGGGCCAAGGGGGCATGCCAATGGCAGCACCAGCCTGTCAGCTTTGTGGGAGGGACGTGTCCTCAGCCCCCATCTTCCTCCTGGATCAAGAGGCTTGTAATTTTCCATCAAGACACATGAGAATTGGTGACATCACTGTCTTTCTTTGGGGGCACTGCACCTGCCTCGGGGCCTTTCACTGGACAGGAGAACTCAGGCCTAGGCCCACCTTGCCCAGCCTCCCCTGAGTCTCATTGTTTCCTGTAACTGCCTTGGTCTCAGGATCAACTGTAAACAAGAAGGATCTGGAACAATCCTCACTGAGGGAAGCCCTAGGTGAGGAGAAAGGTGGGCTTTCCTGCTGGCTCTGGCCTGGGAGCCTCCCTCCTGCCAGCTGTTGCTGGGGAGGGCTTGAGATGTGGGGACAAAACCCACCTTGTGGGTGAGGAACCTTGGGCCCCTTTGAACAGACCATTAGTCCTCAGGCATGTGGGTTTGCCTGCCATTTCCACTGATGGATCTGTGTGGTGTCTCCTGAGCAGCACGTGCTCTAGGCTCAGATCTCCTTTAACAGCAAAATTGGTAGACTCTACTCCTGAAGTAAAACAAGCAAATCCCACATCCTGATTTCCTGATTACAATGTGGGTGTGTAGTGAGTGTGTAAACTTCAAATTAACTTCATACTTCAGATTACTTTCATACTTCAATACACACAGTTCACACTCAAATCATGAGTTCACTGTATGCCACCACATCAGGCTTTACTTCAGAGGGTACAGCAAAGGCCAGGGGAGCTGGAAGACCCTGCTCACAGGACCTGGGTGAGGAACTGTGCTGCAGGCAGGTCTTCACCTCCAATTCCCACACACTCTGACACAACCATCTTCCTGAGGGTACTTTAACCTCTGCTGTGGGCTCAGCACCCATTAGGATGTTCACCCCTGTGGCTACCCCCAGCCATGTGGGGCATGGACCAAGACTGAGTCTGCAGGATCTCAGCGTCCTTGCCCTTCCATATGATGTGGCATCCAGTGGTGGGGTCCCCTGGGGCTTCACACTTGTCTCTTCCCTCTTTCCCTGAATGTGGTTTTGCAGGAGGGATCAGAATGCCCTGACCTGGTCTTGAACACCTGGAGAGCTGGGCAGGGCTCCTTCCTTCTGCAGCTAGACCCAGGGCAGCACATGCCACCCAGCCCTGGTGGGGATCTGAGAGAGGAGGAGCCTGAGGAGGCCTTGGGAGGCTCACTCCAGGCTTCCCCACCTGAGCTGTGACTCTTCACTTCATGTCACCACATGTGGCCAATCTTTCTCCCATGTCTGGCACCCACCGTGGTGTCTGTGTGGTGCCAGAAACACTGTGGCCAGCAGAGGAGAGAGGCCTCCTTCAGGGGCTGAGGGTCAGGGTGGGACATGGCCTCCTGCCTGGGAGGAGGAAAGGAAAGGCAGGCTCTGTGTAGGAGGGAGGGTGACCTCAGCCTGTGATAGGACAGTCCCCAGTGTCCCTGTCCAGCCTCCCTGGGGAAGCACATCCTGGGCTCTTCTGTAGGACTGAACAAAAGACTGTGTTTTAGATAAATGTAAATATAAGTGGACTCAGGTTTGGTTTTCCCTTTGCATTGCCAATTCCTGGGGAGTACATTATAGTAATTAGCACCTGATGGTCTGCAGGGGTCAGCACAAGCTGAGACCACTGGGCTGGGAAATGCCTCCTGTTGGCCCAGATCTGCAGCTCCCTTCTCATGGCCACACTGCCCTGGAAGTCCTTTTCCTCTGGATCCTAGGGGCACTGAGGGGGGGGCTGCTGTGTGGTATTGACATGTAAATGGGGGCACCTGCAGGCAGTCCCTGGCCTTGGGCTGCAGAGGGAGGATTTCTAGGGGCAGCAGGAAGACAGCAGGACACCTGGCCTGGGAGGTGGGGGGGTTCCCTGTGCTAAGAGGAGGAGATGAGCACAGCATGGCCTGCCCCAGCCCAGGCTGTTGGTGCCTGGACACTGGGTCCCTCCCTAGGCACAGGGAGGCAGGGAGGCAGACTGTGTCTGCTGTGAGCACTTGTGCAAGTCTCCCTTGAAGCCTGGAAGCTGGAGCTTGCTTCCTGCTCCTCCCCTCAGGGCCATTGGCAGAGGCAGGGAATACAGGTCAGGTGAGTAATTCTCTGGCCAAAGGGCAAGAAGAGATTTATCACAGGGTGGGATAGAGACAGAGACCTAGTCCTTTTCCTCCTGGGCTCACCCAGGGCAGCCCCAGCACATTCTAGTTTTCATGCAGGTGGGGAAGGCAGGGACCCAGTGCTGGGTGAGCTCAGCAAGGCAGGGCAGACCCCAGGGTGAAGCTGGTTCTGGTGCTGCTCTTGTCACAGAGGTCATCAGTTTGAAGGTTTCTATGAATCATCTTGAATTTCTTGGGTCCAGACTCTGAGTCCTCCCTCTGCTGGATAGAGGAACTCTGGCCATGGTGATCACTGCATAGGCAGATACTATGTCCTCATCATTCCTCGTCATCCAGAGCTCAGCCCTGAGCAGCCCATCTTGCACTGATGACACAATCTGTTAATATCTGGTCCAGTTTGGGTGTGAAAAGGATGCTGCTCAACTAATCCAGGAGCCTGATCCAGGGTCAGGGGTGGTGAGGGGACTCCTGAACAAAGCAATGTGACCCATCCTCCTTCTCCTGCTCTCTGACCCTGTGTAGCACTGGGGTGGCTGAGCACAGCTCTTCTGTGTAGAAATGTGCCCCCTGCTGAGAATTACTCTAGGACCTTGATGTTGGCCTTACATTTTTAGTGTCTTCAGGGTCTTGGGTATGCTAGGAAATTATCAAGGTTCTCATTAAATATCTACCTATTATATGACTTGCACTAGGTCATTAATAATTTCCCATAAGGAAAAACCTGGGGAAGGAAGGTTACATGTTCCTGAAGTTTTTCTTTCTTGGATTACATTCTCCTCTCTGGTGACAATAGCCCAATATGTCTCTTCATATTTGAATCAACTTAGTAAACACAGTTGAGCACGCAGTCCCTAATCACACCAGGTGTACTCTAGGTTCCCTTTAGTGCCATCTACCAAGCACAGCCAGCTTGATGGGCAGAGGTCTGGGCCTGGCCTGGGTCCCTTCCTTGGAGTCATTAACACAGTGTGTCCATTACAGCTGCAGCTCCAGCGCACAGAACTGGCTCTGAGGGCTGCAATGATCCTAGGCATGTAGCAAGTGTGACCCATCCTCCTTGAGCCTTGACTGCTGAATCTCTGACCACACAGAGCCCAGGTGAGTTCTGAGAAACCAGGGGAGGAGCAGGGCGAGGTGTGGACAGTGTGTCCTCCCTGCAGCTAACGAGTTTCTCACTGTGTCTCTAAAGGCTCCTCTGTCAATAGAAGATAATCTAGTGACCATGAAGAAACTCCAGGTAGATTCCAAGATAAGACAGGACCCAAGGGAAGGGCGTGCCTGGGAGTTGTAACTGCTCAGCTGGAGACAGAGCAAGAGGGTGTGAAATCAGAAAGAAAAAAGAAATATGTATTTTCACCTTCACCAGCTAATGGTGTAATAAAAGAGCTGTGATGTCTATGGGCTTTGAGTGCTTGATTCCCAGCCATCTTGCTTTGCTTTGCTGTCAAGGTCTTCCCCCACAAGATCAGCTGTCTCCTGAATCTACCTCTGACACGCCTCAGCCCTGGGCTTGTTTGTTAAGGCCAGAGCAGAAACGTTGGTTGCCTTGGTGTTGACCTCCAGTGCTGGATGTCTGGTAGACATGACCATTCAAGGCACTTAACACTTGATCCTGGAGACCAAGCGCTCCTAGCTGCAATGGTGGATGAGAAGCCATCCCTCTCTCTACTGGAATGTCAGATCCCCTAATAACTTCACATTTCTGTCCTCATAGTTCACCCTTGGTGGCATGACAATCCTCATGTTGGTGACTTAACCAGCTCAGTTTGATGCATTGGTAACAAACTGAACCTCTTCTATGGTGAGCTCTGGACTAGGCTTGCTCCTGGTGGGGTGAGAGGACTGGGGTTGCCTGACTCTGTACACTTCAGGCACTGAATGCTACTGTCCCCAGAAGGGATTTGTGACCTTGTGTCATTTGGTACCTAAGGGAAGGATCCATAATGGGTCTTAGCTGACACTTTTTGACTAATAAAACTTCATCCCTTTAGGAAGACATTTTTAGTCTCAGAGAGGACCATCATGGGTGGACACCATGATATGCACTAAAGCCCTGGTATGAGTTGAATAACCTCAAGAGAAGTTCCTCTGGAACCTGCTTGGCCTCTTTCTGCTGGGGAAATTTTCAAGAGGTTGATATTGAAAAGTAGGTCCCTAATTCCAATCCAGTGATGAGGACAAGGTTCTGAGAAAAAGGAAAAAGAGGTTTTATTGCTTTGCCAGGAAAGGAGCACACACACAGAGGACTCCTGTTCCGGGGGTTGAGATTCTGCCAGGGGGAACAAACTAGGCTTTTGAAGAGGAGACAACTAGGCTGCATGCAGCTGTGCCCTGTCAGGAGTCAACACTCATCCACTCATCCGTAGCCTTGAGAGTGCTGTTCCTCAGACCCACCGGTGCCAGTCCCGGGTCTGGCTTCCTTCTTGCCTGTGGTGGGTGACCTAAGGACAGAACACAGTCTAGGATGGGAAAATGTTTACCTGGCTTCTCCTGTGATTAGGGAGGAGGACATGGACAAGAATGAAAGAATACAATTTTAGTTTTAAAATAGCATGAAGGGAGGGTGTGTGGAGTGGGCGGGGGTCTCCGTGGAGGAGGAGGGGGCAGCAGCGGCAGCTGTGGTAGAGGGTGGAAGGTAGTGGGACGGGGGTCCCACGGCAGCGCTGAAACTCCCCGTGGGCGTCCATGGCGCGGCTGCGCTGATGGGGCTGGGAGCAGCCTGCCTTCTGCTCTCAACAGCTCTGAATAGCCAGTCCTTCCAGGGGAGCCAGTTCCTCCCCGGGGCCCCTGAGCCATGCCCATTGCGGCCGCCCCGGACCAGTCAGGTATAAATTAATCCTTAGAAAGCAACTGAACAATGGAGCCAGACATTATTCTAATGTACACCCCCCCCACCACTAGGCAATGGAGCAGAGGATGATGATGATGAATTTGGGGAATTTGGTGGATTTTCAGAAGTCAGCCCTTCTGGCATACGGTTTGTCGATTTTGATACACCAGATTATACTCGTCCTAAGGAAGAGTTTGTATCTTCAAACCATTTTATGCCAATTCATGATTTCTCAGAAAATTAGATAGCCCTACAAGCTTTAAGTCCATTAAACATGGTAATGATAAGGACATCACTGCTGAACTTTGTACTCCCATGAAAGGTCAGTCTGATGTTTTACTTTGTACCATTAGCAAAGAAATTATTTCATCTAAAACTTTAGATACTTCTACTGATGACATGGAAAGTCCAGGAGATTTAAACAAAGTAATAGAGCAGAGACAGAATGTTGGAACACCTGAAAGTTTCACTCCAGGAGATTTTAGAACTGATATGAACATTGTTCATCAAAACTAGCAGTTAGAGAGCTGCAATGGGGAAAAGCCTCCTTGTCTGGAGATTCTAACAAATGGGTTTGCAGGGTTGGAAACTGTGAATCCTCAGGGAACAGATGACCTGGACAATGTAGCTGATTCAAAGGGACAAAAGCCTCTGAGCACTCATAGCACTGAGTATAATTTAGACATTACACCTAGTCCTGCTGAGGAATTTGCAGATTTTGCCACATTTTCTCAAAAGGCTACAACTAGAAGAAATAAGATGTGCAGCTTTAAATGAGAGAGATGCACTAGCCATTCAGGAAAACAACAAAATTAACAGAGTCAATGAACTGAATTCTGTAAAAGAAGTGTCTTTGGTTAAAAGTTTTGATGAAAAAGGAGACACTGATGGAGAAGATCAGTTTGTGTTTCAGAAATAAGCACAGCACCTAACACAAGTTTGGGTGTTGAAAAACACGGCCTTCCAATGCTGCAACAGGATGAATTTTTAAATTCAAATAATCAATCAAAGGCTTGGAATTTGGTAGATTCGACTGATAATTCATTAGGAAAGAACAATGTAAAACTGAGGAAAAACTTCATTTAGTTACTTCAAAATGTGCTGATCTATGCATGGATTCTATTCAAACTTTTTTTTTTTTTTAATTTTTTATTGTGGGTTGTTCAAAACATTACAAATTTCTTGACATATCATATTCCACACTTTGATTCAAGTGGGTTATGAACTCCCACCTTCACCCCATACACAGATTGCAGATTCACATCAGTTACACATCCATTGATTTACAAATTGCCATACTAGTGTCTGTTGTGCTCCGCTGCCTTTCCCATCATCCACCCTCCCCCCTCCCCACCTCTCCCCTCCCCTCCCCTCCTCTCTCTCTACCCCCTCCACTGTATAACCCTGAGGGTCTCCTTCCATTACCGTGCAATTTCCCTTCTCTCTCCCTTTCCCTCCCACCTCTCATCCCTGTTAAATGTTAATCTTCTTCTCCTGTTCTTCGTCCCTACTCTGTTCTTAGTTACTTTCCTTATATCAAAGAAGACATTTGGCATTTGTTTTTTAGGGATTGGCTAGCTTCACTTAGCATAATCTGCTCTAATGCCATCCATTTCTCTGTAAATTCTATGATTTTGTCATTTTTTAATGCAGAGTAATACTCCATTGTGTATAAATGCCACATTTTTTTTATCCATTCGTCTATTGAAGGGCATCTAGGTTGGTTCCACAGTCTTGCTATTGTGAACTGTGCTGCTATGAACATCGATGTAGCAGTGTCCCTGTAGCATGCTCTTTTTAGGTCTTTAGGGAATAGACCAAGAAGGGGAATAGCTGGGTCAAATGGTGGCTCCATTCCCAGCTTTCCAAGAAATCTCCATACTGCTTTCCAAATTGGCTGCACCAATCTGCAGTCCCACCAGCAATGTACAAGTGTACCCTTTTCCCCACATCCTCGCCAGCACTTGTTGTTGTTTGACTTCCTAATGGCTGCCAATCTTACTGGAGTGAGATGATATCTTAGGGTGGTTTTGATTTGCATTTCTCTGACAGCTAGAGATGTTGAGCATTTTTTCATGTACTTGTTGATTGACTGTATGTCCTCCTCTGAGAAGTGTCTGTTCAGGTCCTTGGCCCATTTGTTGATTGGGTTGTTTGTTCTCTTATTGTCTAATTTTTTGAGTTCTTTGTATACTCTGGATATTAGGGCTCTATCTGAAGTGTGAGGAGTAAAGATTTGTTCCCAGGGTGTAGGCTCCCTATTTACCTCTCTTATTGTTTCTTTTGCTGAGAAAAAACTTTTTAGTTTGAGTAAGTCCCATTTGTTGATTCTAGTTATTAACTTTTGTGCTATGGGTGTCCTATTGAGGAATTTGGAGCCCGACCCCACCGAATGTAGATCGTAGCCAACTTTTTCTTCTATCAGACGGCGCGTCTCTGATTTGATATCAAGCTCCTTGATCCATTTTGAATTCACTTTTGTGCATGGCGAGAGAAAGGGATTCAGTTGCATTTTGTTGCATATGGATTTCCAGTTTTCCCAGCACCATTTGTTGAAGATGCTATCCTTCCTCCATTGCATGCTTTTAGCCCCTTTATCAAATATAAGATAGTTGTAGTTTTGTGGATTGGTTTCTGTGTCCTCTATTCTGTACCATTGGTCCACCCGCCTGTTTTGGTACCAGTACCATGCTGTTTTTGTTACTATTGCTCTGTAGTATAGTTTGAAGTCTGGTATCGCTATACCGCCTGATTCGCACTTCTTGCTTAGCATTGTTTTTGCTATTCTGGGTCTTTTATTTTTCCATATGAATTTCATGATTGCTTTCTCTATTTCTACAATAAATGCCATTGGGATTTTGATTGGCATTGCATTAAACCTATAGAGAACTTTTGGTAATATCGCCATTTTGATGATGTTAGTTTTGCCTATCCATGAACAGGGTATATTTTTCCATCTTCTAAGATCTTCTTCTATTTCTCTCTTTAGGGTTCTGTAGTTTTCATTGTATAAGTCTTTCACCTCTTTTGTTAGGTTGATTCCCAAGTATTTTATTTTTTTTTGAAGATATTTTGAATGGAGTGGTTGTCCTCATTTCCATTTCAGAGGATTTGTCGCTGATATACAGGAATGCCTTTGATTTATGCGTGTTGATTTTAAATCCTGCCACTTTGCTGAATTCATTTATTAGCTCTAATAGTTTCTTTGTAGAGCCTTTTGGGTCTGCTAGATATAGAATCATATCATCTGCAAATAGTGATAATTTAAGTTCTTCTTTTCCTATTTTTATGCCTTTAATTTCTTTCGTCTGTCTAATTGCTCTGGCCAGTGTTTCGAGAACTATGTTGAAGAGAAGTGGAGAGAGAGGGCATCCCTGTCTTGTTCCAGATTTTAGAGGGAATGCCTTCAGTTTTTCTCCATTCAGAATGATGCTAGCCTGAGGCTTAGCATAGATTGCTTTTACAATATTGAGGTATGTTCCTGTTATCCCTAGTTTTTCTAGAGTTTTGAACATAAAGGGATGCTGTACTTTGTTGAATGCTTTTTCCGCATCTATCGAGATGATCATATGGTTCTTATTTTTAAGTCTATTGATGTGTTGAATAACATTTATTGATTTCCGTATATTGAACCAGCCTTGCATCCCAGGGATGAATCCTACTTGATCATGGTGTACAATTTTTTTGATATGTTTTTGTATCCGATTCGCCAGAATTTTATTGAGGATTTTTGCATCTAGGTTCATTAGAGATATTGGTCTGTAGTTTTCTTTCTTTGAAGTGTCTTTGTCTGGTTTAGGTATCAGGGTGATGTTGGCCTCATAGAATGAATTTGGAAGTTCTCCCTCCTTTTCTATTTCCTGAAGTAGCTTGAAAAGTATTGGTATTAGTTCTTCTTTAAAGGTTTTGTAAAATTCTGCTGTATACCCATCCGGACCTGGGCTTTTCTTAGTTGGTAGTCTTTTTATGGTTTCTTCTATTTCCTCAATTGATATTGGTCTGTTTAGGTTTTCTATATCCTCCTGACTCAATCTGGGCAGATCATATGACTTAAGAAATTTATCTATGCCTTCACTATCTTCTAATTTATTGGAGTATAAGGATTCAAAATAGTTTTTGATTATCTTCTGTATTTCTGAAGTGTCTGTTGTGATATTGCCTTTTTCATCCCGTATGCTAGTAATTTGAGTTCTCTCTCTTCTTCTCTTCGCTAGCATCGCTAAGGGTCTGTCGATTTTGTTTATTTTTTCAAAGAACCAACTTTTAGTTTTGTCAATTTTTTCAATTGT
The DNA here is from genome assembly GCF_021218885.2 of Marmota monax. Lineage (NCBI taxonomy): Eukaryota > Metazoa > Chordata > Mammalia > Rodentia > Sciuridae > Marmota > Marmota monax. The sequence goes on along the minus strand of NW_026692662.1, from coordinate 372,435 downwards.
TTCTTTTGTTTCGATTTCATTAATTTCAGCTCTGATTTTCATTATTTCTTGCCTTCTACTTCTTTTGCTGTTGTTTTGCTCTTCTTTTTCAAGGATTTTGAGATGAAGTATGAGATCATTTATTTGTTGGTTTTTTCTTTTTTTAAGGAATGAACTCCAAGCAATGAATTTTCCTCTTAGAACTGCTTTCAATGTGTCCCATAGATTCCGATATGTTGTGTCTGTGTTTTCATTTATCTCTAAGAATTTTTTAATTTCCTCCTTGATGTCTTCTATAACCAATTGATCATTCAGTAACCTATTGTTCATTCTCCAATTGATGTATGCTTTTTCCTTCCTTCTTTTATCGTTGATTTTCAGTTTCATTCCATTATGATCAGATAAGATGCATGGTATTATCTCTACTCCTTTATATTGTCTAAGAGTTGCCCTGTGACATAATATATGATCTATTTTTGAGAAGGATCCATGTGCTGCTGAGAAAAAAGTGTAACTGCTTGATGTTGGGTGGTATACTCTATATATGTCAATTAGGTCTAGGTTATTAATAGTGTTATTGAGTTCTATAGTTTCCTTATTCAACTTTTGTTTGGAAGATCTGTCCAGTGGCGAGAGAGGTGTGTTGAAGTCTCCCATGATTATGGTGTGGTGGTCTATTAGACTCTTGAACTTGAGAAGAGTTTGTTTGACGAACATAGCTGCACCATTGTTTGGGGCATAAATATTTATGATTGTTATGTCTTGTTGGTGTATGGTTCCCTTAAGCAGTATGTAGTGTCCCTCTTTATCCCTTTTGATTAACTTTGGCTTGAAATCTATTTTATTTGATATGAGTATGGACACGCCTGCTTGTTTCCGAAGTCCATATGAGTGATATAATTTTTCCCAACCTTTCACCTTCAGCCTATGTATGTCTTTTCCTATCAAATGCGTCTCCTGTAGGCAGCATATTGTTGGGTCTTGTTTTGTGATCCATTCTACTAGCCTGTGTCTCTTAATTGGTGAGTTTAAGCCATTAACATTTAGGGTTATTATTGAGATATGGGTTGTTCTTCCAGCCATATTTGTTTATTTCTGTTACTAAACATTGTTTGTTTTCCTCTTTGATTATTCTCCCCCCCTTTACTGTCCTACCTCCCACTGTTGGTTTTCATTGTTATTTTCCATTTCTTCTTCCTGTAATGCTTTGGCGAGGATGTTTTGAAGAGATGGTTTTCTAGCTGCGAATTCTTTAAACTTTTGTTTATCGTGGAAGGTTTTAATTTCATTCTCCATCCTGAAGCTTAATTTCGCTGGATACACAATTCTTGGTTGGAACCCATTTTCTTTCAGTGTTTGAAATATGTTATTCCAGGATCTTCTAGCTTTCAGAGTCTGTGTTGAAAGATCAGCTGTTATCCTGATTGGCTTACCCCTAAATGTAATCTGCTTCCTTTCTCTTGTAGCTTTTAAAATTCTCTCCTTATTCTGTATGTTGGGCATCTTCATTATAATGTGTCTAGGTGTGGATCTCTTATGATTTTGCACATTCGGCGTCCTGTAGGCTTCTAGGATTTGGGATTCTGTCTCATTCTTCAAGTCTGGGAAGTTTTCTTGTATTATTTCATTGAATAGACTGCTCATTCCTTTGGTTTGGAGCTCTGTACCTTCCTGTATCCCAATGACTCTTAAGTTTGGTCTCTTGATGTTATCCCATATTTCTTGGATGTTCTGCTCATGGTTTCTTAACAGTCTTGCTGAGCTGTCTATGTTCTTTTCCAGTTGAAATACTTTGTCTTCATTGTCTGATGTTCTATCCTCTAAGTGTTCTACTCTGTTAGTAGTATTCTCCATTGAGTTTTTAAGTTGGTTTATTGCTTCCTGCATTTCTAGGATTTCTGCTTGCTTGTTTTTTATAACCTCTATCTCCCTGTATAGTTGATCCTTTGCTTCCTGGATTTGTTTGCGTAATTCGTTGTCGAAGTGATCTTTCATTGTCTGATTTTGCTGTTTAATGTCTTCCTTGATACTCCAGATCATCTGAAGCATGTATATCCTGAATTCTTTATCTGACATTCCATCTGCTGCAGCTGTTACCTCTTCTAAAGATGCGTTGACCTGCATTGCTTGTGGTCCTTTCTTTCCTTGTCTTTTCATACTGCTTGCGTATCTTTCCTGCAGGTGCGGGTGGCGGCTCTGCTCTCTCCTTATTCCAATTGGGGTGTCGTGGCTACCACGCCGGCAGGTCACTGGGCCTGTTCTGGGAGCTGGTGGCGGCTCTGTTCTGCCCCTACTCCAATTGGGGTGACGAGTGTACCACGCCGGCAGGCCACCGGGCCTGATCCGCCGGTCGGTTGCAGGTTTGCCTACCCTGCAGGCGCGGGCGGCAGCTCTACTCTGCCCCTACTCCAAATGGGGTGACGTGTCTGTCGTACCAGCAGGCCACTGGGCCTGTCCCGCTGGTCAGTCGCAGATCTGCCCACCTTTCAGGCACGGGTGGAGGCTCTGCTCTGCCCCTACTCCAATTGGGGTGTCGTGACTACCCCACCTGCAGGACGCTGGGTCTGTTCCTGGCAAGGGAGGCGACTCTGCTCTGTCACTACTCCAATTAGGGTGGTGTTTGTACCACGCCGGCAGGCTCCTGGGCCTGATCCGCCGGTCTATTGTAGGTCTGCCTACCTTGAAGGCGCGGGCGGCGGATCTGCCCTGCCCCTCCTACCACGCCTGCGGACCCCTGGGCCTGATCTGCAGGTTGATCACTGGTCTGCTCACCCTGCGGGCATGGGTGGCGGTTCCGCTCTGCCCCCACTCCAATTGGGGTCACGTGACCACCACACCGGCAGGGCCTGATCCGGGCGTGGGAGAAGGATCTGCTCTGCCCCTACTCGAGTTGGGGTGACGTGTGTACCACACTGGCAGGCCACTGGGCCTGACCTGCCAGGCTGTCACAGGTCTGTTTACCTTGCAAGCGCGAAGGGCGGCTCTGCCCTGCCCCTCCTACCACGCCCATGTACTACTGGGTCGTGGGTCTGCCCACCTGGCGGGTGTGGGTGGCGGCTCCGCTCCGCCCCCTCTCCAATTGGGGTCACGCGGTCACCATGCTGGCGAGCCGCTGGGCCTGCTCCGGGGGCTGGCGGTGGCCCGGCTCCTTCCCTCTGGCTCGAGGACAAATTGAGGAGACTCGGGTGACTGAGCCTCACCCCCCTTACCAGGAGACCAATTGCTTATGTCACCGCTGGTATTGATGAAGATCTCTCCTCCACCGCTTTCTGCTGACATCAGATCTCTGCCATGTTGGTATCCTATGCGAATGGCAGCATTTCGTTCCCCTTGCCGGGCAACCCAAACAACGGGTGAGTCCTGACCGGCCCTCAGCAGGACCCGGACCGAGACGCAGTTTCCGCGGGCTCCTAGCCCCGGTCCAGGGAAGTTCCGGGAGCCGGAACTCGGCCGCTCCGTGCTCGGTGTAAGCTCCTATAAGTGTAGGCTCCAAGAAGCAGCCCCCGCGGGCTCAGTTCCGGGAGCCGGAATTCGGCTTCTTAGTGCTTGGTGTATGCTCTGATAGTAGCAGGGCCCAAGAAGCAGCCTCCACGGGCTCCGCAGCCCTGAGCCAGGGCGGTTCCGGGACGGTTCCAGGAGCTGGAACTCGGCCGCCCCGCGCTCGGTGTTTACTCCGATAAGATCAGATTTTAAGAAGCACCCAGGCGCTGAACCCTAGCAATCTGTCTGCGAGCCACAGGCGAATTGCAGCCTGAAATTACCTGTTCTATGGCTGAATGAGCTGCGGTCAGTCAAAAACAGGTATGGTGACGTCAGTTTACCAACATGGTGGCTGCTGGCCTCCTCTGTGGTCTGACCGGTGTGGAGAACCAAGATGGACCACTTCCTTCCCCCGTCTCGAACCCAGAATTCAGCCCTGAGTGCGGTGCTTGTGCGTCTGGCAGAAACTGCAGCACTGTAACCCTGCCCTATTCAAACTTTTGATGCTGATGAAGAACTTGGTTCTTCCAAAGAAGAAAGTAGAAAGTTTACTAATTCCCAAATCCCAAACATTGGTCCTACAGAAGAAAATGTTTTGGATGATTCTGTAAGTGTAAAAAATGGTGATAGTAGTAATAATGATTTGTGGCTTGCGATGATACCAATGAGGATGATTTTGATGACTTTGGCACAGCCAGTGGCACCACTCCACCTTTCGTCATTGGTACTCAAGTGAATGAGTGATGTCACTTTTGAAGAGTCCTCAGAGCACTTTCCACATTTTAGTGAATCAAGTGATGACTTTGGAGAATTTGGAGATACAAATGCTGCTTCTTACCCAAAGGAAATGATATTTACTGATTCAGACCTGAAACAGACTTCTGATAATTTATCAGAGGAATGTCAATTGGCAAGAAAGTCTAGTGGAACAGGCACTGAACCTGTTTCAGAACTGAAAAATGGGCAAGACAGTGAGTTTGGAGATTTTGATTCAGTGCCAAATATTCAAGATGACTGCAGTGCTTTTCAAGACTCTGATGACTTTGTGGACTTCAGTTCAGCTGGTCCTAGCCAAGTTGTAGATTGGAATGCTTTTGGGGATAAACAAAAAGATGGTTGTTCCTGGGCTGCTTTTGGAGATCAGCAGGCCACTGAAGCTCATCAACAAAAGGAAGTCTGGCAGTCACATAGGACAGATGGAAATGTTGATACTCCAGGAACCCCCAAGATGCACAGTATCCCTTTGGCAACTCCCAAAGGAGCAGTTGCTAGTGGCCATTTACAGGAATCAGCCACTTCCATTCAGACAACTTTACTAAACCACCTGGAATGAATTTTCAAAGCATGTTTTCCTTCCATATCTGTCCCTGAGGCTGAAGAGGATGTTTCTTTTCTGAAGCACTTGCTGGAAACAAGCACCTTGCCAATAAAAACAAGAGAGGCCTTAGCTGAAAGCAGAGAACTGCTGGATGTGTGGACCAATCTACAGGATATCCATGATGCACATGGCTTGAGATATCAGTGGGGCGGCTCCCATAGCAACAAGAAGCTTTTGTGCTCCTTAGGAATGGACACCCGAAACATTCTCTTCACGGGCAACAAGAAGCAGCCTGTTATAGTGCCCATGTATGCAGCAGGATTGGGCATGTTAGAGCCCACCAAGGAACCACTGAAACCACTCTCTGCCACAGAAAAAATTGCTTCCATTGGTCAGACAACCACCCTGACACCAGAGATGAACACATGTACATCTGATCAATTCCAGGAGTCTCTACCACCCGTCCAGTTTGACTGGAGTAGCAGTGGCCTTACTTACCCTTTAGATGCTAGTGGAGGTTCCACTCTTCTGAACCTTGATTTCTTTGGGCCCGTGGATGACAGTGGCTCTAGCAGCAGAAACACAATCCCAGGTGTAGATCCAGAGTTGTATGAATTAAACTTCTAAGCTGGAAATCTCCACCTCAAGCCTCAAAGTGACTGATGCATTTGCAAGACTCATGTCCACAGTAGAGAAGACAAGCACATCTACCAGGAAACCAAAAAGAGAAGAGCACTTGAGTGAAGAAGCTATCAAGGTGATTGCCAGCCTTCCCGACTTGACATTCATGCATGCCAAGGTGTTGATGTTCCCAGCCACGTTAACACCTTCCACCAGCTCCCAGGATCAAGCAGACTGATAACTGACGTGAACTGGACAGTTTCAAATGCTTTCTCTCCTCCTCCCTTCCCTACCATCAAAAGCATACCTGCTTTAATTAAAGAAAATTCAAGTTCAGCTGATTTGTTGGTAAGCCACACTAGAAAGGTATACATAGTAATACCTGTATAATAATAAATATACATAGTAATGTATATTTATTTACATACTGAAGTCCTAAATTTATATTAGAAAACATGTGAATAATCGGGGGGTGAATATTTTTTAAAGATTTATTCTTTTTGTGTTGCTGGGGTATATACATTGATATCTTTGTGAAATATACTGGTGGTGTCCTTTTTACAAAACTTTAAAAATAAAAATAAAATAAAATAACCTCAGTGGCAGAGCAGCAAGGTCTGCACTAAGAGAATGAAGTGGACTCCCATTACATTTTCTGTCAATTGCTACTTTCCATTTCTGGGGAAAACTGCATGACAACATCATCAAGTTGTTTCCTGCTGGAAATGGACAATGACAGGGGTCCTGGAATGGAAGATTTGCCTGTTGTCCTTTATCGTCTTCTGGACTCTTCCTAAAATGCGCGGACAGATGATTCTCACTCACCTTGTTGGTGACCTGGGAGAAGCACACTCATGTATAGCATTTAAACTTTGCCCCAATATTGGCACACTTTTATTCTAGATTCTTTGGATGTAGCCACAGTTTCCTTCTTCCCGGGGGCACCAGGAAGGGTTTCCCACATACTGTGATTTTTCCTGGGCTCAGGTTAAGCCTGTTCTCCACCCACTTTGGAGGAGAGCCACTGGGAGCACTGCAGATGGGTTTCTTGTATCCATGAAACTGTGCCTCAATCTCTCTTCGTTCTGTTTGCATCCAAGTTTTGGAGCAAAGGTTGTTGCTGAGTCTGTCAGGTCACTCTTATAATAGTGATGCTATCAACTCAGTGAGTCCCCATTCTCATTGTACTCGGGGTCCCCCTCAGTTTTTTCCTACAGGAGGAACATTGACTTTTGACAGAGAGTGACCTGCCATCCTTTGCTTGAGGTTTCCTGGAAGATCCTTTGGCAAGGGCTGCAACAAAACGTGTGGGCTCTTGTCTCTGATCCTCCCAGGGATTACATACCTTAGAGAGAAACTCAACCAGTTGTGTGGGGTTTCTATCAACAGCCCCTCCACCTGCTGAGGCTCTCTTCTTATGTCCAGGACACTGTGTCTGATGAATATCACATTGACCATGTTGAGAGATTAAGGGATCGTTGTCTGCAGAAACTAGCGAGACCAAGAGGCAGATAACCTGTAGGCACAGGGTCTCCAGGAGGCCCTGGTGCCTCCTGAGTTCTGGCAGCAGGCAGGGCTCCACTGGAAGTGCCCACAGGCAGGAGAAGAGCTTGTTGGTTCGGAGCTGTGAGGTGGGGGAGCAGTGAGTGCAGGAGGAGCATGCTCAGGGGCCCTCCCCACTCCCTGGCTGCACTGTGCTCTGGTTACAGCCCAGGCCTGGTGTGTGTCTCAGATGAGAAGGCCATGCAGGTGCTCCTCAACATCTTCCCGGAGCCTGGACTTCCCTTCTTGCAATGCCTCTGCAGACCAGGCCTTTGGCTTTCATCCTGCATATTTGGGGCCCTGTGGCTACCCAGCAGGATTCACAGTCACTGCTTTGTCCCAAGTCTCAAAATCGAATGGAAGAAGCTCCAGGCTTTTAAAAATTTTCTTTCTCTTTACTTACTGGTTTCCAAGCCACGGCTGGGTTTTTTGCCCCTTTTGCACTCCTGCCAGTCCTCTTGTTCATATTTATCTGTGGAATGCTGGCTCCACTCCAGCAGCCTTGGCCAAATGGGGGATCCTGACAGATCTTCAAAGGGGAGACCACTCCCCTCCCTAGGTCACAATCTAGCCGTTCCAACACCCACTGACATGTCCTTTTTGGCCAGCAGCCCTCTTCCTCCATTAAGCAAAAAAGGCTGGAAGGTGGGGCAGTGGCCAATTGCTCTGGGTCTCGGTCCCCAGTTCACCCATTTCTCTGCAGCCCAGGCAGCTTCCTGGGATTTGTTCTCCAGCCAACGACTGGTATCCCTGACCTGTAGGAAGGTCTGTGTGGCTGGGATCAAGCTGAAACCCAGTGGTGGGCCAGCCAACACCATTGTTGAGAGGATGGAAATGTCTCAATTTCCTTCCACTGTCCTTGCACACCAGACTTTCTTGCACAATCCATTTAGATCCTAGCTGTTCAGACTCCCTTTCATGCAATTGCATAAATACCTGCACCTACTCAATCTCTTCTATCCATTTAAGCTCTGACAGACTAACACTAACTGCAAGAACATATAAAATTCAGAATATCATTCAGTGACCAGACTGTTTTAGAGTAATGTATTATATTTTTATTAGTTATAGGCTTATAGCTCTATATCACCCAATTAGCCAAGATCTTTCCTGGGAGACTAGGGATCAGTGCATCATTGTCTGTGTCTTAAGGAACTAGTAACAGAGATAAAAATAACCAGAAAAAAAAGCACATGAAGACAGGAAAGCAGGGGGAATCCTCAAAACAAGGCTGATACAATGGAAACCTCTGTAATAGGTCAGCTTTATGGATGGGGAAGAATCCTCTAGATCCTCTACTCCCACTTTATCATAACTTCTACACACTGGAGCCACAGATACTCCAGAAAGAACTACCAGAATATCCCATGGAAGGAGGGGAACCAGATGTTCCAACAATGCAGAGTGGGGGAGGGGTTACCAGATGACCAAGATGACACAAGTTTACTGTATTCAGTTTTGATTTATTCAAAGTAGACCAAATGATGGAATGAACCATACCTGCTGGAATAGTCCCTCAGTTCCTCCCCATGGGAACAGCTCCTCCAGTCAGACCCAGGGAAACTGCCCTCCCATTTCTCTAGCAGATGTCTCTCAGCAACCTCACCGGCCACATGCATCCTCCTCATAGAAGGAGAGGGTCACCCAGAGTGCCACACATGCCCAGGAAAGTCAGAACAGGGACACACTCAGGTCTCACCTAGTTCAGCAAATATGACCCCAGAAGCTTGGTCCTTGTCTCAGATGCCAAACCAGTAACAAGGATAAGGTAATTGAGAAAAAGGAAAAAGAAGTGTTATTGCTTTGCTAGCAAAGATGATGTCACAGAGGACTCCCTCCCCAAACGCTGAGATTCTGCAAGGGAGGGGGGGCAGTGTGCTATTTAGAGGAGATATGAAAACTGAGTTCCTGCCAGGTGATAAACTTCATTTGTAGCCTTGAGACATAGCTGTTGGTCAGACCTACTGGTTCCAGCCCCAGAGTCTGTGTCTCTTCACTGTGGTAGTCCTCGAGCTGAAGAAGAGATACCTTGGACATGGAGGGAAGAAAGTTAGCATCGCCTCCCACATGGTGATGGAGAGGGACAAGAAGAAGGAAAGAGGCTTGCCAGTTTTAAACTGAGGCACCAGGGGTAGAGCAGCGAGTGCACAAAGTGGAAGTGAGCCCTGGGGTCTGTCTCTGTTGCATCCTCTCCAGCCCAGCCCTGGCCCGACATTAGCCTGCCTACTTGAGGAAGGAAGTTGGAAAGATAGTGAAGAAGTCATAACTTAGATTGTGATTCTTGCAAAAACGATGGGACTGATGGTGATGTCAAATCTCCCTGTGGTCAAGGTAGTGCTATAATGGAGGCATGATCTATCCTTTATATCTTCTTACTCTTCTTCGGTAGTCTGCCTGGGTGAGAATAATGTCAACAGGTACTCGCAGCGCAGAAAGCATGGCTCCCCCAGCACCTCCCCGCTGGTAGAAGGGAGGTGAGCTCTTTATTACTTCTACATCCGCAATTCTCCCCCCATTTCTCATGGCTCAATCACTGGTTCCTAGCAGGCGCTGGGCCTCAGTGGATGCAGAGCAGAAGAGCAGGGCCCATGACATCCAGTCAGAAACACTGCTGGCTTTTCAGACAAATGGAGTGGGAAGGGAAAGTAACTGGACTTCAAAAGTTTGTGAATTGTAGGGGGAAAACCGCGTCACTCAATTCAGGTTTGCTAAGTCCAAATCTGCAAATTCTATCGAATCTCAGGAATGTTACAGGACAGAGCATGGTGTGGAGTCTGTCCTGCAGAGATGGAGGAAGCGGTGGGTTGGAATCAGGTGTGAGGAAGCAGTTGCCCTTCAAGGAGGCGAGTTCTCATACACACATCCTTGTCTGTCTGTCTGTCTCTCTCTCTCTCTCTCTCTCTCTCTCTCTATCTCTCTCTCATCTCTGCTGTTTAATTGACAAGTGATGCAAGGATTTGTCAGTCAAAAGGAAGGTTATTTATTATTGAAAATCCATGTGACAGTAGCCCTGGAATGGAATGTCCTGAAGTCTGAGCCTTCTGGTCCCTGAATGTGGTCACCTGGTCCCTGAATGTGGTCACTGATCACCCTGAGCACTCACTGAGAGGAAGCTGCCAATGTGCAGACAATGGTGGAGGATTGTCACACATTTGCACATCTTGGGGCAGGTGGTGGAAATGGAGAGGAAAGGGAATGGCAGGTGAGGGGTGCTAGGGCCCATTCCCCTAGAGGAGGAGCAACCACTGAGAGGGGGAGCCACATTCCTTACAGAGTTAGGGACCCAGGGGCCCATCCCTCTAGAGAAGGGGCAACCCCTGAGAAGTTGACCCATCCCTCAGGAAGGCAGAGAGCAGGCTCCCATCCCCACGAGGTGGGTCTCCCCCGGAGGAGAACCACATGCTAGAGAAGGGCTGTCCAAATGCCACAAAGCAGAACACCCCAAGGGATGCACCACATCTCTAGAGAAAGAGGGGTACTTGAATCTCCTAGAGATGGGGCACCCCTGGCAATAGGAAACCCATCCCTAGAGAAAAGGCTTTCAAAAATAGGAAGGCAGAGGGAAAGGTGACCACGCACAGAGCAGGCCCAGCGGCCTGCTGAGGGGCAGAGCCACCCCCCACCCCCCGCGCCTGCCAGGTGACCACCGACAGAAAAGGCCCAGTGGCCCGCGGCGGGACAGAGCTTCCAATCACTCCTGCAAGGTAGGCGGGCCTGCGACCCACCGGCAGAAGAGGAGCAGCGACCTGCTGAGAGGCAGAGCCGCCCCCCTCCCCCTGCACCGGCAAGGTAGAGGGAATTGTGACCACGCACAGAGCAGGCCCAGCGGCCTGCTGAGGGGCAGAGCCGCCCCCCACCCCCCGCGCCTGCCAGGTAGGCGGAACTGTGACCACCGACAGAAAAGGCCTAGTGGCCCGCGGAGGGACAGAGCTTCCAATCACTCCTGCAAGGTAGGTGGGCCTGCGACCCACTGGCAGAAGAGGAGCAGCGGCCTGCTGAGAGGCAGAGCCGCCCCCTCCCCCTGCACCGGCAAGGTAGACAGAACTGTGACCACCCACAGAGCAGGCCCAGCGGCCTGCTGAGGGGCAGAGCCGCCCCCCACCCCCCGCACCTGCCAGGTAGGTGGAACTGTGACCACGGACAGGAAAGGCCCAGTGACCCACGGCGGGACAGAGCTTCCAATCACTCCTGCAAGGTAGGCGGGCCTGCGACCCACCGGCAGAAGAGGAGCAGCGGCCTGCTGAGAGGCAGAGCCGCCCCCTCCCCCCAGCGCCTGCAAGGTAGACGGAACTGTGACCACCATCAGAACAGGCCAGACCTGCAACCGAGAGACAGAACAGGCCCAGTGGCCTGAGGAAGGGTAGAGCCGCCCCCCCCCCGCGCCTGCAAGGTAGGCGCACCTGCGACCCACTGGCAGTACAGCCCCAGAGGCCTGCAGAGGGGCAGTGCCGCTGCCTGCGCCTGCAAAGTAGACAGAACTGTGACCACGGACAGAACAAGCCTAGCGGCCCGCAGAGGGACAGAGCAGCCGCCCGCGCCTGCGAGGGCGACTTTGCAACTATACAAGACCAATATAAATATATAGGGGGAAAATTCAATAGCACAACAGTTTCACCAAGTAGAAAGGAACGCGAACAGTATGAAGAGACAAGGAAAGAAAGGACCACAAGCATTGCAGGTCAACTCAACGTTAGAAGAGGTAATAGCTGCAGCAGATGGAATGTCAGATAAAGAATTCAGGATATACATGCTTCAGATGATCTGGAGTCTCAAGGAAGACATCAGACAGCAAAATCAGACAATGAAAGATCACTTCAACAATGAATTACATAAACAAATCCAAGAAGCAAAAGATCAACTATACAGAGAAATAGAGGTTATAAAAAACAAACAAACAGAAATCCTAGAAATGCAGGAAGCAATAAGCCAACTTAAAAACTCAATTGAGAATACTACCAGCAGAGTAGAACACTTAGAAGACAGAACATCAGACAATGAAGATAAAGTATTTCAACTTGAAAAGAACATAGACAGCTCAGCAAGACTGTTAAGAAACCATGAGCAGAACATCCAAGAAATATGGGATAACATCAAGAGACCAAATTTAAGAGTCATTGGGATACAGGAAGGGACAGAGTTTCAAACCAAAGGAATGAGCAATCTATTCAATGAAATAATACGAGAAAACTTCCCAGACTTGAAGAATGAGACAGAACCCCAAATCCTAGAAGCCTACAGGACGCCGAATGTGCAAAATCATAAGAGACCCACACCTAGACACATTATAATGAAGATGCCCAACATACAGAATAAGGAGAGAATTTTAAAAGCTACAAGAGAAAGGAAGCAGATCACATTTAGGGGTAAGCCAATCAGGATAACAGCTGATCTTTCAACACAGACTCTGAAAGCTAGAAGATCCTGGAATAACATATTTCAAACACTGAAAGAAAATGGGTTCCAACCAAGAATTGTGTTTCCAGCGAAATTAAGCTTCAGGATGGAAGATGAAATTAAAACCTTCCACGATAAACAAAAGTTAAAAGAATTTGCAGCTAGAAAACCATCTCTTCAAAACATCCTTGGCAAAACATTACAGGAAGAGGAAATGGAAAATAACAATGAAAACCAATAGTGGGAGGTAGGACACTAAAGGGGGGAAAATAATCAAAGAGGAAAACAAACCATGTTTAGTAACATAAATAAACAAATATGGCTGGAAGAACAACCCATATCTCAATAATAACCCTAAATGTTAATGGCTTAAACTCAACAATCAAGAGACACAGGCTAGTAGAATGGATCACAAAACAAGACCCAACAATATGCTGCCTACAGGAGACGCATTTGATAGGAAAAGACATACATAGGCTGAAGGTGAAAGGTTGGGAAAAATCATATCACTCATATGGACTTCGGAAACAACCAGGAGTATCCATAATCATATCAAATAAAATAGATTTCAAGCCAAAGTTAATCAAAAGGGATAAAGAGGGACACTACATACTGCTTAAGGGAACCATACACCAACAAGACATAACAATCATAAATATATATGCCCCAAACAATGGTGCAGCTATGTTCATCAAACAAACTCTTCTCAAGTTCAAGAGTCTAATAGACCACCATACAATAATCATGGGAGACTTCAACACACCTCTATCACCACTGGACAGATCTTCCAAACAAAAGTTGAATAAGGAAACTATAGAACTCAATAACACAATTAATAACCTATACTTAATTGACATATATAGAATATACCACCCAACATTAAGCAGTTACACTTTTTTCTCAGCAGCACATGGATCCTTCTCAAAAATAGATCATATATTATGTCACAGGGCAACTCTTAGACAATATAAAGGAGTAGAGATAATACCATGCATCCTATCTGATCATAATGGAATGGAACTGAAAATCAATGATAAAAGAAGGAAGGGAAAAGAATACATCACTTGGAAAATGAACAATAGGTTACTGAACGATCAATGGGTTATAGAAGACATCAAGGAAGAAATTAAAAAATTCTTAGAGATTAATGAAAACACAGACACAACATATCGGAATCTATGGGACACATTGAAAGCAGTTCTAAGAGGAAAATTCATTGCTTGGAGTTCATTCCTTAAAAAAAGAAAAAACCAACAAATAAATGATCTCATACTTCATCTCAAAATCCTAGAAAAAGAAGAGCAAAACAACAGCAAAAGAAGTAGAAGGCAAGAAATAATTAAAATCAGAGCTGAAATTAATGAAATCGAAACAAAAGAAACAATTGAAAAAATTGACAAAACTAAAAGTTGGTTCTTTGAAAAAATAAACAAAATCGACAGACCCTTAGCCATGCTAGCGAAGAGAAGAAGAGAGAGAACTCAAATTACTAACATACGGGATGAAAGAGGCAATATCACAACAGACACTTCAGAAATACAGAAGATAATCAAAAATTATTTTGAATCCTTATACTCCAATAAATTAGAAGATAGTGAAGGCATAGATAAATTTCTTAAGTCATATGATCTGCCCAGATTGAGTCAGGAGGATATAGAAAACCTAAACAGACCAATATCAATTGAGGAAATAGAAGAAACCATCAAAAGACTACCAACGAAGAAAAGCCCAGGACCGGATGGGTATACAGCAGAGTTTTACAAAACCTTTAAAGAGGAACTAATACCAATACTTTTCAAGCTACTTCGGGAAATAGAAAAAGAGGGAGAACTTCCAAATTCATTCTACGAGGCCAACATCACCCTGATACCTAAACCAGACAAAGACACTTCAAAGAAAGAAAACTACAGACCAATATCTCTAATGAACCTAGATGCAAAAATCCTCAATAAAATTCTGGCCACTCGGATACAAAAACTTATCAAAAACATTGTGCACCATGATCAAGTAGGATTCATCCCTGGGATGCAAGGCTGGTTCAATATACGGAAATCAATAAATGTTATTCACCACATCAATAGACTTAAAAATAAGAATCATATGATCATCTCGATAGATGCGGAAAAAGCATTCGACAAAGTACAGCATCCCTTTATGTTCAAAACTCTAGAAAAACTAGGGATAACAGGAACATTCCTCAATATTGTAAAAGCAATCTATGCTAAGCCTCAGGCTAGCATCATTCTGAATGGAGAAAAATTGAAGGCATTCCCTCTAAAATCTGGAACAAGACAGGGATGCCCTCTCTCACCACTTCTGTTCAACATAGTTCTCGAAACACTGGCCAGAGCAATTAGACAGACGAAAGAAATTAAAGGCATCAAAATAGGAAAAGAAGAACTTAAATTATCACTATTTGCAGATGACATGATTCTATACCTAGCAGACCCAAAAGGGTCTACAAAGAAACTATTAGAGCTAATAAATGAATTCAGCAAAGTGGCAGGATATAAAATCAACACGCATAAATCAAAGGCATTCCTGTATATCAGCGACAAATCCTCTGAAATGGAAATGAGGACAACCACTCCATTCACAATATCTTCAAAAAAAATAAAATACTTGGGAATCAACCTAACAAAAGAGGTGAAAGACTTATACAATGAAAACTACAGAACCCTAAAGAGAGAAATAGAAGAAGATCTTAGAAGATGGAAAAATATACCCTGTTCATGGATAGGCAAAACTAACATCATCAAAATGGCGATATTACCAAAAGTTCTCTATAGGTTTAATGCAATGCCAATCAAAATCCCAACTGCATTTCTTGTAGAAATAGAGAAAGCAATCATGAAATTCATATGGAAAAACAAAAGACCCAGAATAGCAAAAACAATGCTAAGCAGGAAGTGTGAATCAGGTGGTATAGCGATACCAGACTTCAAACTATACTACAGAGCAATAGTAACAAAAACAGCATGGTACTGGTACCAAAACAGGCGGGTGGACCAATGGTACAGAATAGAGGACACAGAAACCAATCCACAAAACTACAACTACCTTATATTTGATAAAGGGGCTAAAAGCATGCAATGGAGGAAGGATAGCATCTTCAACAAATGGTGCTGGGAAAACTGGAAATCCATATGCAACAAAATGAAACTGAATCCCTTTCTCTCGCCATGCACAAAAGTTAATTCAAAATGGATCAAGGAGCTTGATATCAAATCAGAGACACGCCGTCTGATAGAAGAAAAAGTTGGCTACGATCTACATACTGTGGGGTCGGGCTCCAAATTCCTCAATAGGACACCCATAGCACAAAAGTTAATAACTAGAATCAACAAATGGGACTTACTCAAACTAAAAAGTTTTTTCTCAGCAAAAGATACAATAAGAGAGGTAAATAGAGAGCCTACATCCTGGGAACAAATCTTTACTCCTCACACTTCAGATAGAGCCCTAATATCCAGAGTATACAAAGAACTCCAAAAATTAGACAATAAGAGAACAAACAACCCAATCAACAAATGAGCCAAGGACCTGAACAGACACTTCTCAGAGGAGGACATACAATCAATCAACAAGTACATGAAAAAATGCTCACCATCTCTAGCAGTCAGAGAAATGCAAATCAAAACCACCCTAAGATACCATCTCACTCCAGTTAGATTGGCAGCCATTATGAAGTCAAACAACAACAAGTGCTGGCGAGGATGTGGGGAAAAGGGTACACTTGTACATTGCTGGTGGGACTGCAAATTGGTGCAGCCAATTTGGAAAGCAGTATGGAGATTTCTTGGAAAGCTGGGAATGGAGCCACCATTTGACCCAGCTATTCCCCTTCTCGGTCTATTCCCTAAAGACCTAAAAAGAGCATGCTACAGGGACACTGCTACATCGATGTTCATAGCAGCACAATTCACAATAGCTAGACTGTGGAACCAACCTAGATGCCCTTCAATGGATGAATGGATAAAAAAAATGTGGCATTTATACACAATGGAGTATTACTCTGCATTAAAAAATGATAAAATCATAGAATTTACAGGGAAATGGATGGCATTAGAGCAGATTATGCTAAGTGAAGCTAGCCAATCCCTAA
Source organism: Marmota monax (assembly GCF_021218885.2). Classification (NCBI taxonomy): domain Eukaryota; kingdom Metazoa; phylum Chordata; class Mammalia; order Rodentia; family Sciuridae; genus Marmota; species Marmota monax. The sequence goes on along the minus strand of NW_026692662.1, from coordinate 355,996 downwards.
AAAACAAATGCCAAATGTCTTCTTTGATATAAGGAGAGTAACTAAGAACAGAGTAGGGTCGAAGAGCATGAGAAGAAGATTAACATTAAACAGGGATGAGAGGTGGGAGGGAAAGGGAGAGAGAAGGGAAAATGCATGGAAATGGAAAGAGACCCTCAGAGTTATACAAAAGTACATACAAGAGGAAGTGAGGGGAAGGGGAAAAATAATATAAGGGGGACAAACGAAAGTCAGTAGAGGGAGCAGAGAGAGAAGAGGGGAGGGGAGGGGAGGGGAGGGGAGGGGGGATAGTAGAGGATAGGAAAGACAGCAGAATAGAACAGACACTAGTATGGCAATATGTAAATCAATGGATGTGTAACTGATGTGATTCTGCAATCTGTATATGGGGTAAAAATGGGAGCTCATAACCCACTTGAATCAAATTGTGAAATATGATATATCAAGAACTATGTAATGTTTTGAACAGCCAACAATAAAAAATTAAAAAAAAAATAGGGGGACCCTGATGATAGAAGAGCAGCAACCATCCAGTAAAAGAGAGATAACCCCAGAGAGCGGGAGACCTATCCCTCGGGGGGTCAGGGGTGCCAGGACCCATCCCCCTATAGGAGGGGCAACCCCCTGAGAGTTTCTGATTTGGGCCAGCCTGACATTACCTCATCTTGTACATCAGCTCTGGCCTTCCAGTAGCCTTGGGACATGAGATGTAAAATGGCATGCAGGAAGTCCTAGCACCAGGGATCAGGACATGATCTGGAGGCCTCGGCTACTCAGGAGCCCTGTCCTCAGGATCTAAGGACTTCCATCCTCCCCGGTCCCTCACTCAGCAGTGCTGTGATTCTGCAAGTCAGCTGCCATCTGTGGGTGTCCACACCCGCAGGAGAAGAACAGGAGGCCACCGGTCCCCAGGCCACCTCACTGGGCTGCTGTCAGACTCAGGAGATGAGGCCCGACTTTCTACACCAGCTATGAAGGACCAGACTCGGGTGGGATGGAAAAGCAAATCCGTTCTCCACTGCCCTGGCGCCGCCCACACCTTGCTCTGGGTCCCCAACCCCCAAGGGTCTCCCTCAGTCCTTTTATACTTAGTGGGCAGGCAGAGCGCCTCTGAAGGACCTGCCTTCCTCTCCGGTCATCATCTGCATTCACCTATTTACAGGCATACAACATAATTATTATAAGTAGTGCATATTCAGAATTTAATATGGAAGTGTGATAAACCCAGCCTAATTCTTAAGATCAGGAGCCATCTTGTCACAAGTTTTAAAGGATTCATTTCTGTTTTCTGTAAAATATTAGGATTTCTGTATAGAAAATAAATTTTGGCCTTCCTCATAAATCTTGGCCTTCCCTGGCCAGGTAACGACCCTCTCTGAGGCTCTAATGACCTTCGTAAATTTGACCTTCATAAATTCTGATGTTGGGACCAGTAAAAATATGAACTAGCCTTTGTGTTACACTTGTCAAAATCTTGTTATCCTAAGTTCTCAAACCCCCTTTGTGTAACTTTCTGTGCTATAAAGCTGTACTCCTGGAGAAGTAGGGGGCTGTCTCCAGTTCCTGTGGTTTTTAGGAGACAGCCTGGCAGTTTGAAATTATAAGCTTCCTTTAATTTGATTTCAATTGGAGTCGGTGGTCTTTTCTTTGCATCGTGGTCTAACAAGTGCAGGGAACTGAGGAGTGAGGGATTATGTGAGCTTTCCAGGTCTCTGTGGTTCTCAGTGAGATCCTGACCAAGTGCATCAGGCCCTGGTACCTGCCTGTCATTCCCCTGCCCCACGAACTCTCTCTGTTGTCCCCCCTGCATAAAGACAGGGGAGTCCTGAAGCTATTCTGTGCAGCTTGTAAGTAATAGAACAAAAGTTGAAAGTTGAAACTCAGCAACAATTTCATCTTGGATTGAAGATTTTGTAATTTCCAACCAAAATGAATGTGACAAACATTTCCTTGAGGAAAATCTTCTATATTCTCCACAAGTGCCACATATGGTTGATTTGTGCAGAAGTGCTGCACAACAATGTTTCAGTTTGGATCTGGAATTCCACCTGAAGGCCCCTGTGCTGAAGACCTAGTCCACCTGCAGCACTTTTCAGAGGTGTGGATGCTGGGGAATGATGGGGTCATGTGAGTGCTCATCAGTGGATGGATCCATTGATGGGGCCATATTTGAAAGGACTGTTAGGGGTGCAAACTGTAGGGGGTGGGGCTTGCTGGAGGAGGTAGATCATGGGGGGGAGGCAGGGAATGAGCTAGAAGGTTCAGTCTTGTCCCTGGCCCTTTCCTCTCTCTATCTTTCTTTATCTCCCTGCCCCCGATACCATGATGAGATGAGCATCACTCTGCCCCTTTTACCACCATGTCCAGAAACAATGGACTTGAATCAACATGGACTGGAATCTCTGGAACCATGAGCAGAATAGACCTTTCCTCCCTTTAAGTTGGTCATGTGAGGCTTTTTGCCACTGGAATGAAAAGCTGAGCAACACAAACACGACCTGACCCTCCCAGTGTTCACTGCAGTCCCAGGTGGACACCAAACAGGAGAAAATGGCCTGCATTCTGGGATCACTCACTTGCTTAGGAAAAAAATCTAGATGAAGAGAAAGTTGGACTTCCCTGCTGGCATCAGCATAGAGAGCCACCCAGAGACTGAGTCTGGAGTGAGGACGGGGTGCGGGGTAAGGAGCCATTTTCCAGGTAAAGACCTTTGGCCCCCACTGCACACAAATACTGGTATCATTAAATCATAACTCTGTGTGGAACCCTCCTTTACTGGAAATCATCTATCCCTAGACTCAGGGGGCCTCCAGACTTGTTATCCCACCCATGTTGAGCAATGGTTCAGTGTTCTTGGCATTGAAGACAACACAGAACTTTCTAGAAATGTTCCTGTGATAATGAAAGCTATGTTCAGACTCCAGACCTCAAACAAGGAAGGTGCATTTCAACATCATTCCAACCAAAGAACCAGAGGGTGCTGAGGGTAGCCAGCTTCAGGAAAGTCCTGTCCCTGTGACAAGGTCACCCCACTTTCCGGGAGCAGCCTAAACACATTCACACTGTGCCCCAAAGAGCATAAGAGAGGTGCCCAGCAGGCAGTGTGGGTCCTCTGAGGCTGAAATGGTCATGAGAAATCGAAAAGACTGTGGCCACTTAGCTGGAGCTCAGCACATTCAGGAGGACACAGGCTCCTGTCATTGAATAGTCACACAGATGTGCTGTGAGTTAGGGAGCAAACTGTGAGACCACAGACAAACCACAGAAGTAAAGCCCCGAGCCCAGCAGTCCTACCAGACCCTGACCAAAAATATGAGAGGGTCAGGCTGCCCTTGGGAGCTCGGTGTCCTTGTGTGCTGCTCCTGCGTACCCTCCTTGTGCCTGGCTCTGGTCCCACCTGCTCTGACCCCACTGCCTGCCCATGGCAGCCCCCTCCCTAGTCTCCAGTGTCCTCCTCTTTGCATAATAGATACTTCTTCTCCCCTCTCACTACCTCTGTTCATGCAGGGAGTTAGATGATAAGAAAGGGCTCTGGGAAATGCAGTGAGTTAATCCACTGGGACACTGATTCCACTTTCCCATCCCACTTCTGAACTGGCACCTAGGACCCAGGCACAGAGGTGTCCCCTAGCCCTCTGATCAGTCACTGCCTGAGGAGGGCAGTCTGAAGTCCCCTAAGGACATGGACTCCTAGTGCAGCATCTCTCTCTCTGCTGTGTCCCATGACCACTCTTGAACCTAGACATGGGACCAGTCCCTGGATGGTGGGGACTGTCAGTGCCTTACAGGGTGGGGCTGTGCCTGTCACAAAGGGCCTTCCATCATGGAATCTGAGGAGAGAACTGTGGGAGGCCCTCTGGCAAGGGTCAGTCACTGGTTGGCCAGTGAGTAGCTAGGACTGTCCAAAGACATGACTAAGAAGCTTCCTCCCGTGGATAAAGCTCGACGCCCGCGCCCCCCTCGGGCGCCCCCACCCTCCAGCCCCATCACCCGCCTCCCTCCCCTGACCCGCCAGGCTGCCAGCCCTCAGCCTGCTCTCCAGCTCAAGCCCTCCCCTTCTGGCCTCTGCCCCACCACTTTCCCTCCTCTGCCTTACATGGTCCCTTCCCAACACCCTGCCTTGAGGGGCCCCGTGCCCAGCTCTTCCTCTCTTGCTCCCAGACCACCCACTCGCCTCCCCCCTGTTCGTCTGGCTCTCCTTTCCCGTCACTCCCCCATCTTTACCCCCTCTCCTCCCAGCTCTCCTTTCTAGGTCCCCATAATCCAGTCCCACCCACAATCCAGCCTCCCCAACCAGGCAGCAGGGTTGACACACTCATCCAGGGGAGATGGATTCCCCACTGTGGGTGCAGGTCACAGTCCCTGGGGCTGTCTTCCCAGCAGCCTGAGCAGGTGGACCCAGGGGACACAGAAGGATGACAGCCCTACACTCAGCCTGGAGCATTTCTGAGGTCAGTTGCCAGACCCCTGGCTCCCCGACCAGATCCTGGCTGTCCTACCGCTGTCTGTGCTCTCCCTCACTCTGTCTTGGCACCATGGCAGAAAGAGCTTCAGCAGGGCCCTTTTTCCAGAGTCCTTCCTTCCCTCTCCTGCTGAGCAGCCAGCTGCCGGAGCCTGCAGGAGCAGCAGGCATGAGGTCAGGAGTCACCCAGGACTCTGCAGAAGCCTCCACACAGCCAGCGTGTCCAAACTGTGGTCCCTGCCCTAAGCCCTCCTGGACACTCCCTCTCACAAATGCGTGAATGGACCAAGGAGAAGGTCCCCAGTGGAGAGAGCACAGGCTGTAGAGTCAGGTGAGGTGCTCACAGGGCAGGGGGCCTCCCTCTCTGGTTGAGGCACTTTGGGCTCTTTTAAAGTGAACTGTTGCATAAGGCGTCCAGTGGGGTGAATCCAGACACAGAATGGAGAGGTGGTGGCCAGGGCTGGAGGAGGGGAGAGGAAGCCCAGCTCAGAGTGTGAAGCAGCTCTGGAGATGGGCTGCACAGGGTGTGAACACACTCGGCACCACCCCAAGGCCGAAGGTGGGAAATTTCCCGCCATGTGTATCTTACCACAGTTAAAAACACTAAAGTCCCAGGAATTTCCATAGAGAATGGGTGGTTCTGTCTATAACCACACTGGACAGAACATGTTCTCAAATGGAAAACTGCCAGCCCTGAGCGTGTGTGTGTGTGTGTGTGTGTGTGTGTGTGAGCTAGCCATAGGTCATGATTCTGGGTATCTGTTTCAAAGTGGGAGAGCTTCCTGACTCCTCCACAAATCTTTTTAGGGAATGACTGGCCAAGGTGAGGTCCAGCCATCAGTCCCTTACCTGGGCCTGTGACTGGACCTGGAGCCCTTCCCTGATGATGTCCTAGGGCAGCTCTAGTACCCAGGTTCTGACCTGAGAAGATGGGACGGGTGAGTCCAGTGCCTGCCTGGGGCCCTGGGAGGAGGGATTTGAGGGCAATGGGTGGAGTTGGGGGACTGGGCCGCCCAGGGGAGGTCCAGGGCTGGAGACTGGAGCATTCCAACCAGGACTCTGTTGCCAGGAGACAGCTGGGATGCTGTTGCCTGGAGATGGCAGAGGACCTGGCACCGCCCCAGCCAGAGGGCACTTAGAGAGCACATAGCACCTGTGTGACCAGGCCATGGCTGGATACCAGAGGAAGAGGGAGATCCAGGACGAGGTTCATCAGAATCAGTTCCTGCGGGAACAGTACCTGCGAGAGCTGCGCATGCAGAAGCTCTGCACAGAGTACCACGTGAATCCCCTGCGCAAGGGTGAGGACCCAGCGGGTAACAGACGTGGGGCAAGGGGCCATGCAGGCAGCAGGGAGAGGCCTGCCCTGGTCTGTTCTCCAGGAAGGGTGGATTCCAGGGCTGCCGGGCCTCCTGAGATATATCAGGTGCCTTGAAATGCATCCATGTCGTGATAACTTTGAATAAAAAAATTAATTTTCACATAAAATATTTTTTTAAGTAATTACATTTTCAGGGTTTTAAAGTTTTATGTTATATTTTGGTTTCATTTTCATATACTAAAGTGATTTTAGGCTTTTATATCATTATAGCCCTTTCTCTGGAAAGTTCAGGAGAATAGGCTCTGGGCAGTGCTCCCTGTCATCCACGTAAAAGCACCCTCCCCTCCACTCCTCTCACCCTGCACACTCCTGTGAGATCCATCTCATCCTGCAGCATCAGCAGCCCCTAAAGGACACTGGGCCTCAGATGAGCTCCAGATCTGCCATCTGACCACCTCCCAGCTACCTTCCTTGGGCTCACCATTAGGAACCTCAAACTGGCCCTCTGGAAAGCTAGGGGCTCTGAATCCCTTGCCCACCCTCTGCTTCTCCAGAAGACCCTGTGGCAGCACAAGGCAGCTGGGCCTTTCCCTCCCAGGTGAGAAGCCTGAGTCAGCCCCGACCTCCGTCCCTCAGTCCACACACCTGGCAGTCACAGAAGCAGAATGGCTGCTGCTTCACATTTCCCCTGACCCTTGTCTGTTCCTACCTCAGGGAAAGACTCCATGGTATGCTGGGGGGGAGTGTCCCCACCTCTCACTTAATTCCACCCTCTGGATAGTGACTGACCTGCCCCTCTCTAGCGCCTCCTGCCCTGGGGGTACCTGTCCACGTGCTCCTCCTCCCTGAGCATCCTCCCTTAGCCAGTACTCCTGAGGCCTGGATGTCTGCAGGAGCCTCTGGCAACAAAAACACTCAGGGTCACTCCAGGAGAACTGGGCTGTGTAAAATAACCACACAAGAGACAGAGATACCTTTATCTTTGGGGGGGTGCTGTGATGGCTCCTCTGATCTTAAGGGTCCGCAAAAAGAGAGTGAGCCTGTGCTAACCCCTTTTATTGAGGAGAAGCCATTCAAATGAGGCAAGGGGTCAGGTTTCAGGGGGCTGAGTCTAGTTTCATGATGTCTGCTGTCAGTAGGTTGACTGACATCTAGGAAGGCCACACCCAAGGACAGAGTAAGAGAAGGGGACACACAAAGGGTGTTTCCATGGAATATTCTATCCCAAACAGGGCAAAGGGGTAATAGCACAAAGGAACAGGTGAGCTTAGTTTGACCCATGGGGCTGCAGGAAGGCACGCCTACTCATGAAGACACATTTGTTCCATTTTTACTACTCTCAAGATTGGGGCTACCATCTTCTACAGCCACTGGAAGTGACCGACAGTGCCTCAAACCAATCAGGAGAGGAAAATGCTGGTCACATGACATGGCAGCGTCCACAAGACTCTGTGGCTTCATTCTGCTTAGAAGTCTCCTGGCTGTCTTCTGTAGCCCCACCACTGATTTCAGGAGAAATGTTACTGTCCCTCTGTTTATCAATCCTCAGGCCAGGCCACATCCAGCATTTCTGGGAAAAGAGATTTCTTCCAGTTCTTTCCCTGAGCACAGGATAAATGTGGCCATTGGGGTAAAGTGAGGAAATACTGTAGCTTGCATTCCGGTTTCCTTTTCCTATAAAGAAGCTATCTTTGATGGTAAACTGATACTAATATAGAGACATATAAGTGCACTTGTCCTGGGAACATGCTTCCAAGTGTTTGTGCTGGTCAGTTTGAGTTTGCCCACAGGACTCCAGACCTCTCCCCATGGCCCACGCTCTTCCCCAGCTCCCCTTTGGTTAGAATAGTGACCTCCTGCTGTTCTCTCAGAAGTCATAGGAAGTTACCTCTCTACCAAAATGTTCAACGAGATTGAAATTATAATTCAGGGGAATTTTGGTATTGGGGCAGTAGAGCTATTAGAGCTTGTGTGTGTGTGTGTGTGTGTGTGTGTGTGTGAAAGACACAGTCACTTTTAGCTACTGATTCAATTTACATACTACCTGCTGAACTATTTAAGCTTTGTTTTTACATGAATCACTTTCAGCATCTTTTTCTTAGAACTTTGTTCACATTTTCAAATACATTGGCATAAATAATTTCATAATATTTTTTTTTATCTGAGATACCTCATTAGGACTTCTTTTTAATTTCTTAAATGAGTTTGGGACTTCTTCCTTCCCAGATAAATCTCACTACTGGCCTTGCTTTTCCCCATGGTTCAGGTTTTCCCGTGTTGCTTTTCTCCATTGATATCTTGGTGTTTAATTTCACCAATTTCTGTCAGCACCAGCGGCTCCTCCATTGACATCACCCTCACATCACTCTGGTGTTACACTTCCTAGCTTAATTTGTATTTCATTCACCAGTTGGCAGCCTGCTACTTTTTCTTTTGTTGGCTTTTAAATTGACAATTGTTTTGTTTTTATGAGGTTCTGATATGAATGTTCCATACAGCGTAAATAAACATTGCTATACGTTCCTCTCAGAATATGGAGTTTGCTGGTGTCTGATAAATTTTAGAGTTGCCAGTTTTTACCTTCATTAATTACTAGTGTGATCCAGTCTCCACATGGTTTTTATGGACACCTGAATGTAAAAGTGTGCTCTGAATTTGCATATGCACCCCAAACAGCCCCTTGTGGGAGCCCTTTCATATTCTGTGTCCCTCTACCTGAAGATGGACTTTGCAGTACAAGATTGTTAGGTCACACGCTCAATGCCCAGGAGGTGTTAATGCTGGACTTTGACCAACGCCTCTGCATGGGTGCAGAATCACACTTGCCCAGCAACAATGTGAGCACGGAGTGTTAGCTTTTTATAACTTACCACCACACCTGGCAAGAACAACTCAGAGGAAGAAGAACTTGTCCGGGCTGGGGATGTGGCTCAAGCGGTAGCGCGCTCGCCTGGCATGCGTGCGGCCCGGGTTCCATCCTCAGCACCACATACAAACAAAGATGTTGTGTCCGCCGAGAACTAAAAAATAAATATTAAAAAATTCTCTCTCTCTCTCTCTTTTAAAACAAAAAAAAAAAAAGAAGAAGAACTTGTCCTTGCTCACAGTTTCAGGGGTCTCAGTCCATGGTCGAGCTGCTGATTCCATTGCTCTGGGCCCTAGGTAAGCTGGAACATCAAGGCAACAGGGCTTGAAACCTGCTCAGCTCCTGGCAACTAGGAAACAAGGAGAGGACAGGGCAGGGACATGTGTATTTCTCACGGCCATGGCCCAGTGGCCTGCTTCATCCAGCCCTGCCTAGCCACCTACAGTTAGCACCAAAAGTTCTTTCCTATATCTATATATTAATCTAGATCCCTAATCACTGCCCCAAAGCCTCACCTTGCTGCATTAAGAATCATGCTTCAAAACATGAGCTTTCAGGTGACATTCTAGATCCAAACTGTAACATTCCATCTCTGACCCCGAAGAACTCATGCCCATCTCACACTGCTAAATGCTTTCATTCCCTTTCTAAGACCCCCATAGTCTTTAAATATGTGGCCTTGCTCAAAAATGCAAGTTCGAATGATCCTCCAGGCCTAAAGGCAAACGCTTATGCGCGAGCACACCTGAAAAAATCAGAAAGCAAATTCTATGTTTCCAATATACAATGGCACAGCGTAAACATTCCCATCCCAAACAGGAGGGCCAGAGGCAGGAAAAGAAGGGATGGGATCACAGCAAGACCAAAACCAGCAGGGCAAAAAAGTCTAGTAGCTCCACATCCAGCTTTCGGGGCACAAAATGGCGAAATGTGACTCCCAGGGGGCTTGGACAACTCGGCCTCTCTCGTCTTGCCAGATTTATCCCACATGGCATCTCTCCGACTCTGGCTCTGCTGGTTCTCTGCAGTTTTTCCTGGCAGATGTCCCAGGCTTAGAGCATCTTTTAATTCCTGGGATGTCCCTGGCAATTCTGGCTACACCCACAGCTTCCCGCATTGCCCATTCAGGGGCTGCATGCAGGATTACCACGGTACCACCATTTGCCTGGCCTCTTGGGCCTGCCTTGGGAATCTCATTCCTGCAGAACCAACACCATGTCGATGATGCTCAATTCTAAAACCACCAACACCCCCAGGTCACGGCCCAAGTGCTGTGCTCCTTGGAATGTCTTCCTCTAGATTGGCCCATCAGCTTTACATTTAGTGTCACAGAAAATCTCAGGACAAGGACCAAGAATTTCTTTGCTGGAATCTGGCTTGGATGGCCTCTAGCCCACTTTCCCAGCAGACTCCTCCCTCCTCCCTGAAAACTCCTGAGCATGCTCTTCCCTGCCCATAGTCCCATGGACATTTTGGCCTTCTGAGCTGCCACCAGATTCACCCATTAAGCTCTGCTTGCAAAATTATAAGGCTCCAATACTCTGCATCTCCAGAATTTTTCAAACTCCTCCTTCAGACTAATTCCAAAGGCTTCGAAACCACTGGGTCATAGATAATAACCCAACTTCTCAGTACCCATTTTTGCACTGAGTGTTAGACAGCTTTTCTTTCCTGTGACCAAACACCTGACAAGAATAACTCAGAGGAGGAAGAACTTGTCTTGGCTCACAGTTTCAGAGGTCTTGTCCATGGCTGGCTGATTCCACTGCTCTGGGCATGAGGTGAGGTGAGGTGGGAACTCTTGGCTAAAGAGCATGGAGGAGGAAAGCTTCTCAGCTCATGAAGCCAGGAGGCAGGAAGGGAAGGGAAGGTGTCAGGACAAATATATTCTCAAGGCCTGTCCCCATGACCGGCTCCTTCCAGCAACGCCCCATCTGTCCTGTCAGCTCTCTGTGGATTACTCCAGGAAATGCCCGGTCCACTGCAGAGTCATAGTCCTGATCACCACCTGGACATCGCAGCCCTCCACCTCCCGCCTTAGGATGCTGCTCCTAAAGCATGAGCTTTCAGGGGACATTCCTAGCCCCAGCGAACACACGGCCAGGCTAACACAGGTACAGGGACACTATCAATGACACTAGCAATGCTGCCACTGACAGATGGCAACTGGCGTCTTAGAACCATGTTCATCCAAAACCCTCCTTTCCAGGTGAGGTCAGAGCCTTTCACTGTGCTCTCCTTGAACTCTGTGCTCAGTGCTCTGTCACCTGTAGGAGTCCAAGGCGGGCTTAGAGAGGGGACGAGGTGTGGGTACTCCCCTCCCATGTGTGAGGGTTCCCAGGTGTGGGCACTCCTCTCCCATGTGTGAGGATTCCCAGGTGTGGGCACTCCCTCCCACGTGTGAAGGCTGGTGTTCCGAGGAGGCTGGGGTGTGATCCTAAGCAGGGAGCCACAGTAGATTTGGGTGATGTGGAAGATGTTTACAAATGTCCCTGGAGATCAAGTTATGGTAAACTGCTGGTGCCTGGAGGTCAAATGTCCCTCTTTGTCAGGGTGTAGCCATTAATCACTTGTGGGCACCGTGTGCAAGCTCTGCAGGTGCTGGCAGCTTAATGACCATGACCCGTCTCTCCTTAGCACCATGGCGTGCTCTGTGGTCTCTGCCTGGAGCAGCAGGCATGATGTGACTGCCGTGTCCTCAGGGGCTCCCTTCACCAAGGCTCATGGGCCCTTTCGGTTGCCCGTCTCAGCTGCAGCAGGCTTGCCTGGGGTGGTGGTCACCCCTCATTTCCTATTTTCAGAGACTGTTATGTGTGGAGTCATCACCATCCTGTGACAAGACATTCTAGTGTTTTTTCACTGGGTCATTGTTCTTTCTTCCTTGGGTGAACTTTATGGGTACAGAAGTTCTCTCTTCCTATGATGATGGTCTGTGTCTGTCCTCAGGGGCTCTTCTAAGTCCTGGAAGTGGCTGGGGCCTGTCTCTCTAGTAATTTGCTCTGCTAAGGAGCCGCCAGGTTCAGCTGAAATAAGGGCTCTGTCTCCAAGTCTTGCTCAATTTGTTGCATTTGTGTTTCAGGTGATGCTGAGGAATCCCGGGCTGTCAAGAAGGCTCACTTGGTGCTTTGCAGCATTGGGTCCCACACTGGTCCCAGAAGGGACATGGCCCTGAGAAAGAGCTGAGGGGAAAAGTCCTCAGGGAGGACCACAGGGAGCGCCGGGCTCTGGCAGGGGATGCCCTCCAGGACTGGTTTGCTGGAACTCTGGTCCCAGTCCCCGAGACACTTATTAAGCAGAGTACTCTTATTGAGTTTGACTTTTGCCCTTTGTTTCTAATATGGTTTGTTTGCTGATGATTTGTAAGGAGCTGACGATAAAGAAAATTTTCCCTTTCATCGTTACTTTGAGTGGTTAAGAAAAGACAGGAGCTGATGGATGAAGAAGCTGGTGAAGTGCCCAGGTGTGCTGTGTTGCAGGAGGGGTGGCCTGGTCCTGCTCTGACGGCTGGCTGGGCCTGGACTGCCCTTGTGCTCTGGGCTGTAGAACTGCCACTGGCAGGAGGTGCCGGCTCTGCCCACTCAGGGGCTCCCCAGCTGGGACACGGACTGCAGCCTGTTCCTCATGCCATGGTCCTGGCTTCTAGGCTTTGGAGGACAGAAAAAAACATGCTAGTGAGTAAGGATATCTGGGACCTTGAAAACCCCATTGCAATTCTTTACAAGGATTATTGGAAAATGTTGTAACTGTTTTAAATAAAGTTACCCCTTCACACTACAGGAGAACCCAGAGACATTCATTATGAACATTGCTCTAGAGAGATATACAACATGCCATAAAATTCACCCCATAGAATATAAAACCTATGGTCACCCCATATTTTCCCAGAGAGCCACAGGTTTGGGAAGCAATGACACAATTTAATTTTAGATTTAGATCTCATTTATTGGTATGTTTACTTGAATAATAGAGGTATATAATTTAATGGTATATTAAATATCATATTATATGTATTTTATTGTCATGTTATTATATTATATATTTACAGGCATCCACATTTTTCTTTGTCTTTTTAAATTATGTCCATGTGGGTTAATATAGATTTATAACATCTCCTCATTTCATGAAATCAAAATATTTTAAATAAATTACACAAGAACCTAGTATCTGGGCTGGGGATATAGCTCAGTTGGTAGAGTGCTTGCTTCACAGGTACAAGGCCCTGGGTTCAATTCCCAGCACCATAAAAGAAAAAAGAATTGAGTATCTCTCTTGTTATTGAGAATTCAAACTGTGCTTTGTGCTGGAGCTGAATTGCTTCTCCTCATCCCCCTTCTTAGCTCCCACAGATGCCTGTGTAGATGTGCTCATGTTGTCACAGTTAGAACAAGACAGCCGACTGCGGCTCACCATGGGTACGCTCTGCAATGTGCAAAACAGCCATATGGTAAGACCCAGAGACACAGATCATGCTTTCCACACCAGCAGTGCGCAGCCCCACTGCCTCCGCAATTCTGTCAAGTACTGTAAGCAGAAATGTGCTTGTCCTTATGTAGAACTTTAGTGACTACAGGGGATACCACCACACCGTTTCATGTGGCCAGGGGAATCCTGGCACCAAGCTCAGCACGACATTATGGGGAATGGGAACTAAAAGCCAAATGTTTCTCTGCTACTGAAATCCAGGACCATATATGCCCAATCTTGATTCAGTGATTGTAAAGAAAAATTAAATTTTTTCATAGGAATTCCTCAGGGTTCATAATGACAGATCCCTGCTCTTTGGATCATCAGTCGAAGAGTTGAGAGAAGGAACAATACCACTGGGTTAGGAGACAGGACATTTATTGAGAGAGGGATGGTGGACCTGGGTGCTCCTCAGGGACAGTCCTGAATTAAGGAACATGGTCTGTGGCTCATAAGAAGTCCCTCAGGGAAAAGACTGGACTGTGTCTCCTGCCACTGAGGGGTCTCAGGAAGGATGAGAGTTTGCAGGCCACCCATGGTGAGGAAGTAGTGAGCAGGGAGGGCACACTCAGAGCAGCCACAGCCCGTGTCCATCAACAGCAGGACTTGGTCCAGTCTGCACAGACAGTTCTCAATCCAGGTTAAGTGACACAGTGAGGACCACAGACCTACTTCAGAAGACACAGAAACTCCATCCTAGTGAAACTTACCAAGGAGTCACCAGGAACTGCTTGCCCAGCCTTGGTCAGTTGAAGGGAGTGACTCTTAGCAGTGACAGTTGGTTTGTAATGTCCTGTGTTCTGATTAAGTTGGAAAGCCAGGTGGACACTGGTCCCCTAAGTGCTGTCCTCAACACTAGGAAGGTCCACCACAAGGTAGTTGGCACTGTGAACTTGCTGAAGTGTGGCCTCACATCTGAATCTCATCTTGTCCTCCAGAGGAGCTTCTTTGATGTAAAGTGCATCTCATTTGGGGTCAAGGACTGAACCATAATAGAGACAGAGCTGGTCAAGGACCTGAGCCCTTGTGTTCAGCCACCTCTTCTAAGGTGTCAGCTGTTCTCCATGCAGAAATGCCTGGTCATTATGTTTGAGGAAGAGCTTGGGGGGAGCTCAAGGTTCAGTGGCCCAGGGTGTGACTAGGGGTCTCAGGATTTGGTGGTCTCTGTCCTCAGGGAAGCAGCTGCATTCCTGTCCCAGGTCTGCTATCTCTGGCATGTCCCTTCTTATAAATACAAATGTCCTCAGCTGTGGAATCTCTCTACTCAGCTCATGTCACAGGTCGACTTGGGGATCACAAGCCATGATACAAGAGCTCCCAGAAGCTGCAGATCACCACACCCAACAGTGGAGGAGAGGAGCCCTCCCCCCTCCCCTGCTTTTAACCACCAACTCCCTCCCTGGAGGCAGCCACTAGCCAGTGTGTGGCTTTCTCTCCCAGATATTTAAAATTGAAAGGCCACACACATTTATACTGAGCCAGCCATTTTATGCTAAAGCTTTACCTGCATCTGGTTACATTCAGCCTCATGATACCAATAAGGAGGCACATTTCAGTGTTCAAATGACAGAGCAGAGGACACAGGACACAGGATTGCATGACATGCCCAGGTTCAAATGGCTCCAGCTGCTTTGAGCTCAGGCCCTCTGCATCAGCACCCAGGCATCCAGGCGCTAAGGCCCTCTGCTCTTCTTCTGGCTCTGCACTGTCTCATCTACAGGAACACGGTTCCCACTCACCCTATCTGCAGGTGTGTTGAGGGCCCCTCTCCATGACTTCCTGAAGCCCCACTCTGACTCAGGAGGCTCTATGGGGCACCAGTGAACACTGGCATCCAAATTTAAACTCTCAGTCTCAGCAGCAATTCCACCCTGGACTAGGAACTTTGTATGGGCCACCAGGAGGAATGGAGTCATGAGCGTCCAGGAAAGCACAGCTCACAGGCCAGCGCCATCTGTGGACTCAACATTTCAGGCTGACCCAAGTGTCCTTCAGCTGCACAGCTGAGGACCTGAGCCCCATTCCTGTCCTCTCCTCCCTCTCCAGGCTTCTTCCGCCCAGGACGGTGGCCCAGCAGCAGCTCCGTCCAGGCTGGTGAAGCAAACTCCTCCATCCACTCTGGTCCTTTATCCACATGGAGCCAACTCCCTGAGGAATTCATGAGCAGCCCCACCAATGTGCTTGCTGACAGGTACTCTGTGTTCTCCTGGCCTCCTGGGGCCCTGCTACAGGAAGAGGCCCCTCTAATGCCAAGGTAAGATGGGAAATTGCTGGTTTATCTTATTTTCAAATGAACTCGTATGGAAATCTGACATCGCACATGACAGATGACATGGAGGTTTCCTTGGTGGGGTGGACTGCCTCTCTCATCATGTGACACTGGGCCAAGGGGGCATGCCAATGGCAGCACGAGCCTGTCAGCTGTGTGGGAGGGACATGTCCTGAGCCCCCATCTTCCTCCTGGATCAAGAGGCTTGTAATTTTCCATCAAGACACATGAGAAAGGGTGACATCCCTGACTTTCTTTAGGGGCACTGCACCTGCCTTGGGGCCTTTCACTGGACAGGAGAACTCAGGCCTAGGCCCACCTTGCCCAGCCTCCCCTGAGTCTCATTGTTTCCTGTAACTGCCTTGGTCTCAGGATCAACTGTAAACAAGAAGGATCTGGAACCATCCTCACTGAGGGAAGCCCTAGGTGAGGAGAAAGGTGGGCTTTCCTGCTGGCTCTGGCCTGGGAGCCTCCCTCCTGCTGGCTGTAGCTGGGGAGGGCACGAGACTTGGGGACAAAACTGACCTTGCAGGTGAGGGACCCTGGCCCTTGTGAACAGGCTTTTGGTCCTCTGCTGTGTGGGTGTGTGCCCTGGTGAGGCCTTTCCATGTGTGAGTCTGTGGGAGATGTGTGGACCTTTAACAATGAAATTGCTGGCATCTACTCCAAAAGTAAAAAAAAAAAAAAAAACAACATTGTCATGGCTTGGGGTTTGCCCTGTGTGTACAGAATGTGCTGAGAGTTACGGTGACCTCCTGCTCTCCCTGGGGGTCTGCTGCAGGAGGAACCCATCTAATCCCAAGGGAGCAGCATTTCTCTTTGCTTGCAATAGATGCAGCTGTCTTCTGGTTTATCCTCAGACAAAATCACACACCAACATCACAGATAACAGGTGCAGTGTCCCATATGAGGTATGTCACAGGTCAACACCTCTTCACTGCTTCAAAGTGCACAGTCCACTTTAAATGTGTGCTGTTCACACTGGGCCACACATATCAGTGGACTGAGGAATCCTGCAGCATTGCCTAAGACCTGAGAAGCAGCACCAGCCATGAGCATTAGAATAGTGCATTATTGCCACCATGTGGTGTCAAGAGGAGTTTCACATAAGGCTGCTTGGCCTCTGCCCAGGTGGCTCATGCTCCTTCAGTGCAATGTTGATGGTCATGAGGAGATGAAGTCTAGCCAAGGCCCAGGGAGCTGGAGGATGGAGGCGGCCACACTGGGGAACTGTGCTGCAGGCAGGTCCTCACCTCCAGGTCCCTCCCACTCTGTCACAACCATCATCCCTTACAGGGCTCAGCACCCATTAAGATGTTCACCCCTGGGCCTCAGTTCCCCATGTGGAGTGCTCTCCAGGACTGAGTCTGCAGGATCCCAGCATCCTTGCTTCTCCATATAATGTGACATCCAGTGGTGGGGTCCCCTGGGGCCTCACACCTGCCCCTTCCCTCTTTCCCTGAATGTGGTTTTGCAGGAGGGATCAGAATGCCCTGCCCTAGTCTTGAACACCTGGAGAGCTGGGCAGGGCTCCTTCCTTCTGCAGCTAGACTCAGGGCAGCACCTGCCACCCAGCCCTGGTGGGGATCTGAGAGAGGAGGAGCCTGAGGAGGCCTGGGGAAGCTCACTTCACCTGAGCTGTGACTCTTCACTTCATGTCACCCCAAATAAAAAATGTCACCACATGTGGACAGTCTTCTTCCCATGTCTGGCACCCACCGTGGTGTCTGTGTGGTGCCAGAAACACTGTGACAAGCAGAGGAGAGAGGCCTCCTTCAGGGGCTGAGGGTCAGGGTGGGACATGGCCTCCTGCCTGGGAGGAGGAAAGGAAAGGCAGGCTCTGTGTAGGAGGGAGGGCGACCTCAGCCTGTGATAGGACAGTCCCCAGTGTCCCTGTCCAGCCTCTCTGAGGAAGCGCATCCTGGGCTCTTCTGAAGGACTGAACAAAGGATGGTGCGTGTTTCAGGTAAATGTAAATATAAGTGGACTCGGGTTTGGTTTCCCCTTTGCATTGCCAATTCCTGGGGAGTACATTATAGTAATTAGCACCTGATGGTCTGCAGAGGTCAGCACAAGCTGAGACCACTGGGCTGGGAAATGCCTCCTGTTGGCCCAGATCTGCAGCTCCCTTCTCATGGCCACACTGCCCTGGAAGTCCTTTTCCTCTGGATCCTAGGTTCCCAGGGGCACTGAGGGGGGGGGGCTGCTGTGTGGGATTGACATGTAAATGGGGGCACCTGCAGGCAGCCCCTGGCCTTGGGCTGCAGAGGGAGGATTTCTAGGGGCAGCAGGAAGACAGCAGGACACCTGGCCTGGGAGGGGAGGTGGGGGGGGGTTCCCTGTGCTAAGAGGAGGAGATGAGCACAGCATGGCCTGCCCCAGCCCAGGCTGTTGGTGCCTGGACACTGTGTCCCTCCCTAGGCACAGGGAGCAGGGGCAGCCCTGTGTCTGCTGTGAGCACTTGTGCTAGTCTCCTTTGAAGCCTGGAGGCTGGAGCTTGCTTCCTGCTCCTCCCCTCAGGGCCACTGGCAGAGGCAGGGGATGCAGGTCAGGTCAGCAGTTCTCTGATCAGAGGGGCAAGGAAAGATGGGTCACCAGGATGGGACAGAGACAGAGACCTAGTCCTTTTCCTCTGTGGAACCCAGTTTTTGCCTCTAGCTAGTCTCGGGTCTCCTGCCAATCATTGTCCATACAGCATGGATCACTGATTGGCCCAGAATGGTGTCTGTTTGGAGAGACCACACCCAGGTGGCCAGGGCAGCCCCAGCACATTCTAGTTTTCATACAGGTGGGGAAGGCAGGGACCCAGTGCTGGTTGAGCTCAGCAAGGCAGGGCAGACCCCAGGGTGAAGCTGGTTCTGGTGCTGCTCTTGGCACAGAGGTCATCAGTTTGAAGGTTTCTCTGAATCATCTTGAAATGCTCAGGTCCAGAGCTCAGGTCCTCTCTTTGCTGGATAGATGAACTGGGGCCATGGTGGCCACTGCATAGGCAGATACTATGTCCTCATTATTCCTCCTCATCCAGATCTCAGCCCTGAGCATCCCATCTAAGGCTCAGGGCAAGTCTGATGATACACCCTGTAAACATCTGGTCCAGCTCAGGTGTGAAAAGGACCCTCCTCAGCTAATCCAGGGTCCTGCTCAAGGTGTGATCCAGGGTTAGGGATGGTGAGGGGACTCCTGGACAGAGCATTGTGACCCCTTTCCTGCTCCTTCTGCCCCCATCCAGCTCAAGGGTGGCTGAACCCAGATCTTTATATCTGTACAAATGTTCCCCCTGCTGCGAAGTCCTCTAGGACCTTGATGTTGACCTTTGTGTCCCCAGGCCTCAGAGAGAGGCAGGCAATTCTGCACTTGCAAGCTATTGATAAATACCTGTAAGGAATCAGGGGAGGAGAGGTCCCATCTTAGTGTCATCTCCAGAGGAGCCCTCCCCTGAGTGGTGGACATGAGGCAACTATGCCTGCTGAATTCACATTAATTACCATGAAACAAAGTAACCATCCCAGTCCTTCCCCCAAACTAAACACAGTCCAGGGTCCAACAGTGCTGTTCCCATGCAGAGGAAACTCCCACCCTCTCAGAACTGTCTGGTGGGCAGAGGTCTGGGCCTGGCCTGGGTCCCTTCCTTGGAGTCCTTAACACAGTGTGTCCATTGCAGCTGCAGCTGTAGCTCACAGGACTGGCTCTGAGGGCTGCAATGATCCTAGGCATGTGGGAGTGTCACCTTGAGTTGTGAGGTTTTGCAGATGTGAGCCTTGACTGCTGAATCTCTGACCACACAGAGCCCAGGTGAGTTCTGAGAAGCCAGGGGAGGAGCAGGGGGAGGTGTGGAGAGTGTGTCCTCCCTGCAGCTAACGACTTCCCACTGTGTCTCTAAAGGTCCTCTGTCAATAGAAGATATGATTCCAGTAGTGACCATGAAGAAACTCCAAGTAGATTCCAACAGTGAGACAGGACCCAAGGGAAGGGCATTCCTGGGAGTCACTGAAGTATAACTGCTCAGCTGGAGACAGAGCAATCAGAAAGAAAAAAGAAATGTGACTTTTCACCTTCAGCAGCTAATGGTGCAGTAAAAGAGCTGTGATGTCTATGGGCTTTGAGTGCTTGACTCCCAGGCATCTTGCTCTGCTGTCAAGGTGTCTTTCCCACCAGATCAGTTGTCTCCTGAATCTGCCTCTGACACATGTCAGCCCTGGGGTTGCCTGGGTAATGCCTGTTGAGAATGGAGCATAAAATCTTTGGATGGGGTCTGGTGCTGACCTCCAGTGCAGGTGTCTCATAGACCTGGATCTCTCATGGCCTGGATCTCCCGACCCTGGATGTGGAGGGGATGCTGTCCCAGGGAGCTAAGGTGTAGAGTGGTAAGGAGCCCTCTTCTCTGCTGGACCTTAGGTCTTGCTCAGCAACCTCAGGGTTGTCTTCTGGCAGTTTACTCCTGGTGCACTGACGCCCTCGTGGTCAGGTTACCTGAAGAATCCCCTAAGTGTGGTGAGGTTGTAGCAAACTCAGCCACGTGCACGGTGAGCCCTGGAGCTGGTATGGCCCCAGGTCCTGGAGAGTGTGCCAGAGCTGGAGCTTCTTAGCTGTGCTCACCCCAGATGCTGAATGCAGCTGTGCACATTCAGCTGTGAACCTGGAGAGAGCCCTCAGCCCCGGCAAAGGCCACTAGAAGTCTCTGTGTACCCCTCCTGGCTGAGTATATTCAGCCTGTTTAGGACAGACAGCCATCATGGGTGGACACCATTGTATGTATAAGGCCCAGCCCTTGAATTGTGTTCACCTGTTTCATGGAATGAGCCCTAAGAGAAGCTCCTCTAGGAATACCATTGCTCTATTTTTCTGGGGGACATTTTCAAGAGGGCAGAGTGGGAAGGACCACAGGCCCTGGTGTCACAGCTGAGCTCAAACTGGAACTGAGGCCAGCCGTCTCCAGTACCCATACTACAGCCCCTGGCCAGAGACAGGATATTTATGGTCCCTTCAGGATCCTGTTTTTAAATCTCAGCATAACTTTAGGATGTGTACAAATGTTCACCTGGGTGGTGGGGACATGAGGGCAGGGCCATCATAAGTGAGTCAGTGCCCTCAGAGAAAAGCTATAGGTGTTCTTGACACTTTCATTCTCTTAGAGCACAAGAGGAAGGACCTCTCAGACATTGACCATGGACTTTCCTGCTCCCGAACTGTGAACAGTAAATCTCCTGTTCATGAGCCATCTGATGGTGGCATTTTGTGACAGCCTCCTGAGTAGGATAAGAACCTATTCACCTCTGCTGAGCACCTTGGCCTGTCCAGGCGGCTCCCTGTTGGTGACGGCTAGACCCTAGTGGTGTCAGAGCTGTGGCCACAGGCGCCACTCACCATAATTCCCATGTAGAAAGAGCCCGTGGGAGTCAATGACTTTCCTGTGTCCCTGGTGGAACAGCAGCTCTGTGCCATCCTGATGGTGGGCTCACCCATCCCCGCCAGTTCAACAGCGTCCTTTTCTACCTGCTTGTCTCCTGTAAGGAGGGTATCATTGACTGTGGATGTGGACATGGGCTTCATTGGTGTCATGTGCTGTGTCTCCTCTTGTGTCCTTCCCATGTAGGAATCCTGACCTTCAAACCACACAGCCGGGCCCATGAGGACCACAGGGCAGGTGCAGAGCAGGGCCTCTCCTGCTTGAGCCTGTAGGACAGGGTCCACGTGGACTCACCTCAGCACCCTCCTCCACAGGACGGCCCAGAGCTGCCTGTGCACGCTCTCAAGCAGGACACCAGCCCACAGGTGGCTTTTGGGGATTGGGACCTCTGCTGTACCTTCCCCTGCTGTGACCCTCACACCTTCCCTATCAGTGTTCCTGGGCTGTACGTGGCTCCCCAGGCCTCTGCAGCTGAGGCTCAGCCCTAAGTGGTGACAGTGTGGAGTTTTCTAATGGCCCTCCCAACTGCAGGGGGAGGTGTGTGGGTGTGCAGCAGTGCCTGTGTCCACCCGAGGGTGCTGAGCTGCAGTGGCTAGAAGCCACGCTCCCTGGGACGCTATGAGCTCATGGCTCCCCACCACAAGCTTCCTCCCTCTGACAGAGATGTGCTTCCTTTCTGGGAGGCAGGAACTGAGAAGGCTGGTCCTGGGACCTGGGAGGACTCAGCTCTGGGTCCACATCAATGGAGCTGGCAAAGCTGGGCAGGGACCTCTGTGGGGAGACAGGGGGCCTCACGTGACCACACTTAGTGTCCTGAAGCATAAACTAGCAGGTCTCTGCTTTATTTTATACTTCTTGTATTGTTCTCAGAGAGTTTGTATTGGTTTTCCGTGTTTGAGACTTTCTTTTTTTCAGTTTTTTTCTTAAATATTTCTTATTTTATTCAATTACATTCTTCACAGAATAAGAAAAACGATTCCTATGCAAGCTCAAAAAAGACCCCAAATATCCAAAGCAATTTGGATTAAAAATAAAAAAGTGGTAAACATCACAATCTCTCATTTCCAGACACAGCAGAGTCAACTAAACAGCACGGTACACAGACCAGTGGGACAGAACTGAGTTGCAGAACCAAGCCCACAGAGACAGCCAAGTGGCTCCCAATAGAGGTGCCAAGGACATACGCTGGAGAGAACACAGTCTTATTTTTGACTAGCTGGTGGCTTATTTCTAGGAAACAGTTTCTTTCTTCATGTTGGTATTTTTTTCCACAAAACTAGTTGAAGCACTTAGAGGACTTTTGGGGTCATTCCTCGAGGCTGACTGAGGAGTAGGTGGAATCACCTCTTTTTGTTTTACTCCAAAGTGTCCTTTGGGAGATTTTGATCTCCAAGGATGAAATTCCTGCCTCTGAAGTCTGGAATCAGGCAGATGCTGGTGATAGAACAGTCCACATTTTGAGCTAAAGGTCTGTGACGTCATCAGATCTACTCTGCCAAGGAAATCAGGGTCTAATATGACACAGAAATCACCTCCTTAGAGCCCGCTGAGGGCTGCCTGCAGCAGACCAGGAGAGTGCAGGGCAGCTGATCCCAACTCCCCCATGGCTCTGGAGTACCATGATGTCCTAGGAACCCAGCTTGGAGGGCTACAGGAACAGTGGCCTCATCCTCCATCTAGAGCCCAGAGGTCGACACAATACCTGAGCTCACCTGCACATCTTTGGATCAAGAGAAGTGCCTTGTCTGCATCTGTGTAGTTGAAGAGGTACCTGGGAGGGCTCCCTGGCTTCTGCTGGAACCTGCATGTTCTTCAGTCACCCAGGACTGAGGCCACTGCTCGGGTGCAGGCAAGTCTGACCCATGCTCCAGGGGATGCAGAGGGGGAGGAGGGCTGAGCCCGCACAGGCTGGGGAGGGACCTGCAGACCTCAGGGGTGATGGGCCAGCACAGGCTGGGGAGGGACCTGCAGACCTCAGGGGTGATAGGCAGCACAGGCTGGGGAGGGACCTATAGACATCAGGGGTGATGGACCAGCAGAGACTGGGGAGGCATCTGCAGACAGATACTTAGGGGTGATGGACCGGCAGAGAATGGGAAGGGACCTGCAGATAGACACTCAAAGGTGATGGGCTACCACAGGCTGGGGAGGGACCTGCAGACAGACAGGAGTGATGGAATGGAGGCCAGAGGTAAACTGCTTGGTGGTCTGAGGCAGAGGAGCTGACACATGCTGAGGCTGTCCCTGTCTCTGAGGCCGGCCTGACCTGTCAGTGTAAGAGGAGCACAGGAGGAGGGAGTCCAGGTGGAATCAGCCCCCTGGAGCCCCAGAGATGGGCTGGGTGGCTCAAGTCACTCTCATCTTCCCCAGTGGCCTGAAAAAAGACCACATTTTGAGCTAAAGGACTATGATGGTCCATGAAAAACTGATTTCCACTCTTGGTGATCTCTGCTCCATGCAGGAGATGGAGCGTCTACACACAGGGTGCTGATGGGTTAGTTCTTCAGGTTGGCTATGGGATGGCCAAGGCAGCTGCTGGGACCTTGCACAACAGTGAGCAGGAGACTGTCCAGTCCAGAGGGGCACAGCTGGTGAGTCCCTGTCAGCAGAGTCAGGCACCCACATTCCAGCCCTGGGGATTTGGGAGGTTGCACAGCAGCAGCAGCCCCAGTGCACAGACCCTGGGAAGAGCCACAGTGCCCCCTGCTGATCACCAGGCAAACATCAGTCTTGTGGAAATGGTGTCAGGAACATAGCTTGGGAAAGCTGGCCCAAGGATGTCCATGGGCCACACTCCCCTGTTCCATCTCAAAGTCACTCATATGAGTAAGCAGCATTTGCCTCTGGGGAACTCCTGGACTCCCAGGAGGTTAGGACATGGGGAATGTGGTCGTCACAGCACGTGAGGAGGTTGTGGGGAAGGGGTGAGAAAGCCAAGGGGGCTCTGGGAGAAAAGAAGAAAAGACCTGGGCAGTGGCTTCCTCAGGGAACTGGGAGCGGAGAGAGAGAGAGAAAGCATGCTTTGCTCACCAGGAACAAAATATAAACCCCAAAGGCGCATCCTCCAGCTGTTGGAATAACTTTCAGTCACAGCTAGCAGCTACGAGCAGCTTGGATGTGCTTGAAATATCCACATTCGTTCAGGCCTGACAGGAGCGCCAGCAGGATGGGGTGAAACCACATCCTCAGCACTTGTGGTTAGCGTTGCCAAACTACTGGGCCAGGAAACTGAGAGTCAGCGGCTTCAGGGCATGAAAACCCTGACTCATTAAGCCCCCTCCCTTAGGGATAAAGACCCTTCCAGATTTCTTTCCACCAGGACAGCGATATTTAGAGTTTCCTCACAGTTCGGTTACACTAGGCAGAAGATGATTGGCTCGTGGATATTATCTTGCTTATGTATGATTGACGGGCATGCCCCACTCAAACCCTATAACAGTTGTATGCATTCCAAAAATAAACTGAGCTAGTCGACAACGACTTGAGGTGGTTCTCCAGCCAGTTCTCTCACCAGCTCCCGAAGTCTGTGTGTTGATTCTGAGTCTCTACCCCCCGTGACAAGGTAGTTGAGTGACCATCGACCAGGAAGGGACATAGGAACTACATCCAGCCACACCCCACCTGCCTATAGTTACTGCAGATAGTCCATATCAGTGGATTAATTTACCAGTTAGGTAGCACCTCTCATAAGAAGGTGGGTTTAGCATGTGTTCTGACTTCCCTGCATCACCTACTGCCTCTCCTGAGCTTCAGGGCAGACCCAAGGAGCACAATCTGGACACATGGGTGCAGCCAGCCCTCACAGAAGTGACATCTGTGGAGAGCAGCCAGGTAGGAGACAGTGTGACCCTGGGGCCTGTTCAGCAGGGGATGTGACCCCAGGGCCAGGACTTCTACTCACGCTGCTGCTGCTCTACAGGGATTCCCTGAGTAGGCAGGTAAATACCAGGGGAATAGAGCCAATTAGCCACCACACTGCCCCTGGTGGGAAAGGGACTTCGCAGGAAGCACCTCCTTCACTGGCCCAGTGGCAGCAAATCTCCAGACTGGCTACTCAGGCTCCTTACTCAGCTGCCATGATTCTTCCTTTTGTCCCTCTTCTTTATTGGTCCCTCTTAGTTATACATGACAGCAAGATTCATGTTGATATAATTATAAAGCATGGAGTATACTCCGTCCTCACTCCCCTCTCTCCTCCCTCCCCTGCCCCTCCCTCTACTCTGCTGGTCTTTCTGCTCTTTACTTATGGGTCTCACTTTATAGGTTTACTTATGGGTGTTTGCATGATCATCCATGATCCTCTGTGATACACGTCACTTGTGCTGACTCTGCTGGGAGCTGAATGTGATGGTGAAGGACAGTGAGTGTCTCCAGGGCTTGATAAACAAGGGTCTCCAATTTGATTTCAACCAAAGTTGTCAGAAATTATAATCATTTCCATAGATTCTCAGGAACAATCTCTACTTAATATTCCTTAAGTTTTCTGTATCTGAGCTTTGGTTCGCTGGTATAGGAGAGTCTGGCTCTACCTTGCAGTCCTCTCTCCCACAAAGTGATGGATACTTTCTCTCCTTCTAGAGAGCACGTGCGATCCAATATCCTCATACTGGTTACTGTTTGGAGAAGTCCTACAGACAGGTGGACATAATGCAAACTAGTGTGCCATCAAAAGAGGGAACACTTAGCTCAGGGGCATCCACAGTTTTTCTGGAATTTAAAAAACTGAATTTGAAAGTGAAAAAAAACAGGTTCTAACATATTTGTTTTCCTGAAATGTCTTTTTAATATTTTTGGTCATATCTTGTTTTTAAATCCATACACCTGAGTGTTAATGCAATTAATACATTGAAAGTCACAGTAATGAATTCTGTCTACCCACAGAGAACCAGGTTGACCCTCCAAAAAGAACACCTTACTGTGCTTTAAGGCTTTAGGTGAAGCCCCAACAGGGTGGGCACTATTGACACAGATGGCAGAGTGTCTGCCTAGTGCCCCTCTGTACCACCCTTGCCATCCTTGCTCCTGGGTGCAATGAAAGCTCCATTTCAGTGAAGTGGATCCATATAGAAGTAGTTAATTGTTTTCCAAACACATAACAATGGTTTTAGATTTACCATATTTTGCCAGAATTATTAATTAAAACAGGGAAAAACTTCTTAGTAAAGTACTTGTTTTCTTTAATGTTCTATAAATCACAAGGCTATAATTGAGAAATTTTTATTTTCTGAGCTATGGAGCTAATATTTTTCCAAGAACTTTTTTCATTTAAAGTTACATGATTTTTGTAGATACATTTCAAATTAGTCTTTGCCAATTAGCAACTCTGAAATGTATGTCATCTCAAAAATAGAGGGAACCAGATGTTATATATTTCCATAATTTATTCTTACAAGTCAGTTGCTCATCCTTTTCTGAAAATGGGTATACATAGTCCTTAAATAAAGGAAGCGGACTATGCAGAAATCTTGTGATATGAAAATAAAGCAGTCATCCCCAATTGTTCTGGATGCTGTGGGTTAGCCGTAACATCCTGGCACCATTTGTTAAACATTGTCCATTTATCTTTTTATTCCATTATTTAAATCTGAACTATTTCAGTATTGCTATGAGGCAATAAGTTATCTCTCTCTCTCTCTCTCTCTCTTTCTCTCTCTCTCTCTCTCTCACACACACACACACACTCACATACACATACAACCCTGGGATGTGAGAGTAAGCATGACATTGACCCTGTCACCAAGGCTCTTACATACATACAGAGGCAAAAAATGATACTGGCTTAATTGATCTGATAACAGAAAAGTGCTCTGGGCCAAACACCAGAGTAATCTGTACTGAGTCCTCCAGAAATGAGAAGCCAAACCCAGATGAATAAAGTCACACTTGATATAAATGCAGATGCACGAAAGTTTAGCTGCTTTAATATTTAGTATTTTCATGAAAAGTTTAAACCCCTTAAAACAGAAAAAAATAAAATCAGGAAACCTGTTATCAAATATAGTTCCACTAATTTATGTGATGATAGGAAAGTCCTTATAAATTTTATGAATAACAATTTCTTCACTCACAGGTGTGGGTAATATGAATTGCAAGGGTCCTGGTTAAACAGTTTGATGATGTATGTGATAATTCGCTTTTTGCCATGATAAAATATTCACTAGTAGAAAATAAAATTGCTTTGGGACCAGCTTGGTGATAAGAAACCCTAACTGCACTGCATTTCCAATCAAGTGTTCCCTGTGATGCTTCAGAGAGAGCATGCTAAGAACATGCACAGGTGGCTGATTCTGGGTGCCAGGCCTCCTGCTTCTGCACTTACAAATGTTCTGTGCAGAGGTCAGCATCCAGGAACAGGAACCAAACCCCGTCCTGGAGTTTCTCTGTGAGGCTGTGTGAGGAGACCAGCAGCCCCTCCTGTTCTTCTGCTTCTCTCTGTCTGCCTGAACAGCATTGCTGGAAATCGGCTGACAGCCTAGCAATCATATCAAATGTGTGTTTTTGCTCCCCCAGGTATTTTTCCCCTTGATAATTTTACCCTTGAGTGGCATCTGCTTATCTTCTACTCCAACTCCCAAAAGCTCCTAGACATACAGAAAGGAAATTCTACCCTCTCTTTCAATAACTGTGATGCAATTTGCCCTTCAGGGCTGAAATGTCTCTTCTCCCTATTGTGTCCCATCACTGACTTGTGACCATCTGCCATCTTTGTCCCACTTAGCCTACATGACTCCCAAGTTCTGGGCTCCTCAGGGGACTGGCTTCTGGAGGTTTGCAATCTTGAGTGCCCATGTACACACCATCTTCTTGGGTCAATTATCCTTCTGGCTGCATAACAAAATCCCTCAGTTCTTCTGTGACACTGGTCCTTGCCAAAGTTTCCCCATTCAGATGCCGTACCAGTGAGGTACTATTTTTATTGGAGGGAACCTGGTGGTGGAGGTGGGCTCATCTGTGTTAGCTCCCAGCATCCTGACAGCTCTACTACAACCAGGATGCCTCAACCATAGGAAGTGGACAGCCTCCTCCATGTGCCACCCCACGTTTCGGAGGTCCTCTTGATCTTCCATGCAATAGCTCGTGTCTTGTACACTTGCACTCCCCATGTGACTGAAAGAGAGAAGGCAGCTGTCATGTGCACTGTGGTTGCTCCATGCTGAACCTTTTCATCTATGGTCCAAGGAGGATATTGGGTCTGCAGTGTATTCCAAGGTGCGGAGAATTTCCAGGGAGAAACACATCAGTGGCCGAGTGTTAAGTACCTTCTCCACCTCACTGTGGGACTGCAGTGTCTCTCAATCCACTTCACTGTGGGACTACAGTGTCACTCTATCCACCTCACAGTGGGAATGCAATGTCTCACCATCCACATCACTTTGGGGCTGCATTGTCTCTCTATCCACCTCATTGTGGGACTGCAGTGTCCCTCTATCAACCTCACTGTGGGATTGTGATGTCCCTCTATCCACTTAACTGTGAGACTGCAGTGTCCCTCTATCCACTTCACTGTGGGACTGCAGTGTCTCTATCCACCTCACTGTGGGACTTCAGTGTCTCTATCCACCTCACTGTGGGACTGCAGTGTCTCTATACACCTTAATGTGGGACTGTAGTATCTCTCTATCCACCTCACAGTGAGACAGAAGTGTCTCTCTATCCACCTAACTGTGGGACTGCAGTGTCTCTCTATCCACCTCACTGTGGAATTGCAGTGTCTCTATACACTTTAATGTGGGACTGTAGTATCTCTCTATCCACCTCACAGTGAGACAGAAGTGTCTCTCTATCCACCTAACTGTGGGACTGCAGTGTCTTTCTATCCACCTCACTGTGGAATTGCAGTGTCTCTATCCACCTCACTGTGGGACTGCAGTTTCACTAATCATCTCACTGTGGGACTGCAGTGTCTCTATCCACCTCACTTTGTGTCTGCAGTCTCTCTATCCACCTCACTGTGGCAATGCAATATCCCTTTACCCACCTCACTGTGGCAATGCAGTATCCCTTTACCCACCTCACTGTGGGACTGCAGTGTCTCTATCCACCTCATGGTTGGTCTACAGTGTCTCTCTATCCACCTCACTGTGGGACTGCAGTGTCCTTTTATCCACCTGTCAGACTACAGTGTCTCTATTCACCTCAATGTGAGTCTACAGTGTATCTCTATCCAAACACTGTGGGACTGCAGTGTCTCTCTATCCAACTCATTGTGGTACTGAGGTGTCCCTTTCCACCTCACTGTGAGATGCAGTGTCTCTCTATCCACCTCACTGTGGGAAAGCAGTGTCCTCTATCCACCTCACTGTGGGACTGAAGTGCCTCTCTATACACCTCACTATGAGACTACAGTGTCTTTCTATCCACCTCATTGTGGGACTGCAGTGTCTCTATCCACCTCACTGTGGGACTGCAATGTCCTTCTGTTCACTGTGGGACTGCAGTGTCCATATATCCACACACTGTGGGACCTCAGTGTCTCTATCTACCTCACTGTGGGTGCAGTGTCACTGTATCCAACACTGTGAGACTGCAGTGTCTCTCTAACCCCCTCACTGTGGGACTGCAGTGTCTCTTATCCACCTCACTGTGGAACTGCTATGTTTCTCCACCAACCTCACTGTGGGAGTGCAGTGTCTCTCTATTCACCTAACTGTGGGACTGCAGTGTCTATCCGTCCACCTCACTGTGAGAATGCACTGTCTCTCTATCCACCTCACTGTGAGTATGAATTTTTATCTCTATCCACCTCATATTTGGGACTGCAGTGTCTCCATATGCCCCTCATTGTGGAACTGCTGTGTCCCTCTATCCACCTCACTGTGGGACGGCAGTGTCTCTGTCCACATCACTGAAGTTTTGCAGTGTCTCTCATTCTACCTCACTGTGGAAGTGCAGTCTCTCTATCCACCTCACTGTGGGACTGCAGTGTCCCTCTATCCACCTCACTGTGGGACTCCAGTGTCTCTATCCACCTTACTTGGGGCTGCAGTGTCCCTCTATCCACCTCACTGTGGGACTGCAGTGTCTCTCTATTCACCTCAATGTGGGACTGGAGGGTCTCTCTATTACCATGTGGGTATGCAGTGTCTCTTTTTCCACCTCACTGTGGAACTGCAGTGTCTCTCCATCCACCTCACTGTGGGAGTGCAGTGTCTCTCTATTCACCTCACTGAGGGACTGCAGTGTCTATCCATCCACCTAAAAGTCGGACTACAGTGTCCCTCCATCCACCTCACTGTGGGACTGAAGTTTCTCTATCCATCTCTCTTTGGGGATGCTGTCTCTCTATCCACCTAACTGTGGCACTGCAGCATCCCTCTATCCACCTCACTGTTAGACTGCAGTTGTCTCTGTCCACCTCACTGTGGGACTGCAGTGTCTCTCTATCCACCTCACAGTGGGACTGCAGTGTCCATCTATTCACCTCACTGTGGTACCACAGTGTCTCTACCCACCTCACTTGGGACTGCAGTGTCTCTATCCACTACACTATGAGACTGCAGTCCAACTCACTGTGGGACTGCAGTGTCTCCATATCCTCCTCACTGTGGGGCTACAGTCTCTCTATCCACCTCACTTTGGAACTACAGTCTCTCTATCCACCTTACTGTGGGACTGCAGTGTCTCTATCCACCTCACTGTGGGCCTGCAGTGTCTCTCTGTCCACCTCACTGTGAGGCTGCAGTGTCTCTCTATCCACCTCACTGTGGGATTTCAGTGTCCATATATCCACACACTGTGGGACTGCAGTGTCTCTATCTACCTCACTGTGGGACTGCAGTGTCTCTCTATCCACCTCACTGTGGGACTGCAGTGTCTCTATCCACTACACTATTAGACTGCAGTGTCTCTCTATCCAATTCATTGTGAAACTGAAGTGTCTCTATCCACCTTATTATGGGACTGCCGTTTCTCTCTGTCCACCTCACTTTGAGGCTGCAGTGTCTCTCTATCCACCTCACTGTGGGACTGCAATGTCCCTATATCCAACTCACTGTGGGATTGCAGTGTCTCTATCTACCTCACTGTTGGACTGCAGTGTTGCTCTATCCAACACTGTGAGACTACAATGTCTCTCTAACCACCTCACTGTGGGACGGCAGTATCTCTATCCACCTCACTATTGTTCTCTATCCACCTCACTGTGGGGCTGCTGCCTCTCTATCCACCTCACTGTGGGACTGCAGTGTCCATCTATCCACCTCAAAGTGGGACTGCGTTGTCCCTCTATCCACCTCACTGTGGGACTGCAGTGTCCATCTATCCACCTCAAAGTGGGACTGCGTTGTCCCTCTATCCACCTCACTGTGGCACTGCAGTGTCCCTCTATCCACCTCACTGTTGGACTGCAGTGTCCCTCTTTCCACCTCACTGTAGGACTGCAGTGTCTCTATCCACCTCACTGTGGGACTGCAATGTCTCTATCCACCTCTCTGTGGGACTTCAGTGTCCTTCTATCCACCTTACTGTGGGACTGAAGTGTCTCTATCCACCTCACTGTATGACTGCAGTGTCTCTCCGTCCACCTCACTGTGGGACTACATTGTCCTTCTATCCACCTCACTGTGGGACTGCAGTGTCCCTCTATCCACCTCACGGTGGGTCTGCCATGTCTCTCTCTTCACTTCACTATGGTACTGCAGTCTCTCTACCATCTCACTGTGGGATTGCAGTCCCTCTATCCACCTCACTCTGGGACTGCAGTCCATCTATCCACCTTACTTTGGGACTGCAGTCCCTCTATCCACCTCATTGTGGGAATGCAGTCCCTCTATCCACCTCACTGTGGGACTGCAGTGTCTCTCTCTATCCATGTCACTATGGGACTACAGTGTCTACCTATGACTTCGTCACTACAGTAGCAGTTTATGTTTGTGTAGCTAGAGTTCATGAATGAGACAATTTTATCACAAACACCAACAGATATTTTGAGTGTGTGATTCAGTTTTAGTGTTACAGATGTTGTAAGCAATACTATATTCTAATTTCTACAAACTTTATATTTTCTCAAATGTCACATGAAACTAATATATATGTGTCAAGATTTATTTATCTGGATTGATGAAAATTTCCCCTGACTCATGAAAAATTAATGATAAAATTTGTTTAATGCTAGTTTTGATAGTTTTTTGTTGTTGTTGTTGTGTCATTTAGATTTTCTAATTATATGGCCATGAAAACATAAATATATTGTAGTAAGTAGAAGATATATATCTTATTGCATATTAAAATTTGCCGATGATTTTCAATTTTCAGGACTCATATTTTTTATTTGGATTGCATTGGTCAAGAATTCCAATGTACATTAAAAATAATGATGTAGTAAGCATTCAAGATTACTTATAATTTAACAGAAATATTTCCAATGTTATCTAGTCCTCAAGATGCTGGAATGTATATATATATATATATATATATATATATATATACATATATATATATATATATATATATATATATATATATATGCCAACAAAAGGGTTTATATATGTGTATATACACACATATATATAAACCCATTTTTGAGGGTGTATATGTGCATATATATTAGTGTAGAGTAGTTAGCAGTTAGTGCAGAATTTAGCAGCTCTCTTTTCAGCATCTGAGAACTTGATCATTTGACTTTTATTAATAGATCTAAAATAGTTAATATGGGGCTGGGGATGTGGCTTAAGTGGTAGTGTGACTGCCTAGATGTGTGAAGTACTGGGCTTGATTCTCAGCACCACATAAAAATAAAATGGAGGTATTGTGTTTACCTAAAAATATAAAAATATTTTTAAAAATTAAAAAATAAAATAGTTAATATGAGTGGATTTATAATATTTATTTCTGTTTAAATATGTTGGAGTATGTCTCTATGTCACCATCCATCACATCAATGTTAGATTTTAGAAAATTGCTGCTCTTATGGTATTAGAGTCAAGTCTGTGGCATATACTAGAGATTACCCAAAAAACAGACTTCAAAGGCTTAATTAATGTGTGATGCTTCCCAACTAGTAAACAAACAGCCTCACGGTAATTTCAGAAGCAAATTTCATTTCAATTCTATTATGAAGATATGAGTGTTCAGAAGAAAACAATGTAATTTAAATTCACTATGGATATGCCAGGTTCCAGATATTTGCATTTATTAATAAGCAAGTCGCTGTGAAATGGGTATTGCCTAATGTTTCCAAAGGGTTACACCAAGATCAAGGTAGATGAGGACAAATAATTTAAGATGCAAAAGGAACCAATTAATTTGAACACGGAAAAATCCATGAACATGTTGTGTGAAGAGATCAAAGTAATATTTGAATCTCTGGTGAAACTTGCATGCTCTCAGGATATGAAATGTACATTTTAAACATATACTTCTTAGCCAGAAGTGGTGGTACACCTGTAATCCCAGCTCCTCAGGAGGCTGAGGCAGGGACCATGGTCACACCATGGGAAATGCTAGTGGTATAGTTATCAAGATGTGATGTTCAGGGCAGGTGTAAGCAGCAAAGTAGGAAAATGCTGGCAGACTTGTAGAATGTGTCTTCAGACATTGCTTCCATGAGTGGATGGCAGCAGTTTCTCTAAAGTTAATTCAATGTCCTAATAAATTCCATTTCTATGTATTTATAAATAATATGAAAACTGATCCTAAAAAGCTTTGCTTGTATGCAAATATCCACAGCAGCTTTGTAAACAGAGACTAGTGTCCATCCTAGTTTATCCTGGATAAACAAACTGGCAAAACAAACAAAATCAAACAGACCCAATTTCACAGGCACAGCAGTAAACAAGCCCCAAAGAAAGACAGCATGCTCCTGATGCCATTCATCCAATGCTCCAGGATGGGCAGAGCGTGCTTCTGGGGACAGAAATCAGAACACTGGTCGCCTTAGGCTGGGAAAGTTTGCTGGACGTTCCCACTGGGCAACATTAGGAGTGATGGGGATGTTCGGTGGTTTGATCGTATCATCTTTTTGCTAAAACAATCCGACTTTGGCTGTAACTGACATCTCCCCACAGTGGCTGTGCTGACTTCCATTCCCCAGCAGAGCATGGGGCCACGGGCTCCTCTGTGTCCACATCCCACCAGCATCATTGTTTGCTTGGTTGTTTTGATTAAGCTATTCTGACTAGGGTGAGAAGGAATCTCAATATAGTTTTATTCACATTTTTCTGATGACTAAAAACATTTAGCTATTTTCAAATATTCATCGATCATTTACACTTCTTTTATAAGTGTTCAGATTATTTTCCCACTTGTTTTTTTTAGTTGTTTTAAATTTTTATTGGTGCACCATAATTATACTCACAGTGGGATTCATTATGCCATGCGTTTGCTCATTTTTTTATTAAATTACTTGTTCTTTTGTTGTTACTTTTCTGCTTGTGTTTTTGTCTCTAGTTCTTCACATGTTCTAGGATGGATCCTGCCATTGCAGATAGTCTTTCGCTTTCTTGGTGAGGTTAATTTCTAGCTATTTTTTGTGGCTATTATGAATGGGATTATTTCCTCAGGTCCTTTTCCAACAGGTCAACTTGGGTTGTACAGCAAAGCTACTGGGTTTTATGTGCTGATCTTGACTTCCTGTTCTGCGGGGTTTATCAGCTCCACCTGTCTGTTAGTAGCACCTCAGGGTTGTCTAAGGACTCATGTCATCTGGAAGCAGGACTAAAGTCACTTCCTCCTTTCCTGTGTGTGTCTTTCTCTTGCTCAACTGTTCTGCCCGAAATATTAAGTACCATATTAAAGAGGGAGGATAAGAGTGGACAGCTCTGCCCTATTCCTGCTTCTGGAGAAACTTCTTTCTGTTTTCCCACTCAGTACCATGTTGCCGGAGATTCGTCCTGTGCACCCTTTGTGTGGTTGAGTGGTGACCCCTCTAGACCTAGCCTTTCATTGATTGCTTAGGACTCAGACCATGCTCCATCTCAAAGATGGCACTATGTGAGTTTGTATAGACTACATATTCTTTTGACATCAGTCAACATTGTCTATAAATGTTGATTTGATTAATGTGGTCAATAGTGTTTTTCAGATCTGTATTGGATTATTTTATCTGCCGAATTTATTAATAACTGTCATAAGGGTGTTGAAGTCTCCTAATAAAATTGTGAATACGTCTATTTCTCCTGGAATTTTAGTAGTTTTTGATGTCCTTGTGTCTGGTGTGTACATATTAAGGAATTTTACATCTTTGCAAAATGACCTGTTTCGTATTATCTAATTCCATTATCATTCTTGATTACAAAAGTCCTTATCTGAACTCAACACAACTGCCCAATTTCTTTTGTTTAGTTTCAGCATGGTGGTTCTTTCTCCATTTCTTTACTTTTAATCTACCAATACCTTTATATTTAAAGAGATTTTTGTGTAAGTAGCATATAGTGATTTTTTATAATCAATTCTGACAATTTTTATCTTTTAAGTGTTCTGTTTTGAACATTTATATTTAAAGTAACTATTGAAATTAATTCAACATCTACAATGTTTTTAATTCTTTCATATTTGTTTTTTTATTTGTCTCTTCTTTCTGGTTTTTTTTTTTGTACTGGGGGTTGCACTTGGGGGTACTTGACCACTGAGCCACATCCCTAGCCATATTTTGTATTTTATTTAGAGACAGGGTCTCACTGAGTTGCTTAGCACCTTGCTTTTGCTGAGGCTGGCTTTGAACTATAGATCCTCTTGCCTCAGCCTCCTGAGCTGCTGGGATTACAGGCCTGCACCACCACCCCTGGATGCTCTCTGATTTTTTTTCCCCAGAATTTTATGTGATTTAATTTGTCATGTCTTTTAGCATACTAACTATGCATCATTAAAAAAAAAAAAAAACTTTAGTGGTTGTCCTTGAATTCTAACATTCATATTAACTAACTTAGGCCCACTTTCAAATAGCACTGTGTCACTTTTTGTGCATTGAGAAACCTTAGAGAATGAAGTAACTCATAATATTCACACAATAACTGCCCAAACAATACCGTTGTGGGAAACAATAGCCTGCTTTATGTTTATTTGAATTTTGAAAGGTTACTAATCATCTCATTCCCCAAATTGTGATTGTCAGTTCTGCATGTCATTGCATCCTATTATGTAGATC
Source organism: Marmota monax (assembly GCF_021218885.2). Taxonomy (NCBI): domain Eukaryota; kingdom Metazoa; phylum Chordata; class Mammalia; order Rodentia; family Sciuridae; genus Marmota; species Marmota monax. The sequence continues at coordinate 320,125 of NW_026692662.1, read as the reverse complement.
ACAAGGAAACTCTTTAATTTATTTTAATTAACTTGATGTTATTGCAAAGAAGGAGGTGTCAAAAGCTAAACCATGTTTAAAATCAGATTATTGGGTCTGGGGTTCAAGCTCAGTGGTGGAGTATATGAATAGGTTTCCATTTCCATTTCTATTTCAATATGGCTTTACTTTTTCAACAACTTCAAATTCTCAACTCTTTCTTCTCTACAGCTAGGGCTCATTTATTTTGTTTACCAGATTATTTATTTAGATTCCCCATTTTCCCTTAATTTTTTCACCGATGAGATCACATTGAATTTTTTGATATTTCCACAGTGTGTATAGCACCCACCCAAGTCATTCCTTAACACCCTCAGGCTGAGCCTACACATGTCTCTAAAGCTCCAATTCTACATTTTATTGGATTTATTCTCCTTCATATTGACACTGTGCACCTTTTATAAAACTAAAATAGCCATCTTCTAAACCCTACAGACTGATCTCTTAATCAATTAGCACCTGCAAGAAAACTAGATGATGAAAATCCATTCTACATGCACATGCTTCCTAAGGGTTTTTTACATAAAAACCTAATTTTTATGATAATTGCTTGAGGTAATAATGAGAAATTCCACCTCACAGATGGGGAAATGTTGTTTATGTTTACACAAATATGCATGATTATATAGCTGGTGACTGATGATAAAAAAGTATTATAATTTAGGAGGAATGAAACACTGGTGTTTTGGTTTTGGTTTGCATTTGTTGTTTTGATTCAGAGGAAATTCAATGCACCATTTCTTTTTGTTACTTCTCTTTTCAGTTTAAGCAGGCAAGTAAGATTTGGCAATGTAGAGTACTTTCCATATTCTAATATCCTTCAGGTAACAAATGACCATGAATTCTCATCCTTTTAAAATTAATAACAGTGACATTCAGTTACCAGGAGCAAACATCATGGCTAATTACAAAATGTGACTATGATCATAAAGAAAAGATCAGATAAGGAGAGTGGCCTAAATCAGAAATCAGGAGGAAAAGGTGTGCTACAAGTTGTGCCCTGATAGAGCAGTGGGTGCCAGGATGTAAGCACTTAGTGGATGTCAGCCTCAGTGTTGTCATGCGTGAGGTGAGGTTGTTGCAGCGACGGACTGCTCCTGCGAAGTGGAACTATGCATCATGACTGCCGGGCAAACCTTTGACTCAGAACCTAAAGTCCAGTGGAGCATGATGGACAGTGAATGGATGGCCACCACAGGAAGACACTGGAGGTGGCCAGCACAAAGCATGCCATGGAGCCGCTGGAGTGTCCACATGAGTGGAATGAAGATGGGTTCTGAAAGCTGGAGGAGATGGAAGTGGCCACCTGGGTGACAAGCTGTGGGAACCGGGGAGTGACAGCCATGGTCTCCAGTATTCACACAACAGGAAACATAACCAACTAGAGAGCAAGGGTGGTGAAACAGGAATCTACACCAACAGGTGTTGGTCAAATGCACCAAGAACGTGAGTGGGAAAGCAGAGTCTCTTCAACCAGTTGTGCTGGGAAAACCACACAGCCAACACAAAGAATGACAGACGCTTATCTCTCACCATGGACAAAAATCAACCTGAAATTAATCAAAGACCTAAGACCTGAAAGTATGGGTGAGGGTTTGGATCTTCCAGCATTTTATATTTTTTAAGGCACAGAAGTCGGTTCCACATGAAATACGTGACAATGTCTCAGAACAAAGAGATAAGATGATATCTGGATGTCAATCATGCCCTGCTGATTGCTGCAGATTAGCATTGTTTAGAACAGAAGAAGTGATGCTGAAAGTCCAAGTTCTGCTGATGTGATTCTGCAATCTGTATACGGGGTAAAAATGGGAGTTCATAACCCACTTGAATCAAAGTGTGAAATATGATATATCAAGAACTATGTAATGTTTTGAACAACCAACAATAAAAATTTAAAAAAAAAAAAACATAAAAAAAAGTCCAAGTTCTGATTGCTCCATGTGGTGCTAGTCACAGAGGATGAGAATGCAGAAGCAGTCCTGGTGCCTTCAGTGTGGGGTGTGTTCAGGGCAGCAGAAAGAGCATGATGTAAATGTGCTTCAGAAGATGAAAGATAATGGAAATCATGCTGAAAATCTTGATTTTTCAGAATAGACATGGCAAGAGTTCCTGAAGGATTTTTTTTTTAACCTAGGAGCATGTAGTATCCATGTGTTTAAGGAAATGAACAGACACTTCACAGAAAAAGAGATATGGGTGGTCAACAAATACATGAAAAAATGTTCAACATCTCTAGCAATTAGAGAAATGTCAATTAAAACTATACTGATATTCCATCTCACTTCAGTCACAATGGAAATAATATTAAGAATACAAGTAAGTACAGTAAACGTTGGTGAGGATGTGGAGGAAAAGATTCACTCATACATTGCTGATGGGACTGCAAATTGGTGTGACCCATCTAGAAAGCTGAATGGAGATTCCTCAGAAAATTTAGAATGGAACCACCATTTGACTCATTTATCCCACTCCTTGGTATATATTCAACAGATTTAAAATCAGCATGCTACAGTGACACAGCCACATAAATTTTTATAGCAACTCAAATCACAATAGTTAAACTATGGAACCAACCTAGGTGCCCTTCAAAAGATGAATGGACAGAGAAATTCTGGTATGTATACACAATGGAATATTATTCAACCTTAAAGTACAATGAAATTATGGTATTTTCTGGTAAATGGATGGATCTGGAGACTGTCATGCTAGGTGAAATAAGCCAATCCCCAATACAAAAGGTCAAGTAACACACAAGTAGTAACACACAAGTAGTAACACACAATGAATGGGGGGGTGAGGGGCAGAAGAGAAGTATAATAAAATATACAATGGGGAATGGAGGGAAGGGAGGGGGATAGGAAAAAGAAAGACAGTGGAATGAGTCTGGCACAATTTGCCCTGTACACATATGAAAACAACACAGTGAATCCACCATCTTGTACATCCACAGAAATGGGATCCTAACTAGAATAATAGATATTTCAACCTCGTATAATAACATCAAATGGATTCTACTGTCATGCACCACTGAAAAGAAACAATAAATTTTAAAAAGATTTTTTTTAAAGGTAACCTGGTACATTACTATCGATGATGAAGAAAGGAGACAGCAGAAAGAGGAACCAAAAGAGTAGTTTAATTCTGCACCAGGGATGGAATTCTAAAGATTTCCCAAAAGGAAAACCATATAAAATAATGGTGGTGGAGAAGGACAGAGTTTTGCTTCAGCACCAAGGCCACCTACTGACCTCCTTAACCTGTTCTTTCTTTAGGAAAAAAGGGTGCTGGGAAAGTGACTGAATTGAGGACATATTGACTGTAGACAACAACATCCTTTAGAAGGATAAAGGTGAAATGAGAATGGGTTCTACTCTTTGGATTTCTAATCAGATGATAGGCTGAATAGTAGAATCAGGAATGGTCAGGCAGTTTGAAATAGAAGGAAAGGAATAAGTAGATTGTAGACAGGTTAAAAATGTGGTCCTTATGTTATATTCAGGGAAATGACGTCAAGAGAAAGATGGAATTAGGGCCCACAGCATGAGAGTGATGAGAAAGATTTGAGAATAACATTCAAGAAAAGATCAGAGGGAAAAAAACATGAATTCTTACAGATATCCTGAATGGAAGAATTATTTTTATATGATTTTTATGGTACAATCTGAAGAAATCAAGATTTGCATGTTTCTGTGGTGGAATTGTGTGTAAAACCACTGAAATAACTTCTGGGGAGAGAGGAGAAGCAGCAGGTGGTGGGTGGGGACGTGGGCAGGGGGAGACTCAGCAGGAGGGCAGGAGAGGGATGGAGGAGGGTGTCTGCACCCCCTGGGCATCAGATCCCTGGACCAAGGCCAGCTGTGCAGCACCCAGCGCTCAGACTCCGCTGACAGCTCAGCCTCTGCAGCGCGACCTTCATGTCTCGGTTCCTCAGAGAGTAGATGACGGGGTTCAAGGAAGGGGTGAGGATGGAGTAAAAGACGGATGCCAGGCGACCCTGGGTGGGGGAGTCCTGAGACGCAGACCTCAGGTAGGTGAAGCTTCCACTGCCGTAAAACAGGAGGACGGTGGTCAGGTGGGAGGAGCAGGTGGACAAGGCCTTCCAGCGGCCGTCCCCTGAGGGCATCCACAGGAGAGTGCAGAGGATGCATATGTAGGAGAGGACGGTGAGGGCGAAGGAGCTCAAGATGACACAGCTGCCCATGGCGAAGCCCACCTGGGGTGGAAGTCAGCACAGGAGAGCCCCATGAGAGCGGGGATGTCTCAGAAGAAGTGCTCCACTATGTTGGGCCCACAGAGGGCAGGGAGAAGGTGTTGATGGTGTGGAAGACTGAGTAGAGGGCCCCGCCGGGCCCCGCCCACCCAGGCCAGGACCACCAGTGCCCAGTACCGCCTGTTCTCATGATGGTCCCATAGAGCAGGGGCCTGTAGATGGCCACGCACTGGTCATAAGCCATAGCGGTGAGCAGAAAGCACTCATTGAAGCAAGCGTGAAACATGTAAAGCTGAGCCACACACTCGAGGTAGGAAATGACCCCAGGGCCCTGTAGGGTGGTAGCCAGGGATGGTGACCGAGGTGTAGCTCAGGTCCAAAAAACACAAATTCTTCAGGAAGAAGTACATGGGTGTGTGGAGGCGGCTGTCTCTAAGCACAGCTGTGATGATGGACATGTTCCCTAGGAGGCCAAAGGTGTAGACCAACAGGAAAGAGACAATGACCACTGGCCTCCATTCTAGGATGTCTGAGAAGCCCCTGAGGATGAACTGAGTCACTCTGGTCTTATTGGACATTTTTCCCCCTCTGAAGTTGTGCTCAGATGCAGTGGCCACAGATAGCTAAGAGGAGGTCAGCTGGGAACATGTCCAGGGAGGTCCGTTGTCTAGAGAGGTTCATCTTCTCTCAATGGAAAAACATCCTAGAAACAGCTTATATAAGAATCATAATCCAGGAAATTGTATTTTGATGAATCACTCTACAGCCTGTGCCCCAAGTCAACTGCTCCGATTACACTGCAGGAAAACAGTGTCTCATGGAAGAGAGGAGAGGAGGGGAGGGAGGGTAAAGCAGAGAGGAGAGGATAACAGAGGAGACAGATGTCTGACAATTTTTCCTCCCATTCGTTGTGGGGGCTTCAGGTAAGAGGTCTCATGTATTTACTTCATGCATTGACCCAGGTCATCACTTGGGGTGTTTCAACATTAACCCAATTGGTGATGCTTTAGTGAATGGAGAGATGGGTCTTTTTTAACCCCTTCCTTCCTCATGGTGCGCCTGCCCATAGATTTCCCCAGCCCTCCTAGGTTTTATAATACTTTGGAATAATACTTTGGAAAACACTAGCTATAATAATAAAAAAACTAGGAATGAAACCCTGATATGACACTGCTGTCCCACTCCTTTGTATTCATCCAAAAGAACTAAAATTGGCCTAGTATAGTGACACAGCCACATCCATCCACGTTTACAGCACAACTCCCAAGAGCCAAGATAGGGGACCAGCCCAGGAGCCTGTGAAGAGATGAATGGATCTAGAAAATGTGGACTAATATGGCTGAGTTTGCTCAGCCACCAAGAAGAATGAAATGATGTTATTTACTGGTAGGTGGATGGAGGTGGAGCAAAGGGATGGAGGTGGAGAACTTCATGCTGAGTGAAATAAGCCAGAGTAAGTAAACCAAGGGTGGAATGTTTTCTCTCTTATGTGGGTTATAACAAAATAAGGAATGGGGAAAAGAGTGGACCTCAAGAAGGAAAGAGAGTGGGAGAGGAGGAGCTGAGAAATGAGATTCACCAAACTATACTGTGCACATGTGTAAACCCCCAGGGAAGGCCGCCCTTATGTTTATCTGCACAGTGCTAATTTAAAAACAACAAATAAATAGAAAAAAAAAAGGCCTTTACAACAAGAAGGAGGTCAGAGAATAGGAAAGGGGAGGGGAAGGGGAAGTACAGGGGGCTGAAAGGTGGCAGTTTAGTTTCATGCACATACTAATATTTTGAAATGAAACCCGCTATCATGTATAACTATAATGCACCAATAAAATCATTAAAATAATTTAGTAAAAAAATCAGTGTCAAATTTCTATAAGGAAAGTCTTACATATATACTTTATTAATTTAATTTAAAACATGTAATATTTAATATAATTCACAAAATCTTATAGACTGCACTTACTACAGAATAGCATATTTAGTAAATGTGGATAAATTTTAAAACAAGGAAGAGCAAAAACATGCACCTAACAAATCTGAGGTTCAAACACGTTTTTAAACAGCTGCTTTTCTCTGCACAGATGTGTCCAGCAGTGCCATAGTGACGTCCTGGCTCCTGATCACCTGAGTGACTGACAAACCTGACTCAAGACTTGGCTCTTCCAGCCAGGCCCTATGACAAAGCTCTGACAGCTGCCCATCAGCAACATTTTCAATAGGGAATTCTTATTCACTTTGGAAGTTGGTTAAAGTTGGGAAATTTAACTTTATTCCAACATCCAATATAATTTAAATACATCCATGCAAATTATTCTCCACTGTCAGCTCCTGTGGAGGAGTCCTAGAATTGTTTCCTATCCTCAAATACATTGAGGTCAAGTTGAACAAACATATTGGAGTTAGAGGGATCTTTTTAAAACAGCTCTGCTAGGACCCAGGGAAACTGACTTTGACTGAATGCAGAAACTTAACATAAGCCCTTGTGAACAAAATCCCTGCTCCTAGGGGTCTGGTTAGCATCTGTTTCCTACTTGCTGTCTTCTCCCTCTGCGGGCCTGATCCTCCAGAGCAGGACAGGGCCTCTTTCCCTATGTGCAGTCTGTGCTCAGTGGAGAATAAAGGAGGGAGCAGCCTGAGTGCAACCTGGTGGAAGTTGCCCTTCACACACTCGGCTTTAGAGGTGGTTCCGCAGGAACTCACTCTAGCATTTCCAGCTGTGTGAGTGTGCAACCTCCTGCATAGGACAGTCAGGAACCCTGCAGTCATCATAACCCCAGGATGAAATATGCTTGTGACAGTTATTGAATACTATTGCCTGGTAGAAGCTCATCTGCTGCTCTGAGACCTTCCTTCCCCAATTTACCCAAAGTCCAGAGAAGACATTCCCTATATGCTGCAGAACTGCAGAGCCAAGGTCATGGCCCCATCCCTGATTCCCACAGCTCCTCTCAGTATTCAACATTAGTAAGAATTGAAAGAGAACAGTTGGTCCTCCTCCCAATGGTCAGTGGGTAGGTAGAACTGGACTTGGAGGACACTAAAGAGCATTGATAGAGGTGAGGATGCTGCTTGAGTTACAACTCTGGGAATCTGTTGGAGGCAGTGCTGGAATTTTCCTTAGGACAGAGACATCTGTGCAATACTTGGGAAATGGCAACTTGCTCAGAGTTCAACCACTAGAATACCTATAGTGTGGAGAAGGTACTCCAGGGTCTTCTCCTACCTGGAATTCCTGAGGCAGCTTGTCACATAATTCTCTGTCAGATGAAGGCACCTTCCTGAAACTTCTATCCAGCAAGGTATTGAAAGACTGCAGAACAAGGAGGTGAGATAAAACAAGAATATGCATCCATATAGGACAGGGAGAAAAGAAATTCTCATTGTTTGCCGAGGACACAGGTAATATATAGAATTCACACACATGCACACACAAATTGCTAAATTGATAGCACTTTTAATAAAGTTGACAAATACAAAATAAGCATTCGAAAAGTTGAAGTGTGCTGTAACTAAACAACAAACTATCATAAAAATGAAGATGAATAACCCATTTATAATGGGTACAAAGCAATATGTAGTGATAAATTCAACCAGGAGTTTAAAGAAGTTACTGAGAATTAAAAATTTTCATTGAAAGAATGAATACATTATAATATATATACAACCAAAGGTCTGCAGATTTATGAAATCACTGTATAAACTCTCCTTTTGCACAGAGAATAAACCATTTTAAAAATCATGTGCAAACACACACACACACACAAAGAAAGGAAATAATGAGCTAAAAACTACAAAGCAGGGCAAGCGTAAGATCTTATTTCTAACCCTACCACAGAGCTGTACATAACTAAAATAGCACAAGACTTAGAAAATCTGGGTCATTTGGACAGTGGACCAGAACCGAGAGCCAGAAATGAATCTACTCATGAAGAGGGAATTGGTTTTAAAAAAGTATGTCTCTACTGCCATGGAAACAGGGTAGTGATTCCAATAAAGAAGGCTGGGCTAGTCTCTCTGGATTTACAGAGAAAGCATGGCCGTGGCCACAGACAGCCTGGTGAAGGTGGACCTGAACTTGACAGCAGCCCTGGGGAAGCCTCGCCCCGGTCTCTCCCGCAGGAACCTCAGTGAGTGATGGAGTCCCAGGGCCTCACTGGCCTCTCTGGACACTACTCCAGGGTGGGAAGCTGTTCCTTGAGAGGGCTGTCAGGGGAGAGGCACTGTGGCCACATCAGGGACAGCCAGGTGTGTCCCTCAGCCACTGGGGGGAACAGGGTGACAGTCACAGTAGAGGCAGCATCTCCCTCTGGACCCATGCCAAGCTCAACCTTCGGGTCAGGGCAAGACATAACCCCCACCCTCCTCCTGGTGCTCACTCCTCTCCACGGCCCTGTTGGCAACGCAGGCAGCAGGCAGCTCAGGGCTCCGCACCCCCAGAAGTGAGGGAAACCGGAGCCTCTGCCCACCACCAGTAAGTTCCCCAGAGCCTGCAAGAGCTTCGGACTGCTCCCACCTCCTGCAGGACAAGGCCTTCAGTGAGTTACGATTTTCCCTTATACTGTGGCTGACTGTAATTTTTATAAGACTTTCATAGGTCTGGAGAAAATTCTTATCCAAATATCCTAATAAGAAATGTTTCTTGGGTGATTAAACATCAATTTTAAGATCTCTAAACCTAGTCTCCTTAATACAGGTGACAGGGCATAAAACAATATTTTCTATGCTAATTTCTGAAACATGAACTCAGGATTTATTTCAAAGACTCCACTTTATTGTAGAATTTTGGCTTAAGGATATAGCAATTTTCAAAGCAAATATCAACAATCTCATCATGCAAAACAGGATACTAACAACAGGTAATCAATGAATAGATTATTGAAAATATAAGGGAAAGTTTAATTCACTTATGAGGAAGAGAGTAAGACATGATAGAAATTAATGGTGAACTTAATAAGATTTGTTTAAATCACCAGTATGTGACCAACTAAAAAGAACCGAATAACAGTGACCTTAAGTGGTACAGTATCATTCATGAACAGTTATTATTGTTGGTTTTGTGACAGATTAGGATGCTGTGAATCAGCATTTAAATTAAAGCCTGGCAGAAATTTCTGCCTCTGTTGCCCTCTTATTTATGTAGAAATATAAGTCTCAAAATGCAAGCTGTAGCCGGCCCTCCAAAGAAAAAAAGAAAGAAACAAAAATCACAGGAAAATAAAAGAACACGAAACATGAGGAGAAAAGGTGAAGAAACAAAGCCAAGGGCAGGATCTGGGTTAAGATGTTTAATTAGTCACCAAGGTGACCAAATGGACTCAGAAAGTTAATGGAGGAGGAAAGCACATTCACACAGAGAAGACAGAAACACACATATTCTTACAGAAACTGACACAGTGGAAGAATATTAGGAATCAAAGTCCATTGACTAGGAAATAAGTGTGCAAAGCACCTGGGACTAGCCAGGGCACGTGAGTAGTGGACAGTGCACATCCTCACACTTCAGCAGGACCATTGTCTGGAGGCCCAGGCTGCTTGGCCCTGCTCCTGCGACAGTGTCTATGTGCTGCTGCATTCCGTTAGGACATTCAGACTTTATGAAGAGAAACTCAGAAAACATGATAAGACACCATGGAAAATGTGACCAATGAACTGGAATTTTATAGGAAAACTTTATTGTTAAAGCCAACATTGAATCCCCTTTCCTGCCAAGATATTTCTCTCTCTCTCTCTCTCTCTCTCTCTCTCTCTCTCTCTCTCTCTCTCTCTCTCACACACACACACACACACACACACACACATACACACATTAAATAAGAACAAATATCAAGCCTGATCTTTCCACCCCACTTGCCCTTTTTATTGCAGAACATTTCATCAAGAATGAACAGAACGTCAGGGCTCACAGGCTTCCTTCTCCTGGGTTTCCCTGGCCCGTGCAGCCTTCAGCTCCTACAAGCTGGGGCTCTCGCTGCAGCCTACCTGGCTGCCCTGGTGGGGAATGGCCTCACCATCACCATCACCTCCCTGGACCCGGGCCTCCACACACCCATGTACTTCTTCCTGAGGAATCTGTCCCTCTCTGATATCTGCCTCATTTCTGCTGTGGTGCCCCAAGCTGTCACCAACTCTGTCACCCACTGCCACTCCATCTCTTTCCTCGGCTGTGTGGCCCAGGTCTTCCTGGTGCCTTTCTCTGCATTTGCAGAGCTGAGTCTCCTCACAGTGATGTCCATGGACCGCTATGCTGCCATCTGCCGTCCCCTGCACTATGAAGCCATCATGAGCAGGGACACCTGTGTGCAGATGGCCACTCTGTCCTGGCTCAGCAGTGGCTTTGTATGTGCCATACACACTGTGAGCACCTTTTCCTTTTCTTATTGTGGAAACCGTCAAATTCAGCAGTTCTTCTGTGACATTCCGCAGCTGTTGGCTATTTCTTGCTCCCATAACATGACTGCAGAAGTCGTGCTCATCTTCATAAGTGCCATCCTGGACACTGGCTGCTTTGCCTGCATCGTTGTCTCCTACGTCTTCATCTTTTCCACCGTCAGGCGGATCCCGTCCACAGCAGGGAGGGCCAAAGCCTACTCCACCTGCCTCCCCCACCTGGCAGTGGTAGTGCTTCTCCTCTCCACTCCCTTCACTGCTTACCTGAAGCCCCTCCTAGGGTCCTCCTCCTCCACTGACCTGGTGCTCTCTGCGGTCTATGTTGTGCTGCCCCCGACCCTCAACCCCATCATCTACAGCCTGAGGAACAAGGCCATGAAGGCAGGATTGGAGAAGCTGGTCACCGGGAAGCTCCTGACAAAGCAGCACATCCTCCTGTTCCTCCACGGATAGAGCAAATCCCTTTCCATGTTTGTGCATGTCCCAGGCTGCTCTAAGCTGACCTGTTCTTTGTCTCAGGGTTCCTGCAACCTTGGTGCTGATCGTGATTCAACTGGAGTGAAAAACGATGACGGGTTATCACTGAAGGGGGGCGCCTGGTCTGACACACTGCAGTCCAGGAGAACTGCCAGGGGAGCACTGGGGGTCTGCCCCTCTTCCCATCATGCTCTCTTGTCTTCTACTTCTTGGATGAAATCATATATATTGGATTCAGATATTTTCAAGTTAGTTGTTTAAATGTCTTACTCAACTAAGGCTGTGGACTCTCTGGTGTCACTGATTGAAAGCCAAAGAGGAAACGTGCCCTGGGTGACCTCAAAGTCTTCTGGTGGATGGGCAGGAGGTCTGACCTCTTCCCGCTGCAGAACCCTCTTCATGGGTTGCACTATGTCCTTGCCTGGCAGCAACTCTTTCCTGAGTCATTTCTAGAACCTTTAGATGCAAAACCTCACCAAATGAATAAAATACTCCTCAGCTGAAGAGCATATCCTTAAATACCATGGAGCATAGAGTAGGGGGTAGCTGTGACTGGGAGACCTGTTCTTCACACAGAGACAGCTTTCCCACCACTACAGGGGTGTTTAGCACAGACCATTCCCCCTGGTCACAGCAGTACAAGATTTTGTGTTGTGAAAAATGTGAAAAATGTTTTAATAAAAATGTTTTGTGCAAAAATAATGGCTATATTAAAACAATTCACTTTTCTTAACATTTGAAAATACATTTACTTCTTTATCCCATTGACTACTACATGAAACTCCCTGGAATGAAACTGTTAAATATGTGGCTTATTAGTATCTTGTTTTTATCACTGATCTTTCATATCTGTCCATTATACCTCCAGGGAATAATGGGTACTGCTAACCAAGCTCAGTAGCTCAGTGATTTCCCAGATTCTACATGGAGAGAGAGAGAGAGAGAGAGAGAGAGAGAGAGAGAGAGAGAAATTTTTCTGTTCTTTATAATTTTCTGCCTCATGACTTTAGAAAAATTACAATATACAGCAATAGACAACTTCATGAAAAGATGCCTTAATTAGAGATCATGGAAGAACAAGGGAAGATTGAAGAATGCCTCTTACTGTCGTTTATTATCTTCAGAGATCATATTATCTCTCTACTTTTATTATCTTAGCCTCAAATGATTTTTAAATACAATTACCGTATGCTGCAGCAGAGCCCCACTGAGGACACAGGCAAACGCAATGGCGTCAGTGTGAGGAATGAGTCAGCGGGCCATGGGACTGCAGTCCATCAGAGCATGCTAGAAATGGATGCCAGAGTGTCCACCAAACCCCTGAGTAATGGGTCAGGCCAGGAGGTGCAGCCCATGATCCAAACAACCTGGGAGGCCGAGGCAGGAGGATAGAAATTTCAAGCCAACCTGGGAGACTTAAGAAGACCTTGCCTCAGATGAAAAATAAAAATGTGGGAATGGAGATATAGCTCAGTTTTAGAGCATATCTAGGTTCCATTCTGAGTACAAAAAAAATGATGAAAGGATAAAAGAAGTGGTACATTTTAAAACAGAACGCAATTCAGCCATAAAATGATGTAATGCTGGGGCTGGGGCTGGGGCTCAGTGGCAGAGTGCTTGCCTGGCATGTTTTAGGCACTGGGTTTGGTCTCAGCTCCACATACAAATAAATAAAGAAATAAAATAAAGGCCTGTTGATAACTAAAATAAATTAATTAATTTTTAAAAAGATGTAATGCTGTCATTGTGGCCCCTTGAGTATAGCTGGAGATCTCAGTACTATGTCTAATTTTACCTTTTTACATATCAACTAAAAATAAATTAATTCAACTTTACAAAATAGCATACAATTGTTTACTCTGGCTTGGGGCAGTGCTGTCTGCTATCTTTTAACCACTATTATCAGTCACTCATATCCCTGGTGCAGAAAGAAAGTTAAATATAGATGGAGAACTTCATCGTCTTTAGATCTGTAGTAGGTCAGTGCAGGCGTGGCTTGGCCCTTACTGGACTCATTTCAGGCTTCACATTGCACCTCGGGTGTTGGTTCATCATCATATGTACAGATGCTCATGCTCATCGTGGAATCATATTCAATGCAGCTGAATACAGCGTGAGTTAACACAAACTAGCATCTCTCCGTGTCCGTCTTCAGCACTCGATGCTTTGCTCACTCCATGTCACATGGAAGCCAACGAGGACCAGAGTGTCTGTTCTCTTTTCCTCCTGCTGCCTCCTCACTTTGTTTCTCTGGAGATGCCACAGGTTGCTCTAAGCCTCGGTGCTCAGGTCAGTTCTGATTCACTGTAGCCTCGGTCCCAGGGTTTGCAGGGCTGGCACCTTCCTGTCTCCATGCACCGTATCCCTATGATCCCTGTCCCTATGATCCCTGTTCCTGGGCACCTGGTCACTCACCAAGGGGCAGCACGGACCCCAGGTTATTCAGTCAGCACATCTTACCGGTGTTGTGCATAGGGGTGAGCTAGTGATCTATAAAGTCTGAAAACCCTTTTAACCCAGAAAGGTTTTCCAGATGAAACTTACTTGAGGTCATAGTTTAGTCTTTCAATATGGAAATCCTATCAAAATCCTATCATTACTTTGAGACATACATTTATTGCATTTTGGAAGCCAACAATAAATATGCACAGTCGTGAAATTCCCTACAAAGACACACAGTGTACATATAAAATGTATCAAATGACAATGCATTTTATAGCAAATAAGAGAAACTAAGTAATTTAGGGAATTAAGTGGAAATTAATATATTTACGTTACATCATGTGTCCAATATGTTTATTCATGACATAGCATCACACTTTAAATTTGTGTTACACTTCTTTGATAACATAGAACATGTGGATCATAAGTACAGCATCCTGTTTAAGTTTAGGATGACAAATTTAATATAAAGCATCTACTTCAATATTTTACAAGGAGAAAACTGTGAGTTACATACAAAATAAACTTTTGATCAATTTAGACTTCAGAAATTTTAAAGAATATAATGAAAGAACTAAAGTTGAGCTTTAGCCTGCTCCCCACTAAAGTTGAGGAAAATATGCTTCCTCCTTACTAACCATTTCCTCCACAGTGTGAGCTGCAAGTGGGCACCCATTGACACCACCAGTGTGACCCATCCTGGCCAGTAGCTGGCCTCATGCTGTGTGGTCCAAGACATCTCTTCCTATCTCCTGTTTCTAAATATCTGAAAAATTTCTGCCAAATAACCTATAATAAATTGCATTTATAATACTAATTCCTTCTCAAAAAATTCATTCCTGACACCTATGTGAAACTTTGAATTTGCTTGCAGCTAAATACTGATTTTGATGTAGACTATAATGTTCATGTGAAGTTCATTCATGAACTGTTAGATACAATAATAAAATCTTGATTTTTTTATTTTTTGATGTTTAATATCAACATTAAAAAATAAAAAAAAATTATTTTTTTTAATTTTTATTTTTTCCATATTAAAAATTTCTCTCGTAAGTGGCTGGAATTTTATTTTACTTTTCGGAAATCTTTTTTTAATATTAATGTGTGCTATAATTTCCCTACTTACACAATGCCTAGGATGTAAAGATTGCAGCAAATATGTTAATCATATAAATGACGATGGGCATGTGTATCCTGAATTCACATGATTTAGAATTTGTTTACCTAGAAAATTTGAAGAAAAGCAAAAGACCTATCCCTGAATATTCTCAAACCTGCATCAACCAAGGCCCTTGTAATCTACTGACAGGAGTGAGGAGCTGCCCCTTCCCACGGGAAAGCGCACACCCTGACAGTCAACACAAGGGGGCGCAAGCACTTGGCACTGGCCTAGACTTTATGTCTAAATCTCCACTAAGCAAGTTTCTAAGCAGTGACTTGAGACTGCACAGGTTATTTGATTGTATAAGTGTCACCACTTATTTTTGGCCTCTCATTTTACCCACAGGATCAAGTGATAAGCTCATACCCCATGTTTAGAAACAAGCAAGCACAGTGTCTCTGAAAAGCTGTATCAATAATGCATGTGCCAGGAAGGAGCCCTCAGCAAATGCTGTTGATCACCCCTCAACTGTCATTGACTGGGAACCTACTGCTGTGCAGACACTGCAGATGAAGCCACCATCACACTGAATAGATTTATGCAGATTCTACTCTGGGTGCTCTGTGATTTTAACTAATGTCTTCCCATATAATCTTCCTGAGCAGAAAATAAAAACTAAAGAAAAATAGGAACCCCCTGGAGCACTCCTGTGAGTGCTCACTTCCCAGCGAGCAGGGGAAGGTGAGGCCCTGTGCTGGGTGCCCACACCCCTACAGGGGGTGGCGCCCTCTACAGGACTGGTCTTCAGCAGACTGGCTTCCTGTGCACCAGTGATCAGGGCTCTATTTTCACATATGGCCCAATCATTAACTATATATTCCACTTGACACTTATGTTTATATTTTCAAACAGTGAAATAAATATATTATAAATATGAAAAAAATCAAACATCTCAGATGCAGCAATTTGTACACTTAATGAACATTCAATTATATTAAATATCACCTTTGCTAAAATACATGAAGATTAAAGGACTAATGAAAGTGAATGAAAAAACATGTGTAACCAAAGAGTAGAGATAAAAATTCATAGAAGAAAATTACAAAAATATTCAGGCAAAGACATTTTTTAAACTATATTTTTATTGGAAAAAAATCCATCTGGTGCAAAAACAAATGAAAACAGGAGAAACAGCAACTGAAGATAATGACTGACAGCCAGAAGTATCCCATGTCCTAAGTCCATGGCTCCAGTCCAGCGGTTATAGAGCTTCATCAAATGCTTTTCCTTCAAAATACAGGCACTAGATGTGTTTTTGCACATGACAGTAAATTGGAAAGGTTTCTTCAAACATTAAATGTGACTATAGAATCCTGATATCCCAATGAGACCAGATGATACCCAATATATAAAAGTATATAGGGAAGAAACTCACTTATGAGCATCAGTAGAACATTCTACCAAACTTCTAAATAAAGTGGGGGATCCACAATGACTCATATACAGACAAATAACCACACACACACACACACACACACAACAATGAATTGGAGATTAATCTGCAAAAAGAAGAGGTGGCTGAATATAGAGCCCAATACAACATGCCCAGTGTCCCAAGACTGGAACAGCAATCTCTCTTCACCCTGAGGATGACATCACAGGAATTACTAAGGACAAATACTGAGAGGGGTACAATCTCAATTGAACTTCCAGCTCCTTTGAACATACATGTATGAATTCCAGAAAATAAAAACATTTAGATATTGCATCCAGAAGATGTGTTGCAGGAAGTTGTGGGAACAACCAGCAAGCAGAATCAAAGCTCAGACTACAACCTCCATGTGGGTTAATCTCAGGTTAACTTCTTCATATTCACTTGCTTTACCTGCTACATGCCACAATGACCCTTCTTTAATATTCAACAATGCACAAGTAAAACTCTTATGTGGAATTTAAATTTTTTTAAATGAAAGATGATGGGTTTATTTTGTGCATGTCAAATATCATCTACATTGCTGTTACTTTTCATTCATTTCTGTATTATAATTAAAAACAAATAATGCTCTGTTTTGAATGCCTTTTGAGTATTTCCTTTAAGGTTTTATGTGCTAGAGAATGGTCCCCAGTTTAACAGTATGGGCGGTGTTTACCCTAAAGCATTAAAGTCAGCATACTGTACTGATACATGCATATCCATGTTCATAGCAGCACAATTCACAATAGCCAAACTACACAAATAGCCCAGATGTCGGTCCTTGGATGAATGGATGAACAGTATGTGGTAATACACATTTCTTTTTTTTACTCAGCCATAAAGAAGCATGACATTATGTCATCTGCTGGAAAATGAATGGAGCTTGAGAAAATTAGATGGAGCAAAATAAGCCAAACTCATAAAGTCCAGAGTCATATATATGATCTCAGATGTGGAAGCTAGAAAGGACAAAAAGGTGTGTGGGGTGGACCTCAGGAAAATCACAGGGAGACAGTAGAGTATAGGAAAGTGTCCAGTGGAGAGAGGAGGAGAGGGAAAATGGAAAAGTGGGATGAATTACATTGTCATATGTGCACATGTATGAATATGTAACAATGAGTCTCATTATTCACCACTCTAATGCTCCAATAAAAAATATGGAACAAGAACATTCCGGAGGTGTGTCAAGTGGGTGGCGATGACTTAGAACAAAGCAGCCCATGCTGAAAGAAACATCAATCAGGCGCCTACAGAAACGCCTGTCAATCAGCGGAATCTCCTGGCTAATGCCTGTCAATCAGCAGAACCCCCTGGCCTATCCTGGAGTTCAGCCAACTCCCCTGACCAACTTCAATGGGACAAGGGACTCTAAAACACCTTTTCCTGTCCCAAGCCCTTCCCTTCCATTTCTCCTCAGACCCTCCTCCTGTCCACTTGTCGGTCTAATCAAGTTCCGCCCAGGAGTGATGTCTCAATAAAACCTCATTTGGTGGCGTTTTTAAATCTGCCTCCTTTGGTCGCTGCCCACCTCGCCTGATCTTTCAAGGTGGTGAGGCCTTGAATGATTCCACACAGAAGCAGCACCATTGAGAGACTAGTGCGGCTCTGATAGGACCAGATCCGTTCCTGTCAGACCAGGTTGTTGTAAAGGGTGACCAAGGACTTCCTCCCTGTCCTCATGCCTCCTGGCTCACACAGTGCTCCTTCTTCACATGGCCAGTTCTCTTTTTGATTCTCCATTGTTTTACCATATTCAATGGTGGTACTGAAGCCAGATTTAAGGATAGGTAGTTAGTGTAGTTAGGTAAATCGGCCAATACAGAGTAAGATAAATAAAATGGAGACCATTATTGAGAGTGGAGTCCAGGAAACCAGAGCCGCTCTTGGGGAAATTGAAATGTTAATATCCCCAAAGCCCAGAACGCATACTAAGGAACTGTTAATGAAGCAGCTCCCAGTAAACAGGGAGGTGCTAATCAAACCACCCCAGGCCTTCCTGCCCAGGTTGCTCCTCCAGCCCACCTATCTCCTGCCCACCTATCTCCCACCTTTTGGCCTTCCCACCTGTATTCTATTACTGCAGGATAAATGGAAACAAAGGACAGGAATGTGGGAAGACTAAAAGACCTTAGCTATAAAAAAGGGAAGACCTTGCCCTTCCACAGATTCCGCCTTTCGGGTCCCCTTCTTCTTCCAGGGAGAAGTCTTCTCTGCTGTCCTTTAATAAAGCTTCCACTGTCCACTCTCCACTTGCCTCGATGTGCTTCTCTGGTGTTATACGTCAGCATTGGGGAAGCAAGGACTCATCACCGGTAAACAGTGGTAACAGTACCATGATGTTTGCACTCACCAGCCATCAAAATGGTCAGACAAATATTCTTTTTTTTTTTAAGACATTACACAAAATTAGGTATTCTCTTCTGGCTACACAAACACCAGGAAAACTCTCCTTTAGCCAAAATTATAGGAAGTCAGCAAGATTGTGGGCTAGGCAGTAACAAACCATCAATCCCCATGGAAATATTGAAAATCTATAGATTGGCTAAAATAGCCTTTTAAGAACTATGGACACTCTTCAATGACCCATATGAACCCTCTGGATTTCCAATCAACAAAAGCATCCAGTAGAGAAATTTGTAGAATCATTATTTCTTCTTCTTCTCCTCCTCCTCCTCCCCCTCCTCCTCCTCCTCCTCCTCCTCCTCCTCCTCCTCCTCCTCCTCTTTATCACACTTGTACATCATGACACAAACAAGAGGAAGTAGTTCTATTCTCAGTTTCCTCCCTTGGGATGGAGGGAAAAGAACAGAATTTGATGCATTCTGTCCTATCTGTGGGACATCATAGTAGTTATTTCTGTATCACTTGACTTAGATTTCAAACAGCAATAGCAGCAAATTTGGCTCCCAAAGTTGGAAACTGCCAAATTTCTGTGGCAGGCACCATGGGAATGAAAGATCAAAGGATATGTGAGACCTGCAGATATGTGGGGGCAAGAGATTTTAGGCCAAGGAACTAAGTTACTAAGAAGAAGAAGAAATAATAATCTCAGGAAAGTGAAGACATATAAAACTTCCAAGAACTTGGGAGGATTGTGGGGGAGATACATGCACAGGGAAGGGAAGATATAGGCTGAGAAAAAAATGCCCTCAGTGAGCTTTCAGATCAAAAAGATGGTTCTAGCACATAAAGAGATATTCTTCAATGACAGAAGATAGTTGATGTCTTATAAAAAGCCTCCTCCAATAAAAGATCACAAGACACACAAAGAAACAGGTCAATGTGTCTCATTAAAGGAAAAATGTAAATCTACATATACTAATCTAAAGACACCAACTGCAGATTTACTAGACAAAGACTTAATATCCATTGCTTTAAATACATTCAAAAAGCTAAATGAAAATACTGAGAATGAAAGCAAAATAGAAAAATTGTACCTTTAAAAAATGAGAGTACCAACAAAAATATAGAAATTGTAAAGAAAGCAGGAAAATTCTGAAGCCAAAAGTTAGAAATGAATTGAAAAATGTACTTAAATGTTCAATATCAAACTCAAACACACAAAAAGAAGAATCAAGAAACTGGAAAACAGATAAAATTGAAATTATCAAGCCTAACAAAAAGGAAAGAAAATGAAAAAAAAAGTTAATATTCTTAAACACTTATATAAGGATGATGTCAGCTTGCGGAGAAAAATTGTAAGACCTTTTGTAAAAACATACAAAAACTTTATATACTTAAATAAATATATATGCAAATATATCTGCAAATCCAATATACTTGGTGTACTCCAAATAAGATAAATCCAAATAAATGAAGACAAAGAGTCATAACTATCAAAATTTCTAAATCAAAGGCAAAGAAAATATTGAAAGGCATCACATCAAACTAATCCTCAAGAATACTACTGGTCAGTCTCTCAGAAGAAACTTTGCATGCTATGGAACAGAAGTTTGATATATTTAGCATTGGAAAAGAAAAACTATCAGTTGAGTATTTTACATATCACAAAACTATCCTTTAAAATAAGAGAGAAATAATGATATTCCAGAAACAATAAAAACTAAGCAAGTTAATTAGCACTATACATGAAATGGTTAAATTAAAGTAAAAATGACATTAGAAAGTGATATGTAGTCATATAAAAATAAAGTTCTCTGGTAAAAGAAAATATGAAAGCTATTGATTTTTTTTCAGTTTATACTCCACATTTAACTTTCTTTATTGTTTAGAAGAAAAATGATTTTAGGTTATTAATTGATAGACAACATATTAATACACAATGTGTGACATCAATAATGTACTGTGTAAGTTCAAATCTAAGAAAGTAGAAATTTTGTGCATGATCAAATTTGGTATTTTTTAAAGCAAAGTGTTATGAACCAAGATAAACTTAGGTTGATAGATGTCATTTCCAAGTTAACCAGACATGCACACACTCACACAAAACATGTATTTATATAGCATTAGTACAAATGAAAAGTGAATCAAAACATCACTAGAAAAAAAATAATCAAACACAAAGGGCATCAATAAAGAAATGAATAAGAATGAAACGAGCTCCAAGACACATAGAAAACAACAACTGACAAGAAGAAGTCCTCCATCACTAACATCATTAAATGTAACTGGATTTGATTTTCCAATCAAAATGCACACATTAGCAAATTGGATTTTTTCTTTTTTTTTGGTACCAGGGATTGAACTAAGGGGCACTCAACCATGAGCCACATCCCCAGCCCTATTTTGTATTTGATTTAGAGACAGGGTCTCAATGAGTTTCTTAGTGCCTCATTTTTGCGGAAGCTGGCTTTGGACCCTAGATGCTCCTGCCTCTGTCTCCTGAGCAGCTGAAATTACAGGTGAGTGTCACCGCACCTGGTGAGCAAATTATATTTTAAAAAATCATACAACATTTTTCTGTCTCCTAGAGTATTAACTCAGATTTTAGTACAAACATAGGCTAAAATCAAAAGGATGAAGAAATGCATTCCATATGAACAGCAACTGAAAGAGATGAGCATGCTATAACAATATTAGAATGCAAATTAATTCAAAGTCAAAAGCTTTTAAAAATACAATGGCCATTACATAATGATAAAAGATTATGCATATGTGGGATTAACAATCATTAGCACATTTTCACCAGATATCAGAGCTTCATAATAATTTTAGAAAAATAGCAAAAAAGAAAGGAAGAGACAGCTCTGAACTAGTATTTATATACTACAATACACAACTGTATTTACTATTACTATATACACAACTGTATTTACTACAATACACAACTGTATTTTACTATTTATTTAGTAGCTACAATAGAGAACAGATAAGAAAACAGAAAACTAAAACATCACTACATACCACCTGGACCAATAGACCTACTATATACATCACTCCACCAGTGATAGGAAAGGGATACACTTGAAGTACTCAGTGGGTCGAAACTCATGAAAAATACAGAATAAAAATGGTAAATACACAAACGTGTAAATTAACATTGTCTCATGAGAAAATAGGCAGTTAAGGAAGAAATTGCCATTGGTATCAGAAAATTTATTTATAAAAATGAAAATAAAAGCAGAACACACCAAAACTGAAGGGATGCAGTGAGTCCAGTGGAAAAGGAGAATTGTATTTGAAAATACTGACACTCAAAAAAAAGAAAGACTTCACATCAACCATTTAATTTTACACATTGAAGACATAGAACAAGCAAAACAAATTAGAAGCAAAGTTAGCAGTGAATGGAGTAATTAGAGATAAAAGAAAAGGAAAACAAAATAAAAAAATATAATAAAAAATCAAAGAAATGTAGATTTGATTCTACAAAAGTTTAAAAGAATGACACCAAGCTCAGCAAAACAGCAAGACTTTATCTAAAAAAAAAAAAGAAAAAAGAAAGAAAATTAAAAACCTGAGGATGGATCTCAGTGATAAACTGCCTGGGTTCAAACCCAGTACCATAAAAAATAATAACTTTTACAAAACCCTTAAAGAATAAAAGATAGAAAGTATATCCTAACTCATTTTTTGAGACTAGCGTTACTTCATACCAAAGCCAAAGATAAAAATAGAATATTAAACACAAAAACAGATATCCCTGGTGAGTATTTTTAAAATAATACTCCTTGGTATTGATCCAAAAGAAGTAAAATCAGCATACTACAGTGAAACAGGCTCATCAATGTTTACACTCTGGCCAGTCATGGTCTAGCCCAGAAGCCTGTCAGTAGATGAAGGATTAAGAAAATGCAGTACAAACACACAATGGGGTTTGACGCAGCCATAAAGAGGAATGAGATCATGGCCCTTTCAGGAAAATGGATGGAACTAGTGAACATCATGCTAAGTGAAGAAGACAGACTCAGAAATCAAGGGTTGAGTGCTTTCCTTCATGTGTGGCAGAGCAAAACTAGGAAAAAGGGAAGAAATCCCAACAAAGCAGGGAAATCTGTGGAATAGAGGAAGGGAACTGAGGAAAAGGGAAGAATGATGGGAGAAAAAGGAATGGTGGAATGAATTGATCAAATTGTTCTATCTACATATATGAGTATATCAGTGAATTCTAACTTTATGGGTATCTATGGAGATGAATTTAAAAGATACTTAAATAGGCTCACCTGGCGGCAGCGGCGGCGGCGGCGGCGGCGGCGGGGAGCGGGGCGCGGGAATCCGGCCCGCGGCGCAGCTGCAGCGGGGAGCCCGCGGGCCGGCGGGGCCGCTCGAGTGGGCGGACGCCGAGCGCGGGGCCGAGGCCCCGCGCGCGGCGGAGGCCAAGGGGGCGCCGGGGCCTGGGGCGCACGGCCGCGAGGCGGGCGGGCGGCTGGCCGAGCGCGAGCCGTATGCTTGCATGGATCCGGGTGCCGCGCTGCAGAGGCGGGCCGGGGGCGGCGGCGGCGGCGGCGGCCTGGGCGCGGACTTCGCGGTGCTGACCGGCGGCCAGGCGCGTCGGAGGAAACAGCCCCCCAGGCCGGCGGACTTCAAGCTGCAGGTCATCATCATCATCGGCTCCCGCGGTGTGGGAAAGACCAGCCTAATGGAGCGTTTCACCGACGACACCTTCTGCGAGGCCTGCAAGTCCACCGTGGGTGTTGACTTTAAAATCAAAACTGTAGAGCTAAGAGGAAAGAAAATTCGATTGCAGATCTGGTTACCCTCAGCTCTGTCTGTCTGTCCACCGTCTGTGTGTGTTTGCTTTCATCTTCGTTAATCGCTGCTTCATCTGTGGCATCGCCGGTCATCTAACGCTTGAATGTTAGTGCCATGTCTCCATCCTTCATCCATGTCCCTGTCTGGGGCACTGCTGGAGCTGAGCCAGCATTGGTCGCCTTCCGAGTATCTGAGGGACACAGCAGGTCAGGAGAGATTCAACAGCATTACCTCAGCTTATTACAGAAGTGCCAAGGGGATCATATTAGTATATGATATCACTAAGAAGGAGACATTTGATGATTTGCCAAAATGGATGAAGATGATTGATAAGTATGCTTCAGAAGACGCTGAACTTCTCTTAGTTGGAAATAAATTGGACTGTGAATCGGGCAGAGAAATCACCAGACAGCAAGGTGAAAAGTTTGCACAGCAGATAACTGGGATGCGGTTCTGTGAAGCAAGTGCCAAGGACAACTTCAATGTGGACGAGATATTTCTGAAACTTGTTGACGATATTCTGAAAAAGATGCCTCTGGATATTTTAAGGAAAGAGTTGTCCAATAGCATTCTCTCATTACAACCAGAACCTGAAATCCCGCCAGAATTGCCTCCACCAAGACCGCAGGTCCGATGTTGATTTGCTACTTTGAAACAAGGTGGAAAAAACATTCTATTCTGCACTACAATCATTTTGACAATTTCCTTTCGAACTTTGTATTCCAAGTCAGAGCTATACACTAACTTGTAAATATGCAAATATGCAATCCTGGGTAAGTTTGGGTTATAAATTACATATTTCCCTCCAAATTATATTTCATTCATAGCCCCAGTGTCTAGTGTACATACAGTGGGAAACATAGTACTTCTAATATGAAGAATGGGAGAGAAGAAAAGTATAATGTTTCTTAAATAATATAATTGTCCTTGTTAATTATACTATGAGGACAGAAGATATTCTGATAAGAAGAGAGAATGTGGTGCTTTGCTTACTGTTTTAAAGAAAAATTGTAAAACTAAAGACTTTTTGAGGAAAAAAAAAAGCTACGTTAAGTGCTTTATTCTTTATTTACAAGACATTTCCCCAGATGTAGCATCTTTGGAGTGTTTCTGCCACAAAGCAAAGCTCCACTCATAGCTGTTGTTGAAGGTTATTTATTAATGTTCTGTAATGATAGGATATTCCTAGCTAGAGGGTTGGATTTGACTTGGTACTGAGGCCACAGACTCTCTCATGGTTTCCTGATAGATGTATCCTATGCTTTTAAGAAAGACAAAAATTCAATAAAGAAGTGTTTTGAAACTATAGAAAAAAAGATTTTAAAACAACGCTGCTGTCCTAAACAAATCCTGTTTAAAGGAATTTTAAAGAGATTCATTTTATTATATCAAAGAACATACATGTATTAGCCTAAACATCCTGTATCTTTGTAATGATAAAACTTTTCCCCTTTATGGTGAAGCCTACTCCTATTAAGCATAGACTGTATTCAATATTTGTTGGGGTTTTTTTTTGTTTGTTTGTTTGGTTGGTTGTTTGGTTGGTTTTTTTCAATTTTTTTTTCTTTGTCTGATAATGAATTTGTGAACTCTATCTTTGGTATATCTTTTATTAAACTGCACTGTTGTGTTTAGTCAAGGTAAATAAGTAAGTATGTATTTGAATAACTTGGCGTGTCCTGAGTGTTGTGGTATGAGAAGCATTGTGGTCTTTCTACACTAATGAAGTGCAAATAAAATTTTGTATTTATGAAAAAAAAAGATACTTAAATAGAAAGAGCATCAGAAGAGGAGAGGAAGGGGAACTAGGGAGGGAGGAGAGGAGGCAAAGAGGAGGCACTGGGGACTGGGTTAGAGTAAATTATGTTCCATGTTTGTATGACTGTGTCATAATAAACCCAAACATATGAATAACTAGATTGTACGAATAGAACATTGAAATGTACTGTCTAACAGAGTTTAACAGCACACTGAAAGTGTTATACAGCATAAATAACTGGTACTTATCCCAAAAAGCAAGAGAGTTTCAATGTACACACACAAACATAATCTATCATGTCAAATACATGCTAGCAGGAATAAGGGAGATAAATCACTGATGATCCTCTCCACTGGTAGAGAAGAGGCACTCTGTAAAACTCAGTATAGTTTCATGATAGGATATTAAACTGGAAATTGAAGGAAATGGGAATCCACTTAGGGAAACATTGGGAACAGGGAAAGAATTTGAATAGAATGAATAGTAAAAAGGAAACTACCTCTAAATAGTCAGAGTCTTACAGTAAATCTCAAGGCAAAGACAATGACCAATGATGAATGTCTGAAAGTTTCTTTCTAAGATCAGAACAAAAAAAAAATTCCTGCTTTCACTACTTTTATTTAATGAAGTATTGTATGTCACAGCCAAAATAATGAATTAAATTTAAAAAAAATAAAAGACATCTGACAAGCTCAGTGGTAGAGCGCTTGCCTTGTACATGTGAGGCACTGTACAAGTACAGCACTACATAAAAAAAATGAGTAAATAAAATTAAGGTATTGTGTCCATCTACAACTAAAAAAAAGTTTTACAAAAGACATCTGACAAAATAACTGACAAAGTAAAATTATCTCAATTTACCAATAGCATGATCTTATCTGTTTAAAAAAATCATGAAGTTTCCCCAATAAACTGCTATAATTAATAAATGAGTGCAGCTAAGATGCAGAATACAAAACCATAGAAAAAAGACAAGTGATTTCTATAACATAACCATGAGCAATTGGAAGAGATAAAGAAAAAATTCCATTGGTAGTAGCACCAAAAAGAATAAATATGATTGTCTTTTGCTCTGATTTCCTTCCAATGTGGATTTGAGGTCTCTCCCTTGATAGTGGCCAGAGGCCAAGGTGGGCACTCCCTGGAGGAGCTCTGACTGGGGAACATCAGGTTCAGGTATGTCAGACAGAGGGAAGAGGAGGAAGCAAAAGCCCAGTGCTCTACACAGAAGAAATGTATGGCTCTCCTACGCTCATGTCCCAGAGGTGTCAGAGGTGACAACTGAGAGTTGGAGGTGACAGGGAGAAAGAGTTAAGTTTGGGGAGAGAAACCATAGGACTCTGCCTTCATCAAGGTCCATGGGTGTTATCTTTAGGCTTTCTCAGGGAACTGGCTAATGTAAAGAAAACCCAACAAAGGGGGCACTTATATACCTCGCTGTGGTGCTGGCCAGCAGCTGTGGGTGTTGGATTTGTGCTCAGTGAGATGGGAAACCAGCTGCTTCATCTCCACAGTGACATGAGAAAGGCTCGCTTCACTCAGGCCAAAGGCAGTGGGTACAGCTTGGCTTCAAACCACTTAGGTGGGGTCTGTAAATGGACCCTAAGGAAGCAACTCTATTAATAATCAAGAACATGACATTAAAACATTCAGGAATTAACTTGGACAAGGAGGTGACAGACTGGTGTACAGAAATCTACAAAACACTGCAGAAAGAAGTCACAGCAGGCACGGATGAATGGAAAGGTATTCCACACATACACAGTTGAAGACTTGAGCATTCAGAAACCTGATAGAGATGTTCGAATAACCTAAAGACATTCCTGTAGGTGAGATACACAGAGGAATTATGCAGAGTTCAAATAATAATAAATGTTGGAGAGGAAGTGGGGAAAGAAACACTTTTACACTGTTGGTGGGACTGTAAATTAGTACAACAACTATGGGAGTCAGTATGGAGGTTCCATGAAAGACTGGGCATGGAGCCACCATTTGACCCAGCAATACCACTCCCCAGTATTTATAAAGAATTAAAGTCGTCAGACTACAGGGATACATGCAGATCCATGTTTATAGCAGCACAATTCAAAACAGCTTCCAACTATGAACCAGCTTAGGTGTTCATCGACGGATGAATGGATAAAGAAAATGTGTTGAATGTATACAATGAGGTTTCAGTTAGCCATGAAGAACAATGAAATTGTGTCATTTTCAGGAAAGTGAATGAAACTTGAGATCATTATGTTAAGTAAAATAAGTCAAACTAAGAAGGTCAAGTGTATAAGTAGAAGTAGACAGAGAAAAGAAAGAAAAGATAAGGAGTCTCCTAAAAGTAGAAATGAGATAAGTAAAGTTTGAGGGGGAGGGAGGAGGTGAAGAAAAAGGGAAGTGCTGAGGAATGATATTGGACAATTATATTGTTATAGTGTGTGCATGTGTGAATATGTTACAATGAGTCCCACTAGTATGCAAAACTATAATGCACAAAAAATGCACACACAAAAGAAGAAGAAATAATACATTATAAAGTCAAATACAAACCCAATTTATAAAAGGATATTTAAAATCCTTATGAAGAAAAAGATTACTATGTTATTTCAAAATATAAAATATTCTTTGGTATTATTAAAAAGAAGACATATGTCATAAGGAAATAGGTAAAGAGGACATCAGGGTTTCACAAGCCTAAAATGAATGAACATCAAAAACAATAACAGAATAATGTTACACATGTAGAAATATGTAAAAGGACACATTTTGTATTAACAGAGAGTGAAATGCATGACATCATTTAAAACCTTTTTTCAGGGGCTGAGGATATAGCTCAGTTGGTAGTGTTTGCCTCACATGCACAAGGCCCTGGTTCAATCCCCACAACAACAACAACAACAAGTCTTTTGTTAAAATAATTCAGTTATAATACACACAAGTTCTAAGGTATTAGTATGAGCATCAACAGTTGTACATGGATGTTGGAATGACTTTCAGTTTACAGCTAGTAGCTAGCAGCTATGAGCAGCTCCGAGTGCTTGAAGAATCTATACTTGTTCAGGCCTGATAGGAACAGGATGGGATGTTCTGCTCCAGTGAGCCGTTAGTGAAACCACATCCTTAGCACTTGTGGTCAGTGTTGCCAAGCTGCCAGGCCAGGAAACTGATAGCCAGGGAGCTTCAACATGGAACTTCTAACTTAGAAACCCTCTCCCCTAGGGACAAAGACCCTTCCTGATGATAGGAATATTTAGAGCATCCTCATAGTGTGGTTACATTAGGCATAAAAAGATTGGCTTATGGATACTATCTTACTCATGTATGATTGACGGGCATGCCCACTCGAACCCTATATCATTCCAAAAATAACTGAGCTACTGGACAACAACCGAAGGTGGGTCTCCAGCCAGTTCTCTCACCAGCTCCCAGAGTCTGTGTGTTGATTCCGCATCTCTACCCCCCACGACTAAGCAACTAGTTGACCAGAACCACAACAATTTGGCACCTCAATGTGTCTGCTCGCACCCTTGCACCTCGGGACTGGCCATCCGGTTGATTTCAGGTAAGGTTTCAGGTAGGATTTCAGATAGTAAACCCCATATGTGTTCTGTGTGTTGTCAGTTCCTTGAAGGTGAGCAAGGAACCCCCTCCTCTACCCCCTTTCCTTGTCCTTGTGGTACTGTTGGTACCGAGAGTTGAGGCACACACAGTCATAAGGTTTGGCGTCACCTTATGACCCCTCCTTCCCCCTGGTTTACCCGGAAAATTCACACAAGGGACTGGTCCTCCCAAAATTCGGAACCTTGGTTTTCTCTGTTAAAGGGAACTCCACTCCGGAGACACCATGTGGGCATACGACCTTGATCTGACAAGTCAAGGAAGTTCCCCACTAAGCACAACACATTGGACCCTAAACACACTCTTATTTGTCCTACTTAGGGACTTCCATGTCTGATCCGTTGCCCCTGCATGTGCGCTGGGCCCCTACTTTGGGCATCTTCCTCCTTATTAGTGCTTGGCTTATTGGTGCTTGAGATACTTCAGGAGGCCTCTGATAGGCCCACCAATCAGTCATGGGCAACCTTCTCCCCGTTCAACGAGTCCCACAATTAGCTGCACTGAAAGCACTGCTTTCTCAGCGTGGACTCAAAGTGAAACCTAAAGACATTGATCAATTCTGGCAGGAAGCTGTCCTTGTAGCACCCTGGATTGGCCCTGAAAACATATGGGATCCACAAATTTGGATGAGAGTCTTATACTCTGCAAGAAAAAAGGAGGTCCATGAGGGACACATTCCCCCTGCCTCTTTCATCCCGATCCTTCTTGCCATCAGTGCCAGCCTTCATGGCTCTTCTGCAGAAGATGTTGTCAAAAAGCATAATGAGTCTTTGGAGGGCAAAGCAATGACCCTTTAGGCCTCTGCCACAAGTGTCATTGTTTCAGATGAGGACAATAATTTGAATGAGGATGAGCCTGATGCTTCACAGCATCCTGCAACTCCCTCTGCTCCCTTGTCTGACTCCCCTCCTCCTAAATATCCATGGGCAGACTTATGCCCTTATGCTGAGGAGGCACACCCTGTAAGACCCTCAGGTCCTTACCACCCCTCCACCGAGGAGGCACCACCTGTAAGGCCCTCTGCTCCTTGTCAACCCCCATGTTCTCCTCATAACCCTTTCCTCACCTTTCTAGTGAATTTTGCTTCTGATGCAGAAAGTAGACCCTAGGTGCCTACTCCCTTACCAGATCTGGCATTACTGAGGAAGGTTTCTCAGGAGTCTGGACCTGACTCTCCTTACTTTGAAGAGATATTAAGACAATGGTCCGGCTAATTACAAACCTCCTATGATTGGATGAACCTTCTCAAGACATGCTTAACTTGCCCACAATTTTTCCAATGGAAAGCTTCCTTCAAGGAGAAATCAGAGCAAATAGTGAGGAATAATCTCTCCTATGGCATTGCCATCACTTTAGATATGTTGCTGGGTCATGGTGCCTATGTGAGCCCGCAGGAACAATCAAAGATTGGCAATCTCATTTACTTTGACCGAGTTGGAGACATTGCCATGAAGAGTCTTAAAAATATTACACCTCCAAAATATGATGAACTCTTCAGAAACCTGATCCAAAGCCCCCAGGAATGGTTCCCTGACTTTTTGTCCCGAGTTACTGAGGCAGTTGGGAAGTGTATCCAGCCTGGCCCCATCCAAGACTCGATGGTGAAGCAATTGGCATGGGAGGGAGCCAATGCTGAAACTAGGGTTGCAACTGCCCCACTATGCAGTGAATCCATCTCTAAATGGATCATTGCTACAAAGGTGCTAGCTCCCTCTACAGGACCCATCCAGGCATTGACAGCTGTCATTCATACACTAGCAGTTAACAAAAATAATGGGCCTTCACGGCAAAGGTCTGATCTCATTTGCTTTGGCTGCAATCAACCAGGTCACATCAGAAGATTCTGTCCCGGGAATGATAGTCCTCCAGACCCTCCGCATCCCAAGACTCTTTGTCCTAGATGTAAGAAGGGTTATCACTGGGCAAGAGATTGCAGAGCCAGGTCTTTAAACTCCCATCAGGGCAACCCTCAGCCCCACCAGTAAGAGGGAAGAAACGTCCTCAAATCCATTGGATGCTGCCCATTTTGGACACCAAGCCCAGAATGACTCTTATGCTTGATGATGTCCCTGTTAAGGGCATAGTGGACACAGGGGCTGATGTTTCTATAATAGATTCCAACTCAGCATCCAAGATGATGAAGTGGAAGACAGTACCGGGTCCCCAAATTCAGGGTGTTGGTGAGTTACAACCACCAGGAGAGTCATCTCCCCTGTTATCTGGCAGGACACCGATGGAGAGAAAGGTGCCTTTTATCCTTTGATTGCAGAAGTCCCTAACAGCTTATGGGGAAGGGACATATTGGGGGAAATGGATGCTGTCATAACTACTGATTATAAAGCCCTTTATGATGAAATTATGATACCTGACAAAATAGGACTGTCAGGGAGACCAGTGCCTCCCCAATTCTAGGGGCTACTGTTCCACTGACCACTAAGCCAGATCCCATCCCCCTGGAATTGGACACTACAGATCATATCTGGGTGGAACAGTGGCCTATACTAGAACCCAAATTAACAATTCTTTTTTTTTAAGGGGAGAGAGAGAGAGAGAGAGAGAGAGAGAGAGAGAATCTTTTTTGTAGATGAACACAACACAATGCCTTTATTTTTATGTGGTGCTGAGAATCAAACCCGGGTCCCACATGTGCTAGGTGAGCTCTCTACTGCTGAGCCACAATCCTAGCCCAACAATTCTTAAGTAACTAGTTCAGGAGCAATTAGATCTTGGGCATATTGAACCCTCCACCAGCCCTCACAACACACCTATCTTTGAAATCCCCAAGAAAAATGGGAAATATAGGATACTTCAATTTTTAAGGCCAATAAATAAACATATAAAAAGGATAGGTTCATTTCAATCAGGTATTCCTCATCCAGCCAGCATCCCAAGCAACTCTTTTATTGTTGCCATAGACCTCAAGGATTGCTTCTTTTCCATACCTATAGCACATCAGGACATATCCTTTTTTTGCATTTATGGTGTGGGAACCTAACACCATGATACCTGCCTGGAGATTTCACTGGATAATCCTCCCACAAGGGATGAAAAATAGCCCTCCAATAGTCAGCTCTTTGTTTCTCATATGACCAGGCCTCTTACACAGCATTGCCTGGTCATATATTATATTGATAACATTTTACTTGCTCATGCAGATTCTGATAAATTGCAAGTCTGCCTTAAGAAGTTGATGTCTAACCTTGACACTTTGGGCCTTCACATAACCACTGATAAAGTGCAGCATTCTGCCCCACATGAGTTTTGGGCTACAGAATTGCTGCAAGAATACAACCCCTTAGAACTAATCTGACTATTAGACCTCAGTACTCACTTAATGAGTTGCAACAGTTATGTTGTCAAATCAACTGGCTCAAGCCTTTCCTTTGTTTGCCTCCAGATGCACTAATGCCTCTATTTGACTTGCTTAAAAAAGTGAAGGATCCTTCCTCCAAGATAAGGCTCACTCCTCAAGAAGAGACAACTGTTCAAGTGATCAATGACAGTCTTTCAAGGTTAGAGACCCATAGATATGACCAGTCAAAACCCCTGTTAGGAATAATATGACTATTATGACTTCTGGAGCACCACTTGGCATTATATGGCAAGCCCAGGGACCTCTATACTGGGTGCATCTGGCCTGGAGTGAATGTCATAAAATCACAGGTAGGCTAGAAAGTATAATTCTTGTGGGGCTAAAAGTAAGATATTATTGTAACAAGATTTTTCACACAGAGCCATACACCTTGGTGTTACCATTAACACACACAGAGGTCTCAACACTCCTACAGAATAATACTCTGTTTCAGACTTTACTGTCTGACTTTCCTGGACAAATTGATAATCACTTCCCTCCTGATAAGCTGCTCCAAACACTGCAAATGCTCGAGATTACAACTCCTATGCATGCATTCCCTGCATCTCAGCCCATACCTTTAGCACCAAGTGTGTTTACCGATGCAAACAAACACACCTTTGGTGTTATCCTGAAAATTCCCAATAAACATGACATCGCCCATATGGAGCACCACTCAGGATCAGTGCAACTGGGAGAACTTAGGGCAATAATACAGGCATTCCTTATGAGTGCAGACATTGCCATCAATATTTTTTCAGATAGTAAGTACTCTGTCCAGATGGCAAAAGCAATTCCCTGTGCAATTTTTAGACCCACAGGTAAGCCTATTGATCAGGCTCTCCAGACCCTTAAGGATATTACAGAAAACGGGAAACATCCATGGTTCATTTCACATGTGAGATCCCATACTGGATTGCCTGGATTCATTGCTATAGGCAACTCTCAAGTGGACAAACTTATCTCCAATTGGTCTAACGATGCTGTACTACAGGAAACGGACACATTTTTTTCCTGCTGTCCTGTGTCTTTGGACTTGCTGGAGCAAGCCCGCATCCTCCACACTAAGTTTCACATGTCTGCAAATAATTTGAAGGCCTTGTTTCCTGACCTTACTATGACACAATGCAAGCATCTAGTCCAGGCTTGCAAGAATTGTGCCCCTCTGGCGCCACTTGGACCTCTGCAACCACAGGGAGTAAACCCTCGAGGCCTCTCCCCTAATAACCTTTGGCAATGGATATCACTCACACCCCCTCCTATGTAAGTTCAAGTATGTCCATGTTATTGTGGACACTTACTCCAAATGTACACATGCTATGGCACAGTCAGGAGAGAAAGCTTCAACTGCCATAAAGGCAATGAAAGCAGCAATGTTAATGCTTGGGGTGCCTTGGTCTCTAAAAACAGACAATGGACCAGCCTATACCTCACAGGAGTTTCAAAATTTTCTGGTGTCCTGGAAGATTACTCACACAACAGGCATTCCTTATAACCCACAAGGGCAAGGTATCGTGGAAAGGACTAATCAGACACTTAAGGAAACATTTCAGAAACAAAAGAATGCTCATACATGTCTAGATCCTCACCTAGCATTGACATATGCTCTCTTTGCCCTCAATTTTCTTAACTTTGACTCAAATGGGATAAGCTTTGCATAAGCACTGGGGCTCCTTTCTTTCCCTGACTCCAGTCCCCCTGGTACGGTGGAAGGATCCACTCACTAATGCATGGAAAGGGCCACACCCTTTGATAACCCAGGGTAGAGGCTTCACCTGTGTTTTTCCAGAGGACACCTCTCACCCCGTATGGGTACCAGCAAGAAATGCCACACCAACCATGGACAGGCAGGCCTCGGAAACTGAGCCAAAAGGAGAAGAAGAGATCATCATGACCTCCCCACCGGAGGAATCACAAGATAACCTAGGGTGATATCAAAGCCCTACCAGATCAAGCTCAGACCATGTCACCTGCTGAATATCAGAGTCCTGGTACTCTCTTCTTGCTTATGTGTGCAATTATCACCTGCAACTCACAAGTAAGTGCACAACAGGTAAGTATGAGGAAGAAAGGCCTCTGCCTAATGGCCTGAAAACTCAAGGCCCTATGCTGGCTTGTCCAAGCAAAACGGACACACTTCAAAGTATGCCCCATGAGGGAAAAATTGCTTTGCAGATAGCTATCACTCATGAACAGCTGTCTGCGAGACAATTCTCCTCTAGCAGGGAGCCTCTAGCACCATCTAGTGGCAAAAACCCTTCAGTGAGCAAAATACTCATGCCACTGCAATTAAAAAACCATGAGATCAATCCACGCTCAATTAATAGTGATCAGAATGTTGTACATACTTCTCTCTCAAATCTTGCAGAATGTATCCCAAGGACAAAACTCAGGAGGACAACAGTAGCCCCCTGGATCAACATCATCATAAGGCTCGCTGTCCTCACAGCCACAACTGCAACTGCCGCTCTCGTCACTCTCCTGCACCCGACCAGAAGGACCACACCCAACCGATTGGAAACAACTTATGTTGTTGCTGGGACTTTAATTGGACTTTCCCTTCTTTTTCATCAAAGCAGAAAAGGACCCCCTTTATGCTTTTGTGCATCATTTTGTCATTCAGCCCAAAAGTACATGCTTGGTGGGTGGGAGCTCCGTCTCCCAGGATTCTTTTACCTGTTGGTTTGGATGATACTGAGAGAACTGGCTGGAGACCTGCCTCAGCCAGTTCTCTCACCAGCTCCTGGAGTCTGTGTGTTGATTCCGCGTCTCTACCTCCCACAACAAGGTAGCCGAGCAATTAGTTGACCAGAACCACAGCATAGAGACAAGCATATTTCCACATGCAGAATAGTATTAGTACTTCCCATCACATCCTATACATATCGACTCAACTATATTAAAGACTTCAACATAAGGCTGGATAATGTAACACTAGAGCACAGCAAATTCCACTCTCATCACTTCTACCTCCCAGAGTACTGGAAGTACCTACTTCACAAGAAAGAGGTATCAGAAAAGAAAAAGAAATAAAAGTTATTCCAATCAAAAAGGAAGATGTAAAATGATCTCTATTTGCAGATAACATAATTTATATGTCGAATACTTCAAAGGTATCACAAAAAATTTAGAAATAATAAATAAATTCAAGAAAGTTCATTATATAAAATCAACATACAATGGTGAAATGAGATGGACATCATTACCCTAGATATTTGCATGAAGACACAAATAGTGTGACTCTACTTTGTTTACAACCAGAGAAATGAAAAATCGTGCTCCATTTGTATACTATGAACTGAAATGCATTCTGCTGTCATGCATAACAAATTAGAACAAATAATTAATTTTTAAAAACTAGGAAAAAAATCAACATACAAAAGTCAGTAGTACTTGTCTGCACAAATAATTACCTAGGTGAAACAGAAATCAGGAGAATGATGGCATTTATGATTGCATAAAAATAACTGTAGAAATCAAATAAGCAAGGAAGTAAGAGATCTGTACACTCAAAACTGAGCATTGGTGAAAATAAATTAAAGAAGCAATTAATAAATAGAAATATACCATATGCTCATAGATGGGAAGAAATTATATGGTTAAGCCATAGCAATCTAGAGTATAACACTGGCACAAAACTAGGAACCTAAATAAATGGAACACAGTAGAGAGCTAAGAAATCATCCAAATATATGTGGCCAGGTAGAAAGAATTTCAACAAGGGCACCAAGAAGACACATTGAGGAAAGAGGAGTCTCTTCCAGACATATTGCTGAGAAAAAAGGAATATCCACAAGTGAAAGGATGAAACTGGCCCCTTTTCTTACATCACATGTATAATCATCTTGAAATGGATAAGTGACATAAAAGTAAGGCCTGAAACTATCAAACTTCTGGAGAGGAGCTTAAGGGAAAATATTTTCAATACTGGTCTTCATTGTGAATTTTTGGATTCCAGCCCTGGAAAGTTGCAAACAGTCTGCACTCAGAGCAAGCACTTCTAACCCCCTCTGGGCACAGTTAGAGGGCCACACAGGACAGAGGCACAATAACAAGCAAAACATGGAGATAAGCAATGGCTGGAATAATGAGGGAAAGTTTTGGAATCTGGCAAAGAAAGTTTTTGAAGAATGGTCATGGGATTCATTAAGCTAAGGAGATGGCAGATAACCTCTGGGAGCTCATCTTCAGAGTTCTGCCTCCTGAGCATCCCTCTCACATGAACCCTGGTGCACCTAGCAGGCAACACCCAGAGGTATCTGATATAAGCCTCAGGTGTCTGATGCAAGAGGGACCTTTGGGGAAATTAGGTGGCCAAAAGGACTGAGAAAATAACTGCCACAAAGCATTTTGTAACAGCAATGTGCCAAGAAAGTAGAGAGAGGAGTGAAGATGATGGGTTAATTGTGTTGCCAGAGGGAGAACTCGGCTTCTGGCATAAAAAGGAAGCACTTCCCATGCTTCTTTAAGAGAATTTTGCTTACCTTAACATCATTTTTTTTTCAAATAATGTGAAAATAAAACATTGATAGTTCAATTATTAGAAGGATGAATTTGAGTGGCAAATCTTCACTTTGAAAAATTAAACTAGAGAACTGACTTACTAGATAATTCTTGCAAACATTTTAAGAGTTTACAGACCCAAACTTCATTCTTAGAGGCCAATCATTGACCTGAAACAGCAAGGAAGGATATAAAAAGAAAAGAAAACTAAAAAGCAATATCCCCAAGTGTCTAGTAATACAAAAATCCTGAGGGGGCAGATAAAACTACAAAATTGAATTGGATAACACATTAAAAAAATCATGCTATGAGCAAGTGGGATTTATAAATGGGATGCAAGGATGGTTCAACTTATGTCAATCAATCAATGTAATACATCAAATTAACCAAATGAAGTAAAAAAAAAATCATGATAATTACAATCAATGCAGAAAAAACAATTAACAAAACTGAACAAGATAATAACACAATAAAGTAGAAATACAAGGTAACTAAGTCAACATAATAAAAGGCAGGTATAAAATGCCCACAGCTAACACCACAGTCAATGGAAAGACTGAAATCAGTGCATTTAAGATCAGGAATAAGGCAAGGTCCCCTCTCTCAGCACTAGTATTCAACAGAACACTAGGATGTTATGTTCTATCCAGAGGACAGAGATATGAAGAAAAAGACACACTAGCATATTTACCACTTCACATAGTTATAATTATTATTTTTATGTCTGTGGTGAGAAAAATTTAGGATCTGCCCTCTGCAACCATCAAGTATACAATGCCCTGGAGTGCAGTCTTCATGCTGGGCAGTAGCTGATCAGAACTTATTGACCCCAGCCAACCTCACTCATTTCTGTCCCACATACTTATGTGGGCTCAAAATTTCCAGAGTTCACATTCTAAGAGCCTGATTATCATTTTGTATGTAGTACACAAATACCTCATATGTACCTGAAACATGTATATCTTGCATATGTATATATGTTATATGACATATACATTATATATATATATATATATATATATATATATCATCATACAAAGTAAATGCAAGCAAATTTTGTTGTTTCATTAAACCTCTATGAAATGGAAATAGATACCACTCTGAATATTCTTTTTAATAAAACTTTTTTTCCCTTTTTTTTCCTTCTGCTGATTGAACCCAGGGGTGCCACACTCCTGAACTATGTTAACAACAATTTTAATTATTTTATCTTGAAACAGGGTCTTGCTACATTGCCCAGGATGGTCTAGAACTTGAGATTCTCCTGCCTTGGGTTCCCAAGTGACTGGTATCACCACCACACCAGGTCTCAACTATACCCTCAAAAAGAGACAAACCATTTTTAACTCCTCACTGTTGCTATGTTCTCTAAAGTCACTGCAAATGCTGAATTAGTAAATACTGTGCCTTTGCTCTCATGAGAAATGCAGTTAGGCCCCAACAATCCTGATCAAAACTGATCACAGCCTTTTCACCAACCACACAGACCCTGTTCTGGGAACAGAGCTATTGTTCAATGCATCCTGAGGGTTCATTCATCAGCACTGAGATCATCACCATCAATGCTGTGACACAAGCCACTCAAAGCTCCTCACACACGTGTACTCCTCATTAGATATTTCAGAACCTAAGCGTTCTCAGGGACACTGGACAGCACCTAACACCACACCTGGGTGGCATTCTGAACAGCAAAGCACCAAGAGCAGAATAATGGCAGCAGTGAGACAGGACCTTGACAGAGAAGAGGACATTAGTGTATAAACTGAGAGCCAAACAAGAAGGCAGAGTCCTTCTCCATCCTTCCTAAACCAGGAGAGTGCACTGGGGGTAACTCAAATAGTGCACTGTTCTTGCATTTTAGGAGTGGTCCTTAAAGGCTGCAAGTACAGAGTCTGGGGTCACATTTGTGGGAAAATCACAATGAGCAAGCTCACAAACACAGAATCTGAGGAGAAGAAAATTCACCTGTATGTGGTCTGATATAAAGAAGTCTGATAAATAAAATTATGAACCTATGACAAGAAATTGTCTCAAATGAACTAAAAAGATAAATTAGGGAAATTACATATACCACAAGTGTGCCATTAAAATTCACCTTTTTAATTTTAAAATAAATTAAATATACAGATTGAAATTAAAAATAATTAAAATATCTTTTTATAGAGAACATTATTTTGCATATAAAATACCCTAAAAAATTCACCAAAAAAGTCTGTTAGAACTAACAACTAATTCAAAGAATTTGGTGGATACAAAATAAACTCTTACATTTTAACATTTGCACTAAAAATGACCAATCAGGAAAAAAAAAAAAAAACTAAGAAAGTGATTCCATTCAATTTTGTATCAAAAAGAATAAAATACGTTTAATGAAAACTTTAAAGATTCTTACATGAAATATAATGAAAGCATTGTCAAAATAAAGAATATGTATAAGTAAGTATAATGATGTTTCATGCCTGTGGATAAGAAGTCTTAATGTTATTAAAATATCTAATTCCTTAAATGCTCTGTAGCTTCAATACAATCATTATCAAAAAATTTTAGTCGTCTTTTCCTTTCAGAAATTAAAAAAAAAAAGTATTATAAAATTCATGTAGAATGAAGCTCTCCTGAAAAGCCAAAATAGTCTTGAAAAGAATTGAGCAAAATTAAAGGCCTCACACTCTGGATTCCAAGCATGCAACAAAAGGAGATTAGTTAAGAGAGCACATGGCCATCCATGTTGCAGAGAAGGAGCAGAAGGTGGCGCCCCAGAGTTGCCCTTGTACACTGGGTGTTATGGTTAATCTGATTTGTCAACATGATTGTATTAAGAGATGAAGAGGATCGAGAGGTTTAATAAATCCTCCAGTTATAATTATACTTCCTGTTGATTTTGTTCCTCTAGAGAACTCTGACCAATAAAGAAATTGGTACCAGGAGTGGCTCTGGAGAATCAGAATTGTAAGGATGAATCTCCTTAGCTGGTTTTATGGGTTCTGGAGTTGGCTGAATTGTTTAGACCTAAAGTTACTAACTCTCCTACTGGTACTATGGAGCATGCTGATAATACATGGTGTAAACTGTTTAAATAGATTTGTAAAGAAAACACATTTGATGCTCCCAATTTGCCTCTTGTAAAAATCAAGGCGATCAGTGACTCTATATGTGGTATCTTTGAACAGTTCTGAAAAACTAAGAAACATGATGATGTAGATTGGTTGATTCTGGCTTCACTGGACAAACTAAAAAGGAGAATTATCAGCTCAAAAATTCAGTTTCTCAGCTGCTGTTGTGCATAACTGATCTGAAAGCTACTAAGTGTGTTCTGAAGGAGACTCTCTGTCCTGCAGTCATAGGGCTGAGGTTGCTGAAAACTAAACACAAACCCTAATCCTGCAATTGGCTGAATTAAGACAGAAGTTTAACTCTCAGCCTTGGAAGGTGTCTGCAGTTAAAGTGAGGGCTCTGCTTGGAAAAGAATGGGATCCTGCAAATTGGGATGGTGATGTATGGGAGGAGGCTGAAGGGGCTGGGGTTACTCATCTCCCATATTCTGATGGGTTTACTTTATCAGAAGTTGCTGAGCCCTCACTTTAGCCATGACTGAGACATCCCTACCCCCACCTTGTGTGGCATTGGTTCTCCACCCTCCCTGGAGGGAACTAATCCCGCTTTGCTTATGGAAACAGTAAAAACCTTCTGTGATTCAGTTGCTCAGCATGAAGATGTTCATACTCCTTAGGACCCACCCTCACTACCCACTTTTGCCTCCCGACCTATAACTAGATCCAAATCTAAGCAGCCCCTAGAGATGAGGTACAGAGTATGACCCCCGAGGAGGTATCCCACACTCTGAAGGAACTTCTTGAGTTTTCTAATTCATACAAGTAGAGGTCTGGGGAAAATGTGTGGGAATGGATTATAAGGGTGTGGGATAATGGTGGGAGGAACATAAACTTAGGTCAGGCTGAATTTATCGATACTGGCCCATTAAACAGAGATTCTAGATGTAATGTAGTAGCTTACAGTGCTAAAAAGGATACTAATAGTTTGGCTGATTGGCTGAAGTATGAATCCAAAGATGGCCTACTATAAAACAACTGAAAATGCCTGACATCCCTTGGTTTACTGTTGATGAGGTAATTCAGAGGCTCAGAGAGATTGGGATGCTGGAGTGGATCTCTCATGTGTGACCTTCTCCTCTATATTTGGGGGGTCCAGAAGATGTGTGTTTCACCAAAATTGTAAGAAAAAAAATTGTGAGGGAGCACCATCATCCTTGAAGGGCTCTGTCATTGCTCTACTTTGCATGCCAGACCTTACTGTGGGAGCTATGGTCAATCAGTTGGAAGACTTCAATGTGATGGGCATGATTAGATCTCAGGGACAAAGAGGCCAAGTGGCATCTCTCAATCCCCCAAAACAGAGTGGCTGTATTTACCATAATGGACAGCAAAGGGTAAGAAGTGGACATAATGTCCTGACTCGTAGATCTCTGGTGTTGGCTAATTAATTGTGATGTTTCCAAAAGCCAAATAGATGGGAACTGTTAAGACAGCAGGCTTCTCTTCCCTCTGCCCTTTCATGGTGGCTATGGGCAGGGACTTTCCACCTGGCTGAGGAGACCTGAAGTGGCCAATCAGAAGCTGACATGGAAAAGGACCCCAACCATGATGGTTTCTGCCGGGGCAGAAGCAATCACCTTGTCAATTCAATCAGTCCTGACCAACCCAGGACAAACACAATCCCCCTAAATTTGGCTTGGACAACCTGCTGTTGGTAGCTGCAATTTAGATGGCCTGGGCCCTCCTACCTCCAGTTTCCCTTATTAGCATTGTTCTGGCTTTTCCTGCCTGCCACTTTCCCTGCCCTTTCATGGACTGGTGAACCTCACCCAGGAATTCCCCCCAATAAACCTTTTTATGGTGCCTCATACTTGTTCCGTGGTTCCTGACCTCACATGCCTGATTTTTGCTTTACATTTGGTGCTGAAACCGAGGAGGGGTTCAAAGCTTCCTTAGGGGTTGAGGCTGCTCTTCTCCACACTGGAAAGAACGGGGGTCTTTAGACCACTCGCCCTCATTTGATCAGGCAGATGTGGGGTAAGTCCCTCTTTCTTTGATCTTTCAACTCCCTCCCAGTTGCAGGAACTCTGTTGGTAAATCACAGCCTGTCCAGGCTGCAGCAGAGATGTCTCAGTCCCTGGCCAGGCCACACCATTCTCCCCAGAGAGCAGAGTAGGTAATTGAGACGTCTTTTTCTTTCCTGCTCACCCCGGATGTCAAAACATCACAGGAAATGCAGAGTCAACTCTGGACCCCAAAACTCCCTTGGGGTATTTATACTTGAATTTTTCCAAATTGGGATTCTCTCAGGACTCAACCCTGTAAACAGCTCCTTTTCTATCCCACCATGGTCTGGCCACAATACACTTTAGATAATGGCTCTAAATGGCCTCCTAAGGGGACTTTTGATTTTAAAATCCTCACTGATTTGGACAATTTCTGCTGACAGATGGAAGAGTTATTAGAAGTTCCTTATGTTCAGGCCTTTTGGGACTTGAGCTCCCACCCCTCTTTCTGCTCTATCTGCTCCACTTTCCAAGTCTTCCTTGCTAAGAAAACTCCTGCTTCCAAGTCCCCCTCTATGACCTTACTTGGCATGATGTTCATGTCATTCTCACCTCCACCCTTACCACGGATGAACACTTGAGTCTGAGTAGCTGCACAGGACCATGCTGGCCAGGTTCATACCCCCAGGTTGAGGTACCAGGAAGGGACTAGCCAGGGGACAGTCACTCTTCCAGTGTCCCAGCTGCCTGCACCCCTCACATCCTCGTGGTGTTCGTCTTCCTCAGTTCCGGCACAGGTGTGTACCTGAGGTCCTCAGCAACCTCTGACACACTTGAGGACATGGTTCTCTCTGCCTTTTACACCATGGTTCCTCCCTTCCTGAATCTTCTCATCTACAGTCTCAGGAACAAGCAGGTAAAGGACGCTATGGGGACAGTAATGCAAAGAGAGTTGTTCTCAGGGAAATGCTAAAGCTGCCTGTCAGCATTAGCCTAATTTCACTGATTGAGTTTTATAATTAGATACAACATTCTTCCTATGGGCTTTACAGATTACACTGCCTATACTAATATCACCTTATTAGAATCTGAGTTATTTTATTAATTTTTTTTATGATTTACCATATCATTTTCTTGGATCCTTCATAAAATGTGTAATTTTATCAGTGCATTTTTAATGTGTATATATGATCCAATATATTTTCTGAAATCATTTATGGTTATATATATATATATATATATATATATATATATTAAACATACATTAAATACATTGAAATAGCAGTATCAAATACTGTCCTAGAGAAAAACTTTACTAATCAAATCTGGAAATATCTTACACTCACATAATCTGCTTTTATTCAAAGAAGTGTCAAACAAATTTGTAAACACTGTGATAGATAATTATGTCAATTTAATTACTTTGAGAATACATAAAAATCAAATCCTAAAGAAGTTACAACCAAAAAAGAGAATCATAGTATTTGTCACCATCTGGACCATGAAATGAGAAGAAACTCCCTGTCCATCAAGTAAACACAGGGCCATGGTTACCACATGCAGTGTCCCCATAGTCACATCTGTCCACTGGGGAAGAGCACCCTTACTTCCTTGGCCATGTTGGCTACCAGTGTTTTGTTATGACTCAGTGTCAGGGACCAAACCCTGAGGGTGAGTTGCAGGTCAGTTTTCTGATGGTTTTCTTCCCATGCATCTTAGTTCTGTAATATTTAAGAGATCTGTCATGCCTGATAATAATGTAGACCATAATTCCCCAGCCTAAGTGTCTCACCCATCTCAACTGTTAACTTTCTCTGGAGTTCGTGAAGGAAACTTCTATCTGTACTTGTCCCCTATCACCTTGTGACAGTCTTTCATTCTCTCACACAGGTTATTTCTTTCCAAAAATCTTAGTGTTCTAACTAGCATGTGTTTTGTTAATTATTAATTGTGACTGATATATACTCACTGTTAACTTATCTATGAATTTTAGTATAACAAAATAAGAAAAAATAAGATTTCATACAAATTATAAGCAATACCTCAAATTACAACATCTAAAAATAGTTTTGTTTATCAGTTCACTAATAAGAAAACAGTGGACAAAAACATAAATGCATCTATTACCAGGAAAATAGAAAGCCTAAATATACATGATTAATGAATAAAGGCATTTCTTAAAGTTTGCAGACAAGGGAATGTTTGTAACAGGAACCAGTGAGCACCCAGCCCTGGCTGATGCAGGAAGCCTTGACTTGCTGTCACAGGATCCAACCAGAACAAAAGCCCTATCCACACACAGTGTCCCATGGCTTCTGGTTCTCACTGCTCCAGTGTTCCCTGCTGCAGCAGAAAGACCTTCACAGAAACCCAGATGAATTCTACACACTCCATCTTTTCACACATTTCCTTTACAACTATAGGTGCACTAAAACCTAATGAGGGATATTAAATTTTTTTCATGTGTTTAGATAGCAGGTAAATTAAGTTTAAATTTAACATATAAAGTTATAAATTAAATTGCAAACACCAGTCCTATTGAATGGTGTCCATCTTGATGAAAGATGTTGGATATTTATCTTGTGTTAATGTTTTAAACTGAAAAAGCTGGTGGCAAAGAAGTTGCAAAAACCTCAATTTTGGTACAAGGACTTTACAGAATCCTACATCTGCTGTCAAATAATGCAGAGTCCTAAAGGTAACTCCCCCAAAGACAAAGAAATTGAGCTTAAGTTAAAAACAGAGTATGGCAGCAACTATTGAGATATTGCTGGCTAGCCATATGGTGTGTGGTGATGCACGCCTGTAATCCCAGTGGCTCCTGAGGCTGAGGCAGGAGGATCATGAGTTCAAAGCTAATCTCAGCAACAATATGGTGCTAATCAGCTCATTAAGACCCTGTTTCTAAATAAAACTAAAGATAGGACTGGAGATGTAGCTCAGTATTTGAGTGCCCCTGAGTTCAATCCTTGGTGTCTCAAAAA
The DNA here is from genome assembly GCF_021218885.2 of Marmota monax. Classification (NCBI taxonomy): domain Eukaryota; kingdom Metazoa; phylum Chordata; class Mammalia; order Rodentia; family Sciuridae; genus Marmota; species Marmota monax. The sequence goes on along the minus strand of NW_026692662.1, from coordinate 275,576 downwards.
AAAAAAAAAGCGTATTTCTTTCACATATAAATTCTCTGCAGCATTGGACAATATTACCCTCACACACATGGGTATGGAAGATTTTACTAAGAATATGAATTTGAGGGACATACAGTTAAATGTTTTAAAACATTAATGTTGTTGTGATTTGGTGAAATTGATCAGGTGAAGGCTCACTCTGGGTTTTGCAGAGGCACAGGTCTTGAGTTTGTACTCTTGGATGCAAGGGGCAAGTCTCAGTAGCATGGCTTGATGAGCCAGTTCCTAGGAGCAGGCTGACAGCAAATGAGCTCAATATGGGCCCCAACTTATTGGATCAAAAGAGTTTCCTGAGCCAATGACCAATGTTTTGGTTCTGCTTTTGAGTAAGAACTTATAGGACCCCACTCTTTGTTAGTGTAGCTAGGGATGTGAAGCCAGAGTATCGAATAGGCCCAGGGATAGAAGCAGCCAATTTAGATACGCACCACCATTTGCTGAATCATCTATGCAGATCGATATTTACATCAAGGTTGATTCAAAGTTTTAGATTTTCTTCTAATTTTTGTGATGTTATGGCTGACAACATAGTTGTTCAACACTTTAAAAAACAAAGACATACACCGACATCAGAGAAGTAGGATCAGAGTCTGTGGTGCATTTTTACCTGGTCCAGCAGGCAATCATGCTCCAGTCCAAGAAAAAAAAGTTTTTTTCTTTAATGCACCAACAAAAGTACATTTTCTTATGAGAAAAATTACTCCCACTTTGATTTCAAGATACTGGTTCCACTGCAGGACATAACTAGAGAATTCCCAGGAAGACAGCATGTTCTTGCATCCTAGAGTCTGGCATCATGTCCAGAATTAGTTCTGTCAAATGAACATGTGTCCACTAGGGGTTCTCATCAGGGTATAAGTTTTATGGTTCTGGGGGTATCAGTAGCACTTCTCTTTAATTTAAAAAGCCTATTTAAACTTGAAATCATATAGGATCTAGGATATAAAATGGAGTGCAGAACTTCCTTTCAGAAGTTAAACTGGGACTGAACTTTTCTCCTCCCTAAGTCACATCTCTTATGATGAAAGTGGAAAATGCAAGGCCAGTATCAGACCTGGATGTTTTAAGGCTTGATGTGAATGTAAGAGGCAATCACTGGGAAATACCCCTGCCTGGCCTAGGAGCAGGAAGCAACATTTGCTCAGCAGATGGGACCAAATACCAGTCCCTGTGAGAATGCAAGTAATTTATTTTTGGAAAATACCTCCTTGGAATTGTCTCACAGCACAGTTTGGGCCTCACTTCTCAGAGCTGATGTTTTAGTAGGTGGAGAGACTTTAAATAGAAAGATCAGCAAGCCAAACTAAATATAAGCAAAAATTTTCAACTAATGAGTTTACTGTGAGGTTCCCAGATGTAAAATTTGAATTTTTGTACACTGACATCCACAGTCCTTCCCTAAGCTCCATTTTTGAGAAAATCTGGAGAAGTGGCTAAAGTCTACAAAAGGCCCATGTGTTATTTCAGCAGTCACCCTCCATTCTGGCTTTTACTTACTGGGCCTCATGGAATTGTGGTCACTTCCACTTGGGGTATTTTCATCTTAAACACTGTTTCATGTTTGAATATAGTCAGTTAGGAAAATAAATAAATCTCATTAACAAGTGGATCTTGGTGGCACTCAAAGAGAAATAAGACAAATACAACATTTGCTTTGCAGTTTTAGGCAAATCCTGAGTCAAATCAAACCGCATCTGTCTTTTTCATGGAGAAAGTAGGAACATTAAGAACAAGATGACAAGAGTGACAGGAAAGAAGAGCTCCAATTGGTAAAGACAAACACCGTAATGCATCCAAAAGCAAAGAGCTTGGAACATGACAGACCACTCAGCCAAGGAACCGTGATCGGCAACTTCACCCAACTGGACAGGGACCCACCTGGTGTCTCAGGACACTGGGAAGGCCTCCCTCTGCATGACAGTGAACACTGGCTCTGCAGTGGGTCTCGATTGAGTTCTCCTGTTTGGGCAGCCTTCAGTCATTGCCAGGATGACTGATTAGATTTAAATCTGAAGTCGGAGTCTACAGGGCACAGTTTTAGGATCCTGCTGACACTCTAACTAACAACAATTGGAGAAGGCCCTTTTCAGATGGACCCAAAGTTCACATGGCTTAGCAGCGTGTCCTGACAGTGTAGTCTCTTACTGGTGTGGAGCATTTGTCATTGTCAAGAAGATTTAAAACCGTACATCTGAGCTCCTTACTGTCTAACACCCATTCACTTGGTTTGTATCTCTTCTCTTTGGTGCTAATTACAAGCAAACAAAAAAAGAATGCATGCCATCTCAAACAGTGGATGCAGAAGTCTCCCTGGGAGGATCGCCTGTTTCATTTTCCATGACACTTCAGTAAAATATAGCCAAGCTCACTGCCACAGCAGGAGAAGCACCATCCACGCTCATGCCTTCATGCACCTGGATGGCAGCCTCATTGGCAGGTAGAAGATTGTCACCAAGCCCACCTTCACTCACACTCTGCACACAACACACCCTGACCTCAGAAACACTGACCTGTCTTGGGTTGGCTCCTGCTGTCCTTGTGTTAGTATCTGCCCATCAGTTCCAACTCACAATCATGAGCCCTGACTGAGTGAACAAGTCTCAATGGAACTATGAAAACTGAGTCACAGCTTCCCAGCACATTCCTCACCTGAGCCAGGATGCAAACCTTAACCCCCACTGAATTGTAGGCTGGGTTCTGTGGGAAAGGCCATTGCTGCACTGCCAAAGATGTACATGAACTATTAACTTTTGCCCTGCCATTTGGGAAAGACCTACAGTTTTCTACCAGGGTGCCTCTGCACTATGGAAAATAAAATAAGCAGACTTTTTCAGGCTCTCTGGTATGGGCTCTGAACTCATGCCAATTCAGGAGACCCAAGTGAAATAAGAGACTATGAAAATTAGGTGATCAATTAATGTTTAGTTTACTGCATTCACAGATCTGGAATGAAGCACTGGCTTCACATGCCAGCAACTGGTGGAACTCCTTCCTGGATACTTGGCCTGTGGACAAAGGCTATGTGCTAGGAAATCCAAAATGTACCACTATAAATGCTTCCGCATGCACTCTAGTGAAAAAGGAGCAATGCCACACTCCCTGTCATCTGCAGTGGTCGGTGCCACCCCCAAGGGAGTGAAGGACACGGTGTTCATACTCATCACATTCTCACTCAGCACTGCTTTCTGGGGAAGAAATCTGGAGAAATGCCTGTATATTCCCAGAAGCTAAACTGGGTGCAAGATATGAATCAGTGGCATCAATAAATAGCACTTTGCCTGGTGATTGGTGCTCAGCTCTTGACCCTGCAGTTGTTTTTTCCCAGTATAATTTAGTACTGGGAAAAAAGTACTAAATTATACTGGGAAAAAGCAGACTTCTTTCACCTGGTAATACCAAAAACACACCCTCAATGTGCTAACTCAGGTACATATCAACATTTCAGCCTTATATCATGATTTTTAACACAGACTTTGATCACCTGCATCCTTTTCAGGACTTTCAATGGGTCAGTTATGTGATACTGGTTAGACAAACCAAGCAAGAAGCAGGAACTGCTCTTGGCTGGCTGGCAATAATTTGTGTGTCAGAAACTGGGTAAAGCCCAATAAAAGCTCAGGGTCCTAACATATCAGGGAAACATCTGGGATATAGTGGTCTGGGTCGTAAGATTTTCCCTCTAACATGAAGAAAAAGTTGTTCCATCTGATCTCCTCTACAACCAAAAAGAGTCACACTGGGCAGAGGTCTACTCTGAATTTTGAAGACATCATATTATTTACACAAGTTTGCTACTTCAGCCCATTTATCAGGTGGCCATGAAGCCTCTAGCTCTCAGTAGGGAGGAGAACAAGAGAAGGCTTTATAGCAAGTCCAAGCTGGCATGTAAACCTTGGTCACTTGAGCCCTAGACTCCAGCAGAACCAGATGTGTCTGAAGTAACAGTGGCTTCCAGTGACACTGCTCAGAGTCTTCACTAGGCCACTATAGATGAAGCACAGTACAGACACTTAGGATTTCAGAGCATATTCTTGCCATATTCTGTGGATATACTTCTTCCTTTTTAATTGGTATATATTAATTAATTTAAAATGTAGCACAAAAAATGCAAGCAGAATCGCTTCTTTCTGCACCACCTGAATTTCTTACATTAAATTAGGAAGGAAAGACTTCATCTGTACTAAGCACCAAGGAAGCCCCACAGACTATTTCCATCACTTGGCTTATAAATAAGTCATGGTGGGATTCTAACTCCAGATTATTCAGCTCATGGTAATGATTTTTGTTAGCAATAACATACATTCCTCAAACTCAATCCTATTGGTACTACTCATGATAAATTTGAAAATTTATCATATGCCAAACACTGTTATTGCTTTGCACATGTCATTCAAAGGATGATGTATGAAATCATAGAGATAAACCATAAGATATAAATGATAGGGTATAGAGGTAAATCATAAGATATAAATGATAGGGTGTAGAGGTAAATCATAAGATATAAATGATAGAGTGTAGAGGTAACCATAAAATATAAATGATAGGGTGTGAATGAAAGTTACCTCTTTTGCAGAGACATTTGAGAGACTCCCTTTAGCAGACATGTGCATGTCATGACTAAACTTCCTTTTTGATTCAATTCTTCAATTATCTGCTTTTCCATGGGTTCACCCACTTTACCAGCAGCCTCAGTCAAGTGTCCTGTACCTCTTGATTCATTATATATATAAGAGGGTTCAAAAGGGCTGTAACCACAATGTAGAAGAAGGTGAAAAACTTACCATTCTGTGAAGAAAAGATGCTCTTTGGGTCAGTGTACAACAGTATGGCCACTGTCCCATGAAACATAAAGACCATGAGACAATGGGAGGAGCAGGTGGAAATGGCTTTCTTCCTTTCCTCCTCTGACTTCATGTTCCTAACAGCCTGAGCTATGCAGCCATAGAAAGCCAGGATCATCCCCACAGTCACCATATTCTCACTCAGCACTGCTTTCTGGGGAAATGACAACCATGATGGTCATCTGCCACTTACTGGTGGTGGTGTCTTCATAGGCCAGGTGTATGAGGACAGGCACTTCACACAGAAAGCCATCCAGGAGGTGATAGGAGATTGTGAAAGGCAGCTGGAAGATTATGGAAGATTGGAGCAGTGATGCTATCAGACCAGACATCCAGGCTAATAAACCAGCTTCCAACAGAGTGGATGGTTCATGAGGACAATATAGTACAGGGTCTGGCGGACAGCAACATAGTGGTCAAAGGTCATCTCCACCAGCAGCATGCCTTCCATGGCTCCAATGCAGAGGAACACACACCACTGGACGACATAGCCTATGTAGGTGATGCACTTGTCTGTCCCCCACAGGTGGGACAATATCTTGGGCACAGAGGCTGAGATGAAGCACAGATCCAAGAAGAAAAGATTGTTAAGAAAGAAGTACATGGTGGTGTTGAGACTTGGGTCCATGAAAGACAGTAGGATGATACTGAAGTTACCAAGGATGGTCATGGTGATCAAGAGGATCACAATCCAGAAGATAGTCCTTTCCAGCTGGGACAACTCAGAGATCCCTAGCAGGACGAAGCCAAGAGGGAAGCTCTGGTTCATCCTCCCTGTGGTTTTTGGCATTAGAGTTCCAACATAATGGTAAGCAAGATTTGATATACAAATGTTGTGGAAAGACTTTAGTGCCATTTATACGGAGAGGACAAGCATTGTTGGTTTGGCCAACAGGATACAATGGCTTTTCTATAAATGTTTGTTATTTAAACCAAAGGGGTTTCGCAACAACCATTCTGATTGCTCTGTAAAATGTGTAGCCCCAGCATTCACAGTTGAAAAGTCATCTTAGTCCTTCCAGATTGTACACTCAGCAATGTTTATGTTCATGGAATTCAAGGTTGAAATAAAGTTTTATCTTTCATATTTCTACATATTTTCTTCCAAAAGAAGCAGATAGTACTTTGCATTATTTTGTAATATTAATAGCAATTCTTGGAATGGAGATTATCCCAGAACCAACAGTCATGTTCCTTCAGTGTAATCTTCAGTGAGTGAGATTTTGGACAGTATACCATTCTCTGAGTGACTAAAGCAGTACCTGGGCATAGAAGACATACCAATGGTTAAAGAGCACAAACTGGGTTGGACACTGCTTCTTTTGCCTTAAGTAATTTAAACTAAGTAAACAATCTTAGCAACTCCATCACTCTTACTTGATGAGTAGCTACAGCAACCACTGCCAGTGAGGATTCTGTTCCAAAAGAAAGGGGACTACAGGGTAGCAGTCCTGCAGTCTTCCAGCACCAAGCACTGACATTCCTAGAATTGATGGCACCAAAATCACTATAACTGCTACCTGATTTTACCCTATATATGTCCATCATTATAATCCTCAAAATCCAACTGGGCATAAAGAATATATATCAAGAAATTACCATCACTGAAAAATAGATATGTGCTGGGTGTGGTGCCACATGACAATAATCCCAGTGGCTCATGAGGCTGGTGAGTTCAAAGCAAGCCTAGCAACTTAGTGAGGTCCTAAGCAATTTAGTGAGTCCCTGTCTTTAAATAAAAGGTAAAAAAAAAAATGAGCTTAGAATGTATTCTGGTGGTTAAGTGTCCCTGGGTTCAATCACCAGTACAGAGAGAGAGAGAGGATCACAGGTGAGAAGTTTATGAAATTTGGTATTATTTAAACAATTGCTTCTTGGCATCCAAGATAGCAGAATAAAGGTTGTCTCATTTCTGTCTACTCTGTGGCATGAAACTAAGAAAGCAGACAGGGAGTTTCTCTGCAAGTTAGGTGAACAAAAAAAGGGGGGGCAACTTTGTTGGAAATTTAAACTGGACTTTCAAAGCAGACCAGGGACACAGCAGTCAAATATAATAATAATAATAATAATAAAAATCCCTAGTGGCACAGCAGCTGTCACAGCTAGGCCAGAAGCTCAGGCCAGAAGGTGCCCTCCATGAGCATAAGGAGGGGTAAGGAAATTAAAGGAAACAGGATTTTTGAAGGCCTAAGGCATGTCTGGGTATAGAACATCTAGAGACCAAGGACATTTCCAACAGACCTGAAGGATGTGCTGCACAATATCCATGTGTAAGGAAAGAAGCCACCATCTGTCCAGGCACCCTGTGAAAGACAAGGAAGGAATCATTTTGCAGCTGTGGCACAGGAGCCAGCAAAAGAGGAAGCCATACCCTGGCAAATCTAAGATTGGCCTGAAACACAGGCCTACTAAACATTTTGCATGGCATAGAGCGTGCTTAAGCGACCAGGAGAAAAACAAATGTGGAGAGAGGCTTATATAGGGGACAACTGGACTTGAAAACCCACCTTGCTCTACCCATCTTCCTCCAATCCAACAGCTTGCAGGACTGACTGGGAGAGACATGACTGGCTGGGAACTTGGAAGGGCAGTGCAGGACAGATTTTTGGAGACTGAACCTGAGATCAGAAAATGTGGAGTCTACATATGATGTAGGGGACTAAGAATTGGCTTTCACAACTCATTAGTGAAGAGATTCCTGGTGTAAATTCTTCCAGCCTAAACCAGCAGGACTTGGGTGCTGGAGGTACACTGATTTAAAATCTCCAGACTGATTAGCAAGGACCCTGGAGCCCACCCAAGCCAATTTTGCCTATTGGAGTACCTCTCACTCCAGCAACCCAGAGGGTGGAGCATCACACTCCAGAAGACCCCACCTAAAAGTGCTGAGAAGATAAGCTGAGAATATTCTGAACTCAAACAGAAAGAATTCTTTAACTTTTGTCAATATTTTTTCTTTATTTTTTAAATGATTTTTCACTTTTTAATTGTGACCTTAAGGGTACATGGACATTTATACAGTTTCCTCTTTTTAATCTTCTCATTTCAAGCATTTTTGAAGCCTGTTATTTTAGATAGATTGGTTTTGGTGGACTAGCATGTTTGATTAGTATACTTTACTTTCGTTTTGTATTCTTCTATTAACATTTTGGCTCTATGTGTATCTTTTTCTACTATTTATTTCCCTAGATTCTCTCCTTTCTTCCTCTAACAGCCCATCTCTATTGTTCTATTTCACTCCCCCTTCTTCTCTACTCTTCACTCATAATTATGACATCCTATATCACTTCTGTTCTCTCCCTGTCCACCATTTGTTTGAATATGAAAAACCATTTGAAATTTTTCTGTTTTGATTATAGACAATAACTGATCATATCACTTCTGCTTATTGTGATAATCAATATTGTAGATGTCATAATAAGAAATATTTTTAATACTGTAAATTATTTTCATTGATTGTTGTTATTATTTCTTTCTCACTAAACAGTAAATAACTGAAAACCTTCAGGGACACTGTAAGTCTATAAGGTAGAAACTCTACTGCCTCAGATCCATACTCTTATATGGGTAGACACACAAACAACCTGAAAAAGCAAGAGCAAATTTGCCTTAAGCAAACCAAGATATTTCAATTAAAAAAAATCCATCAATACCAGAGTGGAAGAAATGTCAGAGAAGGCATTTAGTATGTACACTGATCTTTGAAATAAAGGATGATGTAAGAGAAAAACTACAGGTAGCAAAACATCCCTTCAGCAAAAAAAAAAATAGAGATTCAGAAAAACAACAACAGAAATCCTTGAAATGAAGAAAACTAAACCAAATTTTTAAAAAATAAATGGAAAGCATCACCAATAGACTAGACCACTTGGAAGACAGAACCTCAGGCAATGAATACAAAATATATTGTCTTGAAAATAGTTGACCAAGGAGAGAAAATGTTACAAAACCATGGGCAGACACTGCTGCCATCCCCTAAGGTCTCTTCTCTAGGCACAGCCTTGGCTACCTCAGAAGCTACTTCCAACACTACACAAGGTTGCTGCTGCTGACAAATGGGGGTCTCATCAATCAGCTGCTACCTGCACGGCTACCACCATTGCTGCAGCCTCTGATTCTGATACTGCCATCCCGAGGTCACCTGGAGGTCTTCTGGGTGCTACTGCCCTTGCAGCTGCAACCACCTGCTTCTGCCACAGAAGACATGGCTGCCCTGGACACAACTGAAGCCACACTGCTACTGGCCCCCAGAGGTCACCTGGTGATGCTGCCTCCACAGCTATTACTGCAGCTGCTACTGACCCGTTGCCTGCTGCCAACACCATTACCACTGCTACCACCACCTAGAGGACTGCTGCCAGGCAGACTCCAGGTTTGGCTGCACGTGGCTGCACCCATTTTTGGACACGATCCAGGACTTGGTGCCCAGGTGCCAGCAGATTTACCACCAGAACAGCTTCTGTCTGGGACTCCTGCTGGGTCCTGCATATACAGTGTGTGGGTACCTGCGGGTTTGAAAGCGCCTGTCCTGCCAAGAGTGCTGGTGGCCCTTGTCTTGCTGCTGCATCTCAGGGTTGCTCCTTTGGATAAGTGTACCTTTGTTGGTCTCTCTGCAAGAAGGAGCAGCATTGAAATCTTGGAACTACATGTGGTTGATCCTGAAGTATCTGAAGCCAGATGTGTGGCATATTGATGGGGTTTTCAAGGGCTAATCTGGGTTTGTTGATACTGAGAGACATCAGAGACAGGCCTGAGAAACTTTGGAACACTGGAAAATATAGTTTGACTTTCCATCAAGATTTATCTTATTTTATTTTATTTCTCGATTCACTAATATCTCTACCATATTTGGAATGGGGTGTTTTTTATGCATCAGTGTGTGGAGGGCAATAATATATGAATAGTGTTTGCATTTTTGTTGTATTATTATGGCTTTAATTTTTTTTGTTCATATTCATGTTCCAACTTTTCTCCAACCAGCAGTCCATCTGTGTTGGCTCCTCTCCACCCTTCCTGTGAATTTTTACTTCTAGCTTCTCTCTTCCTCCATCACAAATATAGCTTACTACACTACCTATGTTCTCTCATCCACCATTTGAAGTTGTACACCATTTTAACAAATTTTCTGTTTATACTATAGATAGTTATTGAACCCATCATTTTGGTTTAATGTGAGAAAGCAGTAGACACCTTAATGGGAGCTACTAGGGTTATTGAACTCATCATTTTGGTTTAATGTGAGAAAGCAGAAGATACTTTAGTGGGAGCTACTAGGGTTAAGGATATATATTGTTTACACTGGGTGCTATTGATATTGGTCTCACCATTAAAGGTGAGGTGCTGGAAACCTTTAGGGACACTATAGGTCTGCAGAGTAGAAATTGTGGTGCCTTAGATCCATACTGCTAGATGGAAAAAAAAAACACTAATAACATGAAAAAAAAAAAAAACAAGAGAATAAAGTGTCCCAAACAAACCAAGATGATTCAAAAACAGAAGCCACAGATAACACAGTACAAGAAATGTCCAAGAAGTAGTTCAGATTGTTCATAATTAAATTTATATGTGAAATAAAGAAGAGTATAATAAGTGAAATCAAAGATAAAATACAGAAAATAAAAGATCATTTTATTAAAGAGTTATAGATTGTGAAAAAAAAAGCCAAACAGAAATCCTTGAAATGTTGGAATCAGTAAACCTAATTATAAATTCAACAGAAAGCATCACCAATAGACTAGACCACTTTGAAGACAGAACCTCAGACAACAAAGACAAACTATGTGATCTTGAAAGTACATTTGATCATGCAGAGAAGATGGTAGGAAACCATGAACAGAACATCTAAGAATTATGAGTTAACATGAAAAGAACAAATTTAAGAGTTATCGGAACAGATTAAGGAGCACAGAAACAAACCAAATGAATTCACAATCTTTACAATGATAAAATAGCAGAAAATTTTCCAAACCTAAAGATTGGAATGGAAAGTCAAACACAAGAGGCTTACAGGACCCCAAATGTACAAAATTACAGCAGGTCTACACCAAGAAACATTATAATGAGAATGACTAACTCAGAGAATAAACATAAAATCTTAAAGGCTGAGAGAAAAAAATAATAAATTACATATGGGGAGGAAACTGATTTGGATCTCAACTGATTTCTCAACCCAAACCCTCAAAGTTAGGAGGTCCTGGAATAATACATTTTAAGCTATGAAAGAAAATGGATACTGACCAAGAATTTTATATCCAGCAAAATTAAGTTTCAGATTTGAAGATGAAATTAAAACCTTACATAATAAACTAAAATATTAAAAGAATTCATAACTAGAAAGCCTACACTACAGAACAACCTCAACAAAATATTACATGAGGATGAAGTTAAAAAAAATATAAAGTGAAAACCGGCAAAGGGAAGATTTACACTAAAGGAACATGCAACCAAAGAAGAAAGTAAGGCAAATAAAAAAACCAGAAATAAAAAAATAAATAAATAAAAATAAGCAGAAATAAATCAAAATGACAGCAAATACAAATCATATCTCAAGAATAACCTTGAGAGGTGATCCAAGATAGTGGGCCAGATGGAGGCAGCATTCTGTGTAGCTCCGTGACCTGGGACACAAGAAGTGAGAATACGGCTTCCATGCAAGCCATATATTCCTGCTTCTGCACAGAAATCATGGCCACCATGTCCATGCAGGGCTCCAGGCCTCAGTTTCAGAGTAGGTTTCCCAACTACTTGCCCACACAGGACTATCAGGTTCCCGAGCAAGACCACCACCGGGTGCTCAAGAAGAACTATCACCATCAGCACCCACGCAAAACTTTTGGCCACCCATCCAAGAAGAAATCCTGGATACAGTTCCCACGCAGGGTACCTGACAGCTATCCACATACAGGATCTCCAACTGCCACTCCTGTAAGTACCTCCATCAACCAAGGTGGGGCTCACCCAGTCACCTCCATCTTGGGACTCTGCAGCAACAGATAGTCCCCTATGCGCTGTAGTCTGCCTGAACCAGGGAAATTCGCACATGCTCTGAAGACAGCCATATCCACACACTACATGCCACAAATCCAGTCTCATCATCAAACACCATCACCTGGCTCCTCCCACCCGACCCAATACCCCATCACTGAAAGCAGATGCCTTCATCTTGGTTCACCTTTATCACCATCTTTAGTGAGGGCAACTCCCTGTTTGAAACTCCAGCTGGGCAGGTACCCAGATTCTAACTCCTCCCTCTCCCCAACAGTCCCTAACCCAACACAGTGACTGCCCAACAACAAAATAAACAGCTATCAATGGAGCAGGTGTGCAGCATGCCAAAAGCACCACACAAGAGCCCCAGAGAGAAAGGACCCTTATTATGGAGCATTAATGGAGAGGGTGTGTGTGATACAATTTAGAGACTAACAGAGACTAGGAACTGGGAGGTCTTCAAGCAAGATAAGGAGATAAGACCAGGCACTCACATCACAGGAACAGGCCCAAAAAGAGATCTCTGAGGTGCAGTCTCCCTTTGAAGATGGACAGGTGCCATGGCCCACTTCCAGTTGCCCTCCACCCAATAACAGCCCTCCCTCCCTGGTTACTTTCACCATTCTGAAGGCGAAGATAGCAGCTACCAACAGATGACCCCACCTATTGGATGAGAAGGGAAACAGAAAAGATACTGATCTCCATGCAAAACAATCCTTGTTTCTTCTTTTGAGATTTTTTTTTTTATTCTTTCTTCTCCCTCTCTATTCTCCCTCTCTCACATCCCCAACATACGTGAAACCAAGTACTTTGCATGAATTAGGATATTGAATTCTGAAACAACTGATTAGTATGTTATCCTTATGTTGTATACATTTTTTTCTTTTTCTTGTCTTTGTTTTTTCTGTTTTTCCCTCAATTTTTATTATTTTAACATTGTTGATTTTTTTTTTCTTAATATCTGTGTTTGTTTTATGTACATTACTGTCTTTCCTCTTACTTCTCTACTTAAATTTACTTCCTCTGTATTCTCCTGCTATTAACCTTCTTTAGATTTCTACTTTACTCTTCCTAAGTTATAATAACTCTATATTCTCACCTCCTACATCCTCAACATATCTTCCTGCACCTCACCCTGGTTTTTGTACACCATCAGAAACTGTAAACCCTTTACAAACCTACTGATCATATTGTAGATAATAATTGAATTCACAATTTCTGTATATTATGAGCAAACTGTAAATGTCTGTTCACAACTAATTTTTTTAAGGTGATATATTGTTTATATTGGGATCTGTTAACATTGTCCTACCACTCAATGGTGAGGTATTGGAACCTTACAGGAGCACTATAAGTCTGTAGGGTAAAAACAGTAACACCAAGAATTCACAGTGCTACAAGGGAAGACACATGAGCAACATGAAAAGATAAGGAAATAAAATGCCCCAAACAATTCAAAATACCACATTATTAAATCTATGACCATCACAGAAGATGAAATGACAAAGAAGGGGTTCAGTATGTACATAATTAAAATGATCTGTGAATTAAAGGATGATATAAGAGAGAAAATGCAGGCAGCAAAAGATCATTTCAACAAAGAGATAGATAAGCAAATACAAAAAGCAAAAGATTACTTCAATAGGGAGATAGAGGTTCTAAAGAAAAACTGAAGATAAATCCTTGAAATGAAAGTAACAATAAACCAAATGAAAAGTTCAATTGAAAGCATCACCAACAAATTAGACTACTTGGAAGACAGGACCTCTGACAATGAAGACAAATATATAATTTTGAAAAGTATCTAGACCACACAATGAAAATGGTAAGAAAAAAATGAGCAGAACATTTAAGAAATATGGGATAGCATGAAAAGGCAAAATTAAGAGTTATTGGGAGAGAGGAAGGCATAAAGTTCCAAACCAAATGAATGAACAATCTATTCAATAAAATAATATCAAAAAAATTCCCAAACATGAAGAACAAATTGGAAAACCAATTCAAGAGGCTTACAGGATGCCAAGTGTACAAAATCACAACAGCTCCACACTAAGTCACATTATAATGAAGATGCCTAGCATACAGAATAAGGAGAGAATATGAAAAGCTATGAGAGAAAGGAATCAGATTACATATAGGGGAAAAAAACAAGTGGGTTATGTGCTGATTCTTCAACCCAGATCCTGAAAGCTAGAAGATTCTGGAACAACATATACCACGCTCTGAAAGAAAATGGATGCCAACCAAAAATATTATAACCAGCAAACTTAAGCTTTAGATTTTCTGATGATATAAAAACCTTCCATGATAAACAAAAGTTAAAAGAATTTACAGTTAGAAAACCTGCACTGCAGAATATACTTGCAAAATATTCTATGGCAAAAAAAAATGAAAAACAACAATGAAACTCAGCAGAGGGAGGTATCATACTAAATAAAATATTAATCAAAGTACAAACCAAGTCAAGTTAAATACCAAAAGTAAACAAAATGGCTGGGAATACAAATGTCTTAATAATAACCCTGAATGTTGGTGGCTTAAACTCACCAATCAAAAGACAGGCTATCTGATTGGATAAAAAAAAAAGACTAAAAGATATGCTGCATCAAAGAGATTTATTTCATTAAAAAAAAAAAAAAGATATACACAGACTAAAGGTGAAAGATTGGGAAAACCATACCACTCACATGGACTGTGGAAGCAAGCAGGAGTTTCCATCCTCATATCAAACAAAGTAGACTTTAAGCTAAAGATAACAAAAAGGGATAAAGAAAGACATTTCATACTGCTCAAGGTAACTATACACCAACAAGACATAACAATTATAAATATATATGCTACAAACAATGGAACATCTATGTTCATCAAACAAACTCTTCTCAAGTTCAAGAGTCAAATTTACCACAATACACTAATTCTAGATGACTTTAAAACTCCTCTTTCACCACTGGATAGATCCTCCAAACAAAAGCAGAACAAAAAAACTATACAACTCAATAATACAATAAATAACTTAGACTTAACTGACATATATAGAATATTTCATCCTTCAACAAGCAAATACACTTTCTTCTCAGCAGAACATGGATCCTTCTCTAAAATAGACTATATATGATGCCACAAAGCAAATATTAAAAGTAAGTAGAGATACTACCCTGCATTCTATTAGGTAATAACAGAATGAAATTAGAAATCAATGATAAAATAAAAAATAAAAGCTACTCCAACACTTGGAGACTAAATAACATGCTACTGAATGAACAATGGATTGCAAAAGACACCAAGGAGACATTAAAAAATTCTTAGAGATAAATGAGAACACTGATACAACACTTCAAAAACTCTGGGACACTATGAAGGTATTACTAAGAGGAAACTTTCATTGCATAAAGTTCATTTCTTAAAAGAGTAAACAGTCAACAAATAAATGACCTAACATTACATCTCAAAGCCCTAGAAAAAGAAGAACAAATCGGGTAGGCGAGTGTGGCAGGCGAAGCGGGGCCGTCAGCCGGCCCGGGGGCGGGGAGGCCCGGGCTGGGGGTCGTCCGGGCTGCGCGGGGCCGCGGGGCCGCGGGGCGGGGTCATCGGCCGTAGGGTTGCAGGAGGCCTGGGCCGCCGCGAGGAGCCGCCCCCGGCCGCAGGGCCCCGCCGCCGGGCCGCTCGTCGACGACGCTCCCGCGGGGCCCCCTCCTGAGGAGGACGCGGCGGCCGCGGCGAGGCCGGGGGAGGCCGCGGAGGATGGAGGAGCGGAAGGAGGAGGGCGAGGCGGAGATCCAGGAGCACGGGCCCGAGCACTGGTTCTCCAAGTGGAAGCGGCAGTGCCTGGCGGAGGCCGAGCAGGACGAGCAGCTGTCCCCTGAGCTGCAGGAGGAGGCGGCGGCCGCCGCGCAGCCCGAGCGCAAGCAGCAGAAGCTGTGGCACCTCTTCCAGAACTCGGCCACCGCCGTGGCCCGGCTCTACAAAGACCGAGTGTGTCAGCAGCCAGGACTTTCTCTCTGGGTCCCCTTCCAAAACGCAGCCACCGCCGTCACCAACCTCTACAAAGAAAGTGTGGATACCCATCAGCGAAGTTTTGATATTGGAATTCAGATTGGCTATCAGCGACGCAATAAGGATGTGCTGGCTTGGGTTAAAAAACGCAGAAGAACTATTTGTAGAGAAGATTTGATCAGCTTCCTGTGTGGAAAGGTTCCTCCACCACGAAACTCTAGAGCTCCCCCAAGACTGACTGTAGTGTCCCCTAACCGAGCTACTTCAACGGAAACTAGCTCATCTGTAGAGACTCATTTGCAACCCTTCCGGGAAGCCATAGCTCTGCATGGTCTTAGTGGTGCAATGGCTAGTATAAGCGTGCGTTCGAGTACCCCAGGCTCTCCTACACATGTAAGCGGTGGATCGAATGCTAGTCGAAGGAGAAATGGACTCCATGATGTCGATTTGAACACTTTCATATCAGAAGAAATGGCACTCCACTTGGACAATGGTGGAACTAGAAAGCGTACCTCAGCCCAGTGTGGCGATGTCATTACAGACTCACCAACCCATAAACGCAACAGAATGATCTAAACTGCAAACATTTTTCACACCCACCATGCTGCTTGAAAGACACTCGATCCTCAACATATACTATTATTGCAAAGGCAACATGAGGCCATCTTCCTTTGTTCACTGTTTAAGACAAGTGAATTCGATAGTGGTTGCCATAAAAGGAAGTTATAGGTATTTACAGTAGATGCCTCTTGTAATATGGCTTTCTCAAAAACTATAATCCTCGCAGAGGACATCAGATATCGTGTAGTCATTAGCAAGATCATCATAGGCAAACATATCCGTTCCAAGGCTAAAAGTGACCTTAACTATATTTATTCTCAAAGGGAAAGGAAATATCAGATGTTTATTTGGTTATAGAATTTTTTTCCTCCCCTCCCCCAGTCCATTTCCTGCTGTGTTGAGTATTTTGCTTCAACAGTATTGCCAGGTTCCTAAAATTGTCTAAAAACACGATTTGGCTTCCTCGTCAGATCTGCAGGCTTCCATTTTTATAGCCGCACTGTACCATGCACCTGGTTTCTATATAGTAACAGTGTGCAACTTCTAATTATTGGACTGTGCCCTGTTTTTAGTTTTCAACACAGTTTCTAATTCTGGTGATTGTGTGATGTAAAGAGGTGCTATGATGGTCATGCAATTAATACTTAATATTGAATCAATACACAAAACTTTATTGGAAAAAAAAAAGAAGAACAAATCAACACCAAAAGCAATAGAAAACAGGAAATAATTAAAATCAGAGCTGAAATAAATGAAATTGAAACAAAGAAACAATTGAAAAAATTGACAAAACTAAAAGTTGGTTCTTTGAAAAAATAAATAAAATTGACAGACACTTAGCCATGCTAACAAAGAGGAGAGAGAAGATTCAAATTACTAGCATCCATGATATAAAAGAAAACATCACAACACACACTACAGAAATACATAAGATAATTAGAAATTATATTGAAAACTTGTACTCCAATAAAATAGAAATATCAAAGACATTAAAAAATTTCTAGAGTTCTATGATTTGCCCAAATTGAATCAGGATGATATACACAAATTAAACAGATCAATTTTAAGCAATGAAATAAAAGAAGACACCAGAAGCCTACCAACTAAGAAAAGCCCAAGGCTAGATGAATACACATAAAGTTCCACAAGACCTTTAAGAAAGAAATAATACCAATACTCTTCAATTTATTTCAGAAAACAGAGGGAGCATTTCCAAACTCATTCTATGAAAACAATAATCTTGATTCCAAAACTAGGCAGAGATACATCAAAGAAAGAAAACTTCAAACCAATATCCTGGATAGATGCAAAAGTTCCCAATAAATTTCTGGCAAATCGATTAAAAAAACATATCAAAAAGATAGTGCATCACGATCAAGTGGGGTTCATCCCAGGGATGCAAGGTTTTTTCAACATTCAAAAATCAATAAATGTAATTTATCACATCAATAGACTTAAGGATAAGAATATATGATCATCTCAATAGATGCAGAAAAAGCATTCAACAAAATACATCACCCCTTCATGTTTAAAAGACTAGAAAAACTAGGGATAACAGTAACATAACTCAACATTGTAAAATCTATTTATTCTAAGCCCCAGACCTACATCATTCTAAATGGAGAAAAATTGAAAGGATTCCTTCTAAAATCTGGAAAAAGACAGAGATGCCTTCTTTCACCACTTCCATTTAACATAGTTCTTGAAACACTGCAAGAGCAATTAGACAGATGTAAGAAATTAAAGTGATACAAATAGGAAAAGAAGAACTCAAATTAGCACTATTTGCCAACCCAAAAAATCCCACCAGAAAACTTGTAGAACTAATAAATAAATTTAGCAAAGTAGCAGGATATAAAATCATCACCCATGTGTTTCTATACATCAGCAATGAATTCACCGAAAGAGAAATTAGGAAATCTACCCCATTCACAATAGCCTCAAAAAAAAAAAAAAAAACTGTGACTCAATCTAACAAAAGAGGTAAAAGGCCTCTACAATGAGAACTACAGAACATTTAAAGAAAAAAATTGAAGAAAACCTCAAAAGATGGAAAGATCTCCCATGCTCCTGCATAGAAAGAAATAAAATTGTCAAAATGGCAATACTACCAAAACATTATGCAGATTTTATGCAATTCCTTTTAAAATCCCAACAACATTCTTCATAGAAATAGAAAAAAAAAAACAAAAAAAAAAACAAGAAAAGCCCAAGGCTAGATGAATACACACCAAGTTCCACAAGATCTTTAAGAAAGACATAAAACCAATACTCTTCAATTTATTTCAGAAATTATTTTGGAAAAATAAGAGACCCAGATTAACTAAAGCAATCTTTAGCAAGAAAAGTGAAGCAGGGGGCATCACAACACCAAACCTTAAGCTACACTACAGAGGCATAGTAACAAAAGTGTCATTGTATTGGCACCAAAATAGACTTTAGACCAATGGTACAAAATAGAGGACACAGAGACAAACCCAAATAAATATGGTTATGTCATACTAGACAAAGGTGCCAAAAACATTCACTGAAGAAACGATATCCTATTCAATAAATGGTGCTGGCAAAATTGGAAATCCATATGTAGCAAAATGAAATTAAATCTCCATCTCTCACCCTGCACAAAAATCAATTCAAAGTGGATTAAAGACTTAGGCATTAGAACAGAGACCCTGCAGCTAATAGAAGAAAAAAAATAGGCCCAAATTTTTACCACATCAGCCTAGGATCTGACTTCCTTAACAAGACTCGTAAAGCACAAGAACTAAAATCAAGAATCAATAAATGGGATGGATTCAAGTAAAAAGCTTCTTTTCAGCAAAGAAAACAATCAATAACGTGAGGAGAGAGCTTATAGATTGAGTGAAAATCTTTACCACATGCAATTCTGATAAAGCATTAATCTCTAGGACATATGAATAACTCAAAAAAACTTAACACCTAATAATAATAATAATAACAACAACAACAACCCAGTCAAAAAATGGGCTAAGGTACCTAACAGACACTTCACAGAAGAAGAAATAAAACTGAACAACAAATATATAAAAAAAAATCAACATCTCTAGCAATTAGAGACATGAAAATCAAAACTACACTAAAATTTTATCTCACTCCTGTCAGAATGGCAATCATCAAGAATACAGAAAACAATAAATGTTGACTAGGATGTGGGGAAAAAGATACACTCATACATTGTTGATGGGACTGCAAATTGGTGCAACCACTATGGAAAGCAGTATGGAGATTTTTCACAAGACTTGGAATGGAACCACAATTGGACCCATCTATCCTACTCCTCAGTTTATACCAAAAAGGACTTAAAATCAGCATAATACTTTAATACAGCCAAGTCAATGTTTATAGCAGCCCAATTCACAACAGCTAAACAATGGAACAAACTTAGCTGCCCCTTAATAGATTAATTGATTAAGAGAATGTGGTATATAAACATAATGGAATGTTACTCACCTTTAAAGAAGAATGAAATTATGGCATTCACCAGTAAATAGATGGAGTTGGAGAATATTATGCTAAGCAAAATAATTGAATCCCCAAAAAAGCAAAGGCCAAATATTTTCTCTAATATGCAGTTGCTAATTCACAATAAGGCATGGGCCACTAAAGAAGAATAGCATTACCTTAGATTAAGTAGAGGGAAGTGAAGAGAGTGAAGGGGTTGGGATGTGGGGATAGGAAAGATAGTAGAATGAAACAGATGATATTACTCTTATATAAGTGACTACATGACCAAAATGATTGTACAACAATCATTATATCCCATCTATGTATGATATATCAAAGTGCATAAATGCATTCTACTGTCATGTATAACCAATTAAAACAAACAAAAAAATTTTAAAAATAAACCATAAACAGAACTTCCCAGAATTATGGAATTTCATGAAAAAAAAAGAAATTTAAGATTTATAAATATAGAGGAAGGCATGGAGATACAAACCAAAGGTATTCACAATCTCTTCAATGAAATAATATCAGAAATTTCCCAAATTTAATGAGTGAAATGGAAAATCAAATGCAAAAGTCTTCTAAAACTCCAAATTTACAAAATTACAACAGATTCACATGAAGACATTATAATGAGAATGTCTAGCATACAGAATAAGAATAGAATTTTAAGGCTATAAGAGAAAAACATCAGACTATATATATCCTGGGAAACCAATATGGATCACAGCTTATTTCTCAACCCAGACCTTCAAATCTAGGAGGTCCTGGAATAGCATGCCAAGCTCTGAAAGAAAATGGATGCCAGCCAAGGATCTTAAATCCAGCAAAATTAAGCTTCAGATTTGAAGATGAAATAAAAACTTCCATGAAAATAAACAAATTAAACAGAATTCACAACCAGAAGTCTACACTTCAGAATATTCTCAAAAAAATCCATGTATATTAAATGGAAAAATGAAAAAAAAAGTGAAGAGAAGAACTAAACTAAAGAATTATTCTAGCAAAGAAGAACAAATTCAAATTAAAAACTAGAAGTCAACCAAAATGATTGGAAACACAAATCACATCTCATTAATATTCTTGAACACTATTGGCCTTTATCATCAATCAAAAGACATAGACTGACAGATTAGATTAAAATCAAGACCCAATATATGCTGTCTTCTAGAGACTCACCTCATAGTCAAAAACATTGACAGACTGAGGTGAAAGGATGGGGAAAAAAACATATCACTCACATGGACTGTATAATCAAGCAGGGGTTTCTATCCTCATATCAGATGAAATGGACTTCACGTCAAAGTTAATCAGAGTGGAAAAAGATGGAAATTTCATACTACTTAAAGGAACTATACATCAAAAAGATATAACAATCATGAATCCCCTACCAATGTGCACCTATGTACATCAAACAAACCCTCTCAACTTTAAAATTCAAATAGATCACAACACAACAATACTGGGTGACTTTACCATGCCACTGTCACCACTGGATAGATCCTCTAAACAAAAACTAAATACAGAAACCATCAAACTAAAAAATATCATTAATAACATATACTTAACTGACATATATAGAATATTTCAGCCATCAAAGAGCAAATACAGTTTCTTCTCAGCAGCACATGGATCTTTCTCTAAAATAGACCATATCTTATTCCATGAAGCAACCCCTATAAAATACAAAAAATAGAGAAATCAGGGATGGAATAAGAGAAAAAGGTATTTAAAGGTAAATTAAAATAGTGATACAACACATCAAAATCTCTAGGTCACCATAAAGGCAACACTACAAGGAAATTTCACTGCATTGTGTTCATTCATTAAAGAATATAAAGTCAAAAAAATAAATGATCTGACATTACATCTGAAAGCCCTAGAAAAAGAAGAATAAGTTAACACTAAAAACAGTAGAACACAGAAAATAATTAAAATAAGAGCTGAAATCAATAAAATTTAAAAAAAGAAAAAAATTTAAAAATTGGCAAAACAAAAACTTGGTTCTTTGAATAAATAAAATTGATAAACCTTTACCCACACTAACAAAAAGAAATGAAAGAAATAGAAAACTCACATAACTCAAATTCATAATGAAAAAGGAAATATCATGACAGGTAATACTGAGATACAGAGGAATAATTAGAAAGTATTTTGAAAATTTATACCCCAATAAAATAGAAAATCTTGAGGTTATCAACAAATTTCTAGACACATATGACTTACACACACACTAAACCAGGAGGACATACACAATTTGAACAGATCAATCTCAAGCAATAAAATAGAAGATGCCATCAAAAATCCTACCAAATAATAAAAAAAAACCCTAAAACCAGACAGATTCTCAGTCTAGTTCTACAGGATCATCTATGAAAAATTAACAACAATGCTTCTCAAATTATAGAAACAGAAAATAAGGCAACACTTCCAATCTTGTTCTATGACACCAGTATCATTCTGAACTAAAACCAAACAAAGATCCATCAACAAAAGAAAACTTCAGACTAATATCCCTGATAAATATAGATGCAAAAATTCTCAATTAAATTCTGCCAAATTGCATACAAAAACATTAAAAAGAGAGTGCACCATGATCAAATGGGATTCATCCCAGAGATGCTAAGTTGTTTCAACATGTGGAAATCAATAAACATAATTCATCACATCAAAAGACTTAAAGAATCTCATGAAAATCCTAACAGATGCTCAGAGAGCATTCAACAAAATATAGCACCTCTTTATATTCAAATCACTAGAAAAATTAGGAATATTAGAAATATATCTCAACATTGTAAAAGTTATTTATGCTAAACCCAATGCCAAATTCATTCTAAATGGAGAAAATTTGAAAGCATTTTTTTTCTAAGAATTGGATCAAGACAATATGCCCTCTTGATATACCTAGCCTAGTTCTCTCTTTAGATCAGAAGCCAGCTTGTCACAAGTTATGAAGGATTCATTTCTGTTTTCTGTAAAAATATTAGGATGTCTGTATAGCCTGGCCATTAGTTGATGTTGTAAAGCTGCTTGGAATGCCTGCCTGTGCCCTGAACTCACCCATGTCTGGTTATCCCTGACCAGATAACAACCCTTTCCTAAACCTTAGTGATGCCTCATAAATTCTGGCCTTCCCTGGCCAGACAACAACCCTCTCTGAGGCTCTAAGACCTCCATAAATTCTGATGTCGGGGCCAGCAAAAATGTATACTTGTGTTATGCTCCTCAGAGTGTTGTTATCTGTAACCCCCTTTGTGTAACTTTTTGGGCTATAAACTGGGCTGCAAGGAAGATTCAGCTGTCCTTGGCTCCCACGATTTTGATGGGAAAGGCAGCCCGGCTGGTCAAAATAATAAACTTGCTTTAATTTGATTTTAATTGGAGTCAGTGGTCTTTTCTTGCATCGTGGTCTAACACTCTTTCACCACTTTTATTCAACATTGTCCTTGAAACTCTAGCCAGAGCAATTATACAAGAGAAAGAAATTAATAGAATATGAATAGGAAAGGAATTCAAAATATCACTATTTGCCAATTACATAATTCTGTATTTAGAAGAACCCAAAAAATATTCCTCCAGAAACATTCTAGAACTCATAACTGAATTCAGCAAAGTAGCATGATATAAAATTAACACCCAAAAAATCAAATTTGTTTCTATAAATCAGTGATGAATCCACTGAAAGTAAAATTAGGAAAATGACCCCATTCACAATAGCCTCAAAAAAAACAATAAAATATTTGGAAATCAATCTAACAAAAGAAGTTAAAGAACTCTATAATGAAATATATGAACACTAAAGAAAGAAATTGAAGAAGATCTTAGAGATGGAAAGAACTCGGCAGAGCCAAGATGGCGGAATAGAGGAGGTACTTTTTCTGGCTGCTCTGTGGCATGAAACCAAGAAAGCAGTCAGGCAGCTTCTCCACAAGGTTTCACCTAGATGGAATACAACATCTCAGAGTGGGCAAGAGGACCCCTATACCATGGATTTTCGCAGAAACCACCAGCATTGCAATCACCTGTGCAGAAATCAGAGCCTCTGCATTCCAGTAAGACTCCAAACTCTGGACCCAAGCCTGCAGTTCTAGCGTGCACTGGGCTCTCAAGTGGTGCAGCAAAATCACCTAATCAGCACCTCTGCAGAACTTCAGACTGTGCTCTGCTCCCACACAGGACACTGAGCTGCTATCTAGCCACAGCCCAAGGCCATCCCAGCTCCCTCCACCTCATCAGACACCCCAGCACTGGAAGCAGACCGACTCCATCTTGGAAAACTTTTTTCGCCATTTTTTGGTGGATGTGGCTATCAGCACTGATTGAACAGGTACCAGGTTTACAACTCCCCTCCCCCACCCTCCTCAGCTGCAATAACTTGGCACAGTGTCTACCTAGCACAAACAGCTCTCAGTTGAACAGGAGCACAGTGCCGACTAGTGTCAGGCCACCCACATGGTGTGATCCTAGAGGCGAGAGGTCTTGCAATTGGGACCTGATAAGCAAGAGAGGGGAGGGGTCTAAAGCCTGGAGCAAAACAGAAGATCAGGATCTGGGAGCTCCAGGCAGGAGAGGGAGATGATGGGTGGGGGCCTCAAATCTTATCATTCTGGTTACCTACACCACCCTGAGGGCAGAGACTCCAGCTTAAAATAGACAACTCCACCTACTGGAAGAGAAGAGAAGCAGGAAAGAAAAGGAATTCTAAGAGTATTTTTTTTCTTCTTATTTTTCTTCTTTTTCCTCTACCCTTCTATTCTCTGGCCCTCACAACCTCAACATATGTGAAACCAAGAACTTTGCATGATATAGAACTTTGAGAACTGAGTCACCTGAATAATATAGAAGAATTGCATAAGCCCCTCCTTTTTTCTTTTTCTTCTCTCTTTTTTCTTTCTTTCTTTCTTTCTTTCTTTCCTTTTTTTCTTCTTTCTTCTTCTTTCACCCTCCAAATTTTACTACTTTTACATCCTGTAATTTTCTAAATACATATGTGTGTTTGTTTTTATGTACTCTGCTGTCCTCCCATGTACTTGTCTACCCTAAATTACTTTCTGTCTATTCCCCTGCTACTAACCCTCTTCATTAGAGTTCTCCTACAAATTTCCTAAGTTATATTAACCCCATATCCTTACATCTTTCCCCCTTAGCATATTGTCCTATGCCTGACCCCGAGTTCATTGTCTGCTGCCAGAAACTGTAAACCTTCTATGAAACTACTGATTATATTTTAAATAATAATTGAATCCAACATTTCTGGACATTGAGACTAAACTATAAATGTCTTAATAACAATAATTTGCTCATAGGTGATGTATGGTTGATATTGGGATCTGTTAACATTGTCCTTCCCTACAAAGGAGGGATCTTGGAACCATACAAGAACACTACAAATCTATAAGGTAAAAACAATAATACACCAGTCCCACAGAGCTAGAAAGAAAGAAATGCAAGCAACATGAAAAGACAAGGGAAGAAAGTACCACAAACAAATCAAGACAACACATCATTAGAAGAATTGACAGCTACAGCAACAAAAACAAAAACAAAAAAAAAAAAAAAAAATGACAGAGAAAGATTTCAGGATATACATGGTTAAAATGTTCTATTATCTCAAAGAAGACATAAATGAACATATACAAGCAGTGAAAGATCACTTCAACAATGAGCTACATAAACAAATCCAAGAAGCAAAAGATCACCTCAACAGGGAGATAGAGGTTTTAAAATAATAATAATAAAAAAAACCCAGAAATCCTTGAAATGAAAGAAATATCAAGAGAGGAAATAGAAGAAGACATCAAAAGATTACCAACCAAGAAAAGCCCAGAACTGGATGGATACACAGCCAAGTTCTACAAGACCTTTAAAGAAGAACTAATACCAATACTCTTCAATTTATTTCAGGAAATAGAAAAAAAGGGAGCACTTCCAAACTCATTCTATGAGGCCAATATCACCCTAATTCCAAAACCAGAAAAAGACATCAAAGAAAGAAAACTTCAGACCAATATCTCTAATGAACATAGATGCAAAAATTCTCAATAAAATTCTGGCAAATTAAATACAAAAATATATTAAAAAGATTGTGCACCAAGATCAAGTGGGAATCATCCCAGGGATGTAAGGTTGGTTCAAAATATGGAAATCAATAAATGTAATTCATCACATCAATAGTCTTAAAGATAAGAATCATATGATCATCTCAATACACGCAGAAAAAGCATTTGACAAAATACAGCACTCTTTTATGTTCAAAACACTAGAAAAACGAGGGATAACAGGAACATATTTCAACATCCTAATGGCTATCTATGCTAAGCCTCAGGCCAACATCATTCTCAACGGAGAAAAATTGAAGGCATTCCCTCTAAAAAGAAACATGACAAGGATGCCCTCTCTCACCACTTTTATTCAACATAGTTCTTGAAACACTGGCCAGAGCAATTAGACAGATGAAAGAAATTAAAGAAATATGTACAGGAAAAGAACTTAAATTAGCTCTGTTTGCTGATGATATGATTCTATACCTAGAAGATCCAAAAAACTCCACAAGAAAACTTCTAGAACTAGTAAATGAATTCAACAAAGTAGCAGAATATAAAATCAACACCCATAAATCAAAGGAATTTCTGTATATCAGTGGTAAAGCCTCTGAGAAGGAAATGAGGAAAACTACCCCATTCACATTATCCTCAAAAAAAAAAAAAAGATACTTGGGAATAAACTTAATGAAAGAGGAGAAATAAAATACAATGAAAATACAATGAAAACTACAGAATCCTAAAGAGAGAAATCAAAAAAGATCATAGAACATGAAAAGATCTACCTTGCTCTTAGATAGGCAGAATTAATATTATCAAAATGACCATACTACCAAAAGCAGTATACAGATTTAATGCAATTCCAATCAAAATCTCAATGGCATTCCTCATAGAAATAGAAAAAGCAATCATGAAATTCCTCTGGAAAAATAAGAGACCCAGAATAGCTAAAGCAATCCTTAGCAGGAAGAATGAAGCAGGTGGCATCACTATACCAGACCTTAAACTATACTACAGAACAATAGTAACAAAAACAGCATGGTATTGGCACCAAAACAGGCTGGTAGACCAATGGTACAGAATGAAGGACACAGAGACTAACCCACAAAATTACAATTATCTCATATTAGACAAAGGTGCCAAAAACATGCATTGGAGAAAAGATAGCATCTTCAACACATGGTGATGGGAAAACTGGAAATCCATATGCAACAAAAAGAAATTAAACCCCTATCTCTCACCATGCACAAAACTTAATTCAAAATGGATCAAGGACCTAGTAATTAAACCAGAAACTCTTTGTCTAATAGAAGAAAAAGTAGGCCCTAATCTTCATCATGTGGGATTTGGCCCCAACTTCCTTAATAAGACTCCTATAGAGCAAGAATTAAAACCAAGAAACAATAAATGGGATGGAATCAAACTAAAAAGTTTCTTCTCAGCAAAAAAAAAAAAAAATCTGTGATGTGAATAGAGAGCCTACATACTGAGAGCAAATTTTTACCTCTCACACATCAGATAGAGCACTAATCTCTAGGGTATATAAAGAATTCAAAAAGCTAAACACCGAAAAAACAAATAACACAATCAACAAATGGGCCAAGGACCTGAACAGACACTTCTCAGAAGAGGATATACATTCAATCAATAAATATATGAAAAAAGTTCATCAACTCTAGCAATCAGAGAAATGCAAATAAAAACTACTCTAAGATATCATCTCACTCTAGTCAGAATGGCAGCTATTACGAATACAAACAACAATAAGTATTGGAGAGGATGTGGGGGAAAAGTACACTCATACATTGCTGGTGGGACTGCAGATTAGTACAGACAATATGGAAAGCAGTATGGAGATTCCTTGGAAATCTGGGAATGGAACCACCATTTGACCCAGTTATTCCTCACCTCAGTCTATACCCAAAGGACTTAAAGACAGCATACTACAGGGACACAGCCACATCAATATTTATAGCAGCACAATTAATAATAGCTAAACTGTGGAGGCAACCTAAATGCCCTTTAGTGGATGAATGGATAAAAAAATGTGGCATATATACACAATAGAATTTTACTCAGTATTAAAAAAGAACAAAATCATGGCATTTGTAAGTAAGTGGACGGCATTGGAGAAGATAATGCTAAGTGAAGTTAGCCAATCCCAAAAAACAAATGCCAAATGTTTCCTCTGATATAAGGAGGCTGACTCATAGTGGGGTAAGGAGGGGGAGCATGGGAGGATTAGATGAATTCTAGATAGGGCAGAGGGATGGGAGGGAAGGGAGGGGGCAGGGGATTAGCAAGGATGGTGGAATGTGATGATCATCATTATACAAAGTACATGTATGAAGACTCGAATTGGGTGTCAACATTCTTTATACACAGAGATTAAAAAATTGTGGTATATATGTGTATTAAGAATTATAATACAAAAAAACAAAGTACACGTATAAAGGTATGAATTGGTGTGAACATCTTTATATAGAGAGAGATGAAAAGTTGTGCTCTATATGTGTAATAAGAATTGTATGTATGATATGTTAAGATCATTGTACTGTCATGTGTAACTAATAAAAACAAAAGAATTGTAATGCATTCCACTGCTGTCACGTATTTTAAAAAAATAAAATTAATAAAAGAAAAAAAGAAGATGCAAAGAACTCCCATGCTCTTGGACAGGCAGAATTAACATTGTCAAAAAGTGTTATACAGATTTAATTCAATTCCTATTAAAATCCCAATGACATTCTTCATAGAAATAGTAAAAGCAGTCATGAAATTCATTTGTAAAAATAAGAGAGCCAGAAGAGCCAAAGCAATCCTTAGCAAAAAATATGAAGCAGGAGGCATAATAATACCCGAACTTAAATTATACTACAGAGCCATAGTAACAAAAAGGACTATTTCTTTTTCTTACTGCTGTTTTCAGTTTAAGCAGGAAAGATTGGGGGATGTAGAGTACTTTCCATATTAAAATATCCTTCAGGTAACAAATGACCATGTGAATTATTATCCTTTCAAATTTGATAACAGTGACATCCCTTTACCAGGAGCAAATATCATAGCTGAATACAAAGTGAGACTATGATCATAAAGGAAAGATCAGACAAGGAAAGTGGCCTAAATCAGAAATCAGGAGGAAAAGGTGTGCTACAATTCGCGTCCTGATAGAGCAGTGGGTGCCTGGATTTAAGCACTTAGTGGATGTCAGCCTCAGTGTTGGCATGCATTAGGTGAGGTTGTGGCAGCAAAGGACTGCTCCTCAGAAGTGGAACTATGCATCACGACAGCCGGGCAAACCTTTGACTCAGAACCTAAAGTCCAGTGGAGCATTGATGGACAGTGAATGGATGGCCACCACAGGAAGACACTGGAGGTGGCCAACACAAAGCATGCCATGGAGCTAGCTGCTGGAGTGTCCACATGAGTGGAATGAAGATGGGTTCTGAAGGCTGGAGGAGATGGAAGTGGCCACCTGGGTGACAAGCTGTGGAATCCAGGGAGTGATGGCCATGGTCTCCAGTATTCACACAACAGGAATCAGAACCACTAAAGAGCAAGGGTGGTGCAACAGGAATCCATGCCAACAGTGTAGGTCAAATGCACCAAGAACGTGAGTGGGAAAGCAGAGTCTCTTCAACCAGTTGTGCTGGGAAAACCTCACAGCCAATGCAAAGAATGACAGACGCTTATCTCTCACCATGGTCAAAAAAATCAACCTGAAATTAATCAAAGACATAAGACCTGAAAGTATGGGTGAGGGTTTGGATCTTCCAGCATTTTGTATTTTTTAAGGCATAGATATCTGTTCAACATGAAATACATGACAGTGTTTCAAAACATGGAGATAAATTGAAATCTGAAAATCAGTCATGCCCTGCTGACTGCTGCAGAGTAGCATTGCATACCACAGAGGAAGTGATGTTGAAAGTCCAAGTTCTAATTGTTCCACGTTGTACTATCCACAGAGAATGAGGATGCAGAAGCAATCCTGGCACCTTCAGTGTGGGACGTGTTCAAGGACAGCTGTGTGAGGATGATGTAAATGCGCTTCAGAAGATGAAATATAACAGAAATCATGCTGCTAATCATGATTTTCCAGATAGAAATGGCAAGAGCCCCTGAAGAATTTACTTTACTATAAGAGCATGCAATAATCCATGTGTTTAAGGAACTGAACAGTTCACAGAAGAAGAATTACAATAGGTCACAAAATAATGAAAAAAAGTTACATCGCTAGCAATTAGAGCAATGCAAATTAAATCTACACTGAGATTTTGTCTCACTATAGTCAGAATTGCAATTATCAAGAATACAAGTAACAATAGATGTTGGTGAGGATGTGGGGAAAAGATTAACTGATACATCGATAATGGGATTGTAAATTAGGGTGAGCTTTCTGAAAAGCAGTAGGGAGATTCCTTAGAAAATTTAGAATGGAACCAACATTTGACCCAGTTATCCCATTATCCCACTCCTTAGTATATATTTTTATATCCGAAGGATTTAAAATCAGCACACTATAGTGAGACAGCGACATCAATGTTAATAGCAACTCAATTCACAATAGCTAAGCTATGTAACCAACCTATATGCCTTTCAATAGATGAATGAATAAAGAAAATGTGGTATATATACACAATGGAGTATTACTCAACCATAAGTATGAATGACTTTCTGACATTTGCCAGCAAATAGATGGATCTGGAGACTATACTGCTAGGTGAAATAAACAATCCCAAAAATTCAAGGTTGAATGTTTTCTCTGGTATGTGGATACTAACACAACTCGAGTGGTGAGGGTAAGAGCAGAAGTTCAGTGGATTAGACAATGGGAAATGGGGGATAGGAAAAGGAAAGACAGTGGAATGAATGTGATGCAATTTACCCCTGTACCCATAGGAAAACAACGCAGTGAATCCCATCATCTTGTACATCCACAAGAATGGTATCCTAACGAGAATAATATATATTCCATTCTTGTATAATAAAGTCAAAGTGGATTCTATTGTCAGGTATAACTAAAAAGAACCAACAAATTTTAAAATAAATAAATTAATTAAGATAACCTGGTACTTTGCTATCAATAGTTGGAAAAGGGAGACAGCATGAAAAGGAACTGCAACTGTAGTTTAATTCTGTCCCAGGGATGGAATTCTAAACTTTCTGAAAATACAACCATACAAAACAGTGGTGGAGAAGGGCTGAGTCGAGCTTCAGCTCTGAGACCACCCAGTGTCCTCCTTAACATCCACTTGGTATCTGGGGGTTTCAGTTGTTGTCTGAATACAGTGTTCTTTCTTCAAGAAAAAAAAAAGGGAATCGGTGCTTAAAAAACCACTGAATTGAATAAATATTGATTATTGATTGTAGACTGCCGCAGTCTTGCTGGGCACAAATCACGAGCCACTGAAGCAGGAACAAACTTTATTTTTAAACTGCAGGAAAACACTTCACACAGCTCCCAGGGAATCCTCCCTAAGGCGCGCCAGGAGGCTTGTCCAGGAACCCCCAGCCGGAAATATCTCTCCCGGAAATCCCTCCTCCTGCACTTCCCCAACCAATGGGAACTCTCAGGGAATCCCCGGAAATCCCCATGAGAACTCCAAAATAGTGCGAGAACTCAAAAGTTGCAGCAGACGCGGATAGTAATGCCTCGCCTGTCAATCAATACTGTTGGCAAAATGCCAGAGGCCAAACAGACTCGGCCGTGGCTCTCAGCAGTAGACAACAGATAATGAGAGACTAAGAAGGAATATTAAGTAAAGGATCATGAAATGTTAAGGGAAAACCTGTGAGAACTGGAAATTCATGATATTTAGAGAGATAAAGATCAAAGACAATGCGTTCTACTCTTTGGATGTCTAAGCAGAGGATGGGCTGAATAGTTGCATCAGGAATGTTCAGGCAGTTTGGAATATAGGGGGGAAATCAGTAGATTTTAGAAATGCTAAAAATGTGTTCCTCCTGTTATATTCAGGGAAATGATGTCAAGAAAGAAAAAAAAAGGAAATTCATTATTAGGGGCCACAGCATGAGAGTGATGATAAAGATTTGAGAATACCATTCAAGAAAAACTCACAGGAAAAAAAAAGAATTCTTACAGATGTACTAAATAGAAGAATTATTATTTAAAAATGATTTTTATGGTACAATATGAAGAAATCAATATTTGTATGGTTTTGTGGTGAAACTGTAATGTAAAACCACTGAAGTGAAAGAACTTCTAGGGAGAGAGGAGAAGCAGCAGGTGGTGGGTGGGGACGTCGGCAGGGGGAGACTCTGCAGGAGGGCAGGGGAGGGATGGAGGAGGGTGTCTGCACCCCCTGGGCATCAGACCTCTGGACCAAGGCCAGCTGTGCAGCACCCAGCGCTCAGACTCCGCTGACAGCTCAGCCTCTGCAGCGCGACCTTCGTGTCTCGGTTCCTCAGAGAGGAGATGACGGGGTTCAAGGAAGGGGTGAGGATGGAGTAAAAGACGGTGCCAGGTGACCCTGGGTGGGGGAGTCCTGAGAAGCAGACCTCAGGTAGGTGAAGCTTCCACTGCCATAAAGCAGGAGGACGGTGGTCAGGTAGGAGGAGCAGGTGGACAAGGCCTTCCAGCAGCCGTCCCCGAGGGCATCCGTAGGAGGGTGGAGAGGATGCGGATGTAGAAGAGGACCGTGAGGGCGAAGGAGCTCAAGATGACACAGCTGCCCACGGCGAAGCCCACCTGTGGTGGAAGTCAGCACAGGAGAGCCCCATGAGAGCAGGGATGTCGCAGAAGAAGTGCTCCACTATGTTGGGCCCACAGAGGGCAGGGAGAAGGTGTTGATGGTGTGGAAGGCCGAGTAGAGGGCCCTGCCCTCGCAGGCCAGCACCACCCATGGTTCATGATAGTCCCATAGAGCAGGGGCCTGTAGATGGCCACCAACCGGTCATAAGCCATGGCCGTGAGCAGAAAGCACTCAGCTGAAGCAAGTGTGAAAAACATGTAAAGCTGAGCCACACACTCGAGGTAGAAAATGACCCCAGGGCCCCGTAGGGTGGTAGCCAGTGCCTTGGGGATGGTGACCGAGGTGTAGCTCAGGTCCAGAAAACACAAATTCTTCAGGAAGAAGTACATGGGTGTGAGCAGGCGGCTGTCTCTAAGCACAGCTGTGATGATGGACATGTTCCCTAGGAGGCCAAAGGTGTAGACCAACAGGAAAGAGACAATGACCACTGGCCTCCATTCTGGGATGTCTAGAAGCCCCTGAGGATGAAGTGAGTCACTCTGGTCTTATTGGACATTTCTCCCCCTCTGAAGTTGTGTTCAGATGCAATGGCCACAGATAGCTAAGAGGAGGTCAGCTGGGAACATGTCCAGGGAGGTCCTTTGTCTACAGAGGTTCATCTTCTCTCAATGGAAAAACATCCTAGAAGCAGCTTATATAAGAATCATAATCCAGGAAATTTGATTATTCTGAGGAATCACTCTGCACCTGCGCCCCAAGTCAACTGCTCTGATCACACTGCAGGAAAACAGTGTCTCATGGAAGAGAGGAGAGGAGGGGAGAGAGGGTGGGGAGCAAGGGGAGAGGAGAAGGGGAGGGGAGAGGGAGAATAAAGAGAAAGAGGGGAGGGTAGAATAGAGGGGAGAGGATGTCTGACAATTTTTCCTCCCATTCATTGTGGGGGCTTCAGGTAAGAGGTCTCATGTATTTACTTCATGCATTGACCCAGGTCATCACTTGG
Organism: Marmota monax; assembly: GCF_021218885.2. Classification (NCBI taxonomy): domain Eukaryota; kingdom Metazoa; phylum Chordata; class Mammalia; order Rodentia; family Sciuridae; genus Marmota; species Marmota monax. The sequence continues at coordinate 241,930 of NW_026692662.1, read as the reverse complement.
GGTGTTTCAACATTAACCCAATTGGTGATGCTTTAGTGAATGGAGAGATAGGTCTTTTTAACCCCTTCCTTCCTCATGGTGCACCTGCCATAGATTTCCCCAGCCCTCCTAGGTTTTTCCTGTTATCACCTTCTGTCCCAGCCTCCTTTACTGCTGTCAATTTATCTGTCCTTCCCTAAACTGTTAGTTTTTCTGGGGGCTTTTTATTTTTGTAAAGTTAACATTGATCAGGAAATATTTAGTTCATTAAAAACCAACAAGGACAACCCCAACTTCTAGCTAATAAGATCTAAAAAACACAATGAACAAAAGGAAAGGAGGAAGGAGGCACAGATCAGTAGGAGAAGTAGAAGAGGAGGGTTAGGACAGAGAACAAAATGCAGTCTCTCTGTGGCAAACCTTTTAGCAGAGTGACAGGAGAAGGACAGGAATGTGTTCCCGCCATTTGGGATTCCGTCTGTCTGTGAAGTGTGACTGGTTCTCTACATACTGCAGACATCATCCAAAAGGAGGTCGGAGGGGCTTCTTGTCTCTGAAAGAATGAAATAGAAGTCCACTCCTCAGAGCCCAGTCTGTGACCTGCAGAGGCAAAGCCTTCTGTTTTAGAAGATGCTTGTTCTTTGTGCCATGTGTAATTCGACAGCTGGGCTTGCAGCATGGAATAACACTTTGGAAAACACTAGCTATAATAGAAAACTAGGAATGGAACCCCGAAATGACACTGCTGTCCCACTCCTTTGTATTCATCCAAAAGAACTAAAATTGGCCTAGTATAGTGACACAGCCACATCCATCCACGTTTACAGCACGACTCCCAAGAGCCAAGATAGGGGACCAGGCCAGGAGCCTGTGAAGAGATGAATGGATCTAGAAAATGTGGAGTAATATGGCTGAGTTTGCTGAGCCACCAAGAAGAATGAAATGATGTCATTTACTGGTAGATGGATGGAGGTGGAGCAAAGGGATGGAGGTGGAGAACTTCTTGCTGAGTGAAATAAGCCAGAGTAAGTAAACCAAGGGTGGAATGTTTTCTCTCTTATGTGGGTTAGAACAAAATAAGGAATGGGGAAAAGAGTGGACCTCAAGAAGGGAAGACAGTGGAGTGGAAGGGTTGGGGTGGTGAGCAGGGATGGGGAGAGGAGGAGCTGAGAAATGAAATTCACCCAACTATGCTGTGCACATGTGTAAACCCCCAGGGAAGGCCGCCCTTATGTTTATCTGCACAGTGCTAATTTAGAAAACAACAAATAAATAGAAAGAAGGCCATTACAACAGGAAGGAGGTCAGGGAATAGGAAAGGGGAGGGGAAGGGGAAGGACAGGGGGCTGAAAGGTGGCAATTTAGTTTCATGCACATACTAATATTTTGAAATGAAACTACCATGTATAACTATAATGCACCAATAAAATCATTAAAATTATCTAGTAAAGAACAATTTCATATTATATTTCTTAAAGGAAAGTCTTAAATATGTACTTCATTAATTCAATTTGAAATATGAAATATTTAATATAATTCACAAAATATTATAGACTGCGCTTACTTCAGTACAATATATTTAATGAACATGAATACATTTTAGAAAAAGGAGAAGATCAAAACATGTATTAAGAAATCTAAGGTTCAAACACATTTTCAAACAGTTGCTCTTTGTGGGGACAAGTGCATGGAGTACTGCACACATGGCATATGTTAAGGGCTTCTGGTGGCAGGCCACTCCCCTTGTGCTAGACATGTGAACAGCAGGCCACTTACCCCTGTAGGCACAGCCCTGGGCATGAGGCCATGTGTGGCAGTCCCTGCACTTGCTCCAAAGCCACTCCTTGATTGGTGGCTGCAAGGACAGTTAGCAGACATTGCACTGGTGGCTGCCTGTAATCTGCTCAGCTACTGCCTGAGTATATGTACATGGTAACTGCTCAATAAAATCAGGCCTTCCTCCTGCTTGGTCTCAGAGGTCTTGATTAGTGACTCTGCAGCCACACTCTCCTCTATCCTGTTCCGTGGACCTCCTTGCTGAAAGAGAGAGAACTCACACATCTTTTCTCTCCACAGATGTGTCCAGGGGTACCATAGTGACGTTCTGGCTCCTGACCCCTGTTGGGGATGCTGTCCCTCAAGCCTTATTTTTCAGACAGGACAAGACATTTGTTGTGACACAGCAGCAGGAAGGTGCTGGGAAGTGGCCACAGGTCATCTCCTTCTGCAGACCTATTCTCACTCCTCCCAAGTCCACATTCACATGATTGACACTCCTGACTCAAGGCTTGGCTTTTTCAGCCAGGCCCTTTGACAAAGCTCTGACAACTGCCCATCAGCAACATTTTCAATAGGGAATTCTTATTTATTTTGGAAAGTTGGTTAAAGTTGGGAAATTTAACTTTATCCTAACATCTGATATGATTAAATATGTCCATGCAAACTTTTCTCCACAGTTACCTGCTGTGGAGGGGTCCTAGAATTATTTAATAGCCTCAAACACATTGAAGTTAAGTTGAGCACTTAACTGTCATATTGGAGTTAGAATACACAAAAGCAATTATGAGGGATCTTTTATAAAACAACTCTGCTAAGAACCAGGGAAACTGTCTTCTACTGAATGCATAAATTTAATGTAAGCCCTTGATTTCAGGTGTGCGCACCAAATCCCTGCTCCTAGTAGTCTGGTTAGTGTCAGTTTCCTACTTGTTGTCTTTTCCCTCTTCGGGCCTGATCCTGTAGAGCAGGACAGGGCCTCTTTCCCTATGTGCAGTCTGTGCTCAGTGGAGAGTAAAGGAGTTAGCAGCCTGATTGCAACCTGGTGGAAGTTGCCCTTCATACACTCGGCTTTAGACGTGGTTCTGCAGGAACTCACTCTAGCATTTCCAGCTGTGTGAGTGTGCAACCTCCTGCATAGGACAGTCAGGAACCCTGCAGACACTCACCAGAACCCCACTATGAAATATGCTTGAATATGCTTGTGATGGTTATTGAATACCATTGCATGGTAGAAGCTCATCTGCTGCTCTGAGCCCTTTCTTCCCCAATTTACCCAAAGTCCAGAGAAGACATTTCCTATTCATAGCAGAACCAGAGCACCAAGGCCACAGCCCTGTCTCTGATCCCCACAACCACTCTCTGTCTTCAACATTACTAAGAACTGAAAGAGGACAGGTGACCACAACCCTCCCCCATTGACTTCAGACCAATCAGTGGGCAGACAGAACTGGACTTGTAGGACACTAAAGAACATTATGTGCTAGAATTTGTCTTAGGACAGACATTTGTGTAATACTTCTCCAACATGAACAGAGGGGCTGAGTTTATGAAACCATCAAGCCCAATTAAGAGCTGCCTCCTGAAGACTCACCTTACTGTGAGGACAGATTGAAGCAAAGGGACAGGGAGGGTGTTGTATGTTATGAAGACCAAAGAGAGCAAGGGCAGCTGTGCACACCTCAGCCAGACTCTAAGGACAGGCAGAGGGGGATGTCCAGTAATGTCACGCCTTCGTTGCTCAAGAGGACTTAACACCAAGCACAGGTCACCTCACACACACCCACACAGGGAAACCATGTCAGGAATGGGAAGGCAGGAAGAATAGTTCCTTGGCAGAATGGGAACTGAGCACCTCAGTTTTGTGTCTCTGTTTTTATGAGAAGCCCTTGCTAGATGTCTATCTTGCTGATTGACTGGAAATGCCCACATCCTGCAGTGCTGCCAGAACTGCAACCTGCCTTCTGGGTGCAGGAGCCCAGAGCCCACAGGGTCCCTGTCACCTCCAGATGCTGCAGCTGCCAGGAACCATATCCAGAGAAAACACCCAGCTTGTTTATTCCACTCACATTGCAACAGCCCACAAGGCTGCATCTCACAGCTTTACAGGAAACCAGGAAACCAAGGAAGCAGGACAAGTCACCTGCAGGCTGATGCCCTGCAGGTCAGGTGGCTGCAGGAGACAGCCAGACCAACAGACAGTGTGGTAGAGCAAGGCCATCACAAAACCTCTGCTCAGGGGAAATGACCAGCATGGCTCAGAATGTACACATGAGCAAAGTTAAGAGGGAATTGGTTACAAATTCCAGGATGGTGGGCCTGCTTCTGTCTTCCTATTTTATCCAAGCTGATACGACATGATGTACACTCAACAGATGTTTGAAACACTTGCACTTTTTAGGCAGGATAGGACTTCATCTCATTTTATTGCATTGAACTCAGGACTTCAGGCATGCTAGGCAGGAGCTCTACCACTGAGCTACACCTCCACTCTAGGGATTTAACATTTAAAGGACAATTTTAAATTTTTAAAAGGACAAATTTAAATTTTAAAATTTAAATTCTCATTGAACCAGTTTGTGCTCTGAGACTTTTCAATAATTTGCATGTCAGTAATAAAAATAAAAACAAAAAGATTAAAATTAAATTCTAAAGTAGAGCAACCTGGATGGCCATGAATGACAGGAAACAAGGAGAACATGCAGGGAGGTGAGAGAGTCGGGGGAAGATGTGGGGTGGATCCTCTGTCTAGATTCCCACAGCATTGACCAGAGTGATAGTTTTGATGCATTAGTTACACTCTGACCTTCAGGTTTTATCCCTATAATAATAGTGTCTCACAGAATCCACTTCATGGTCACATGAGTACACACACACACAGAGACACACACACAGGGTATGTTTGATAAACCAATCCAGACTAACTCCTCCTACATGTCACTGGTCAGGTGTTGTAGACAGTGTGAGAGTGGAGAGGACTGTTAACATTGGTGAAGCCTGGAGTTGAACAAAGAGGGAGACAGGACAGGATGAGGATGACCCAGAGCTGTGCCCCAGAGAGCTCTGCTGCTTCCTTAGCTCTAACTGCAGTGTCCTCTGGGCCCCAGAGGATGTGTGAACAAACATGTCTCATCCAGTCCCCTGTGAGCATCTTAAACCAGGGGTGACACCACCCTCCTCTTCCTGGTGACTTAGCCAGGCCACACTCCCTGACCATCTGGGTGAGGCACAGCGTGCTCTGAGGTGAGTTCAGCCAGGCAGGTGGCCCTGGAGCTCAGGGCCATGGCTGTGCTGGGCTTGCTGACCTGCTGTTGAGGTGCTCCGTTAGGTCCTCATGGCATTTCCTCATCTTTCTCTATCACCTGTTTTTCTGACAAATAGAAATGTGTTCTCATCTTCGAATTTTCATATAGAATTTATTTGCTGCAACATCTTAAGGAGTGTATTTTTATTTGGGATTATTTATGGACATAGGAGTATATATTCCTTCTTATGCTTCAGATGGTTGATAGGAAGCTACATTAGTTGTCCCAAGACCGCAACCTTGCAGAGGGAGAAGGGCTGTCCTTGCTTCACATGGAGGTGACTCCTAGGGTCACAGCAATGCTGGAAGCAAGTGTCCTGAGGATGTTCATTTTTCCCTGATGACACACAGTGAGTGGACAAGACCCGAGCTGTTCATGGCAGAGGGAGGACACTGTTTTCCAAGGACACTGAGGCAGTGAGGTTCTCTGCTTCACCCTGGGGTGGGACACGGCCCTGTCTTGAGTCACTTGTGTGATGTTAAGCAGAGACCCTGAGACCCTGGATTGTCAGTCTGTACTAGAAGGAAATAAGAAGAGTAGGACCTCAGAGACTCTGTGAAAGGTAGAGCAAGGTCAGCAATTCCTGGGTGCTGCTGGCTAATAAGGTTTCTCTATCAAAATTGTCACCAATTAACCAAGTTAAAAGTGCATCAGGCTGTTCCCATGAAACATATGCAGGTGCCTAGAGAAGAGTAAGAGAGCAGGTGGGACAGGCCCAGGATGTGGAGCAGACTGTCCCTGGTCTTGTGTGTTCTCGAGATTCTGGGCTCTGTAACAGTGGCAGAGCCTCTCCCTCACTGCCCCCTCTCTCCTCTGTCCTCTCAGAAAATTCTGCCCCTGTCTTCACTGCAGCTGTTTGTGTCCATTCCTTGCTCCACTTTGTCCACAGAGGTTGACAGGACAGAAGGTGTGATTTCAGTTCATGGGAAAGATCTCAAATTCTCCAAAGAGCTCAGCCTTCATCTGCCAACAGGTTAGGATTTCATGGACAGGAAGTCTATCTGTCTATCATGTCTCTCTCCTCTGTCTTGTCATCCACCTACTACCCCCTACCCACCTACCATATCTGTCCCTGGGCCTGCACCTCTCCTGCTGTCCACCTCTGCAGTGGGTCTCAATCATGCTGGACCCTAGGGCTACAGCATCAGAAGCTGTGTATTGTGTCCACTGCTTCAGTGCCTTCCAGCAAGGGCTGCCAAAAGTGGACTATCACATCTGCTTTAGGAAATACTACAAGGGAGAAAATGTACTTCAACTTTCCTTTCTTAAAAAAATACCTTTGTATTCTAGCTACTGTTAGTCTTTCTAGAGAGAAGAGACATCAGACTCTCAGGCTGAGAGAGAATCAAATTTAACAGTTATGCTTTCAGAGGCAGAAGATTGGAAAGGTTTAATCTCTTTAATAGAAAACGTGGAAGAAGCCACTATTGATTTCCTTAAGAAAGGTGGGGCACATTTTATGTTCATTGCCCTTTTTACTTATTTTGTCACTATATAAAAATCCTGCCTCAAATATTATGGATGCTGTTTTCCCTGTAGAGTCTGAAAATGACCTCTAGAAGTGCAGACAAGGTTAACAAGCCCTTGACCTGTGTTCAGCATCTACACAGAGGTGGCTGAGCATCAAGAAAAAGCAGGCAACAGTGAGCTGCCCTGAGACCTCTCCGTGTCGTTCTGTTAACTCTCTGTCTCTCAGTGTCCGTGAAAACTGATTGTGGCTGTAAATAAACCAGATGGTGTTGGAAAAACAGCCAAAGCCTTTCTGGTGAATAGCAGTGGTCCCCAAATGCTTGTTCTGCACCTGAGATTGAGTGCAAATGGCAGAGCTTGAAGATGGACCGGGAGGAGCCCTGGCTGGGCTGAATTTTCATAAGAGCTTTTCCAGGAAGCTGTGCTTAGTGAGGGTCAAACCAATAACTATCTCAGACAGTTGTTCATATTTATATTTATTTATTCATTTTATATAAAATAAATAATGCAACATAAAAATTGTCAAATCCAAATACTTTCCTTAAAGTTGATTGCAAGCTTTATTTGCATGTCTTTTCTCATGTAATCCTGAAAACCAAATATTGGAGACATAAATAGTTACCCAAATTGGAGAAATGAAGGACGGTATCTCATAACAACAGCAGTGACAGCCAGGTCTAGGACAGGTTCTGAACAGTGGGTAGTGCAGATGTCAATCAACAGCATGCCTGTTTCTCCATTTATCACAGTCAGAATTCAGGGAACTTTCATTTCTTTGCCTCACTTCATCCTCACCACAGGACTCAGATGTTATTCTCATCATCTCTCAGGCAGAGAGGACAAGGAAGGGGAGGTCAGGGGTAGCAAGAGTCAAGGTTGGAAACCAGCCATGACCTTGGATTTTTATGGATGGGTGCTCCTCAGGTCTCAAAAGGTTTGGTCCTGTGTGAAGACAGCAGTGTGCTGGAGAGAACAGGAAAGTCATTCCAGACTCACAGAACCTCCTGGCATGTCCTGGTCCTATAGTCTTGGGGGGTTCAAATGTTAAATATGCATTCCACAAATTATGTCTCAGCAACTTTTTAAATATTTTGAATATACCGTATAGATCTGAGAGTCTTAGAATGCCAGCTAAAACCAGATTGTTAAACCAGAAATATTAACACTTATTTCACACTTGAATAACTTAAACTCAGGAATTAGTGATTCCCCTTGTTTGCAAATGTCCCCTACTTTTTTGAGCAACAATTCTGAATATACGCACTTGTCATTGACAAACTGCTTTCTTCAGGAAGTTCATGAACTTGAACTGTTGCAACCTCACTACAAGTTACCAACTCACTTCACCCACAGGTGAGCTTTTAGATACTTTTTTAAAAATATTGTTTACTACAGGTCATCTGAATTCCTAGGATCTACAGGCTCTGGAACGTCCTCTGGTTGCCACAATCAGGCTGGTGCACAGGTGTGTGGCAGCTCAAAAGTCACTTCAGCCCTCTGCACATTAACCCAAAGCTTTCTTGGTGGCCAAGTTAGAGCCTCATGGACATCACCACCTGGATGACCAACCACACAGGGTGGGCAGATTTCATGCTGGTGGGACTCTTCAGGCAATCCCAACACCCAGCTCTGCTTTGTGTGGTCATTTTTCTGGTTTTCCTGATGGCCTTGTCTGGAAATGCTGTCCTGATCATCCTGATAAACTCCAGTGCCAAACTCCACACCCCCATGTACTTCTTCATCAGACAGCTGTCCCTCATGGACATGATGTACATCTCCATCACTGTGCCCAAGATGCTCCTGGACCAGGTGCTAGGTGTGAGTACCATTTCTGTCCCTGAATGTGGGATACAGATGTTCCTCTACTTGACACTAGCAGGTTCTGAGTTTTTCCTTCTGGCAGCCATGGCTTATGACCGCTACATGGCCATCTGCCATCCACTTCGCTATCCAGTCCTCATTAACCATAGAGTGTGTCTCCTCCTGGCATCTGGCTGCTGGTTCCTGGGATCAGTGGATGGCTTCATGCTGACTCCTGTCACCATGACCTTCCCATTCTGCAGATCCCAGGAGATCCAGCACTTCTTCTGTGAAGTCCCTGCTGTGATGAAGCTCTCCTGCTCAGACACCTCGCTCTATGAGACACTCATGTACCTGTGCTGTGTCCTCATGCTCCTCATCCCTGTGACAGTCATTTCAGGCTCCTATTCCTGCATCCTCCTCACCATCCACAGGATGAACTCAGCAGAGAGCAGGAGGAAGGCCCTGGCCACCTGCTCCTCACACATGATGGTGGTCACACTCTTCTATGGTGCTGCCGTCTACACCTACATGCTCCCCAGCTCCTACCACACCCCTCAGAAGGACATGGTGGTGTCTGTGTTTTACACCATTCTCACCCCTGTGCTGAACCCCTTAATCTACAGTTTCAGGAACAAGGATGTCACTGGGGCTCTGAGGAAAATGTTGAGTGTGGGACCTGTCTTTCAGGAAACAGTAAAGTAGGGGATTTGGGTTCCATGGTTTCTCCTTCTCTCCACATCAGATGATGAAGATCTCCTGGTGCCATCTCCTGGGTTACTACTCCACAGTGCTGTACCCCTTTGCTCCTCTCAGGGGCGAGCCTCCCCAGTCCACTGCTTGTGCATTCAGAGTCCTCATGCAGCTCCCCTGGATCCACCTTATATACCTAAGTTGACAAGGACTTTCTCCTTCTGGGGGAAAATATTCATATCATTACCAAATACATAGTGGATATTTAGCCAAAGTGGACATAAAGTGTCCTATTGATAGGTGGAGAGAGGCAAGGGATGGTGAAGAATATGTAGACAATTAATGGGTACACAGTAAACCATAGATGAGTCGAAGTTTAGGGTTCATGGGAGTTAGTTGTACTATTCTTGTTCATGCTAATATTCTGCAAGTTTCAAATCACATATAAGAGTTAAATAACAGGCTTTCCTTCCTTTTATAAAAAGGACATTTCTGCTTCTGGCAGTGTGACATAGTATCTAGGATAACATGCTCATATCATTGTGTCTAATTTTACTTAGACAGTGCAGCTCTTTCTTTGCCTTCCTTGAGGAACATTCTCAAGATTCAACCATGAGGGTATCCATTGGTTGTTGCTCTCTGAAATCTTTAGGATCCTGTTATGTGAAAAAGATTCAAGACCACATGGATGACCATAGGGGAAATGCCAATTCTGGGTGGAAGGAGGGTTTCACGCAGGCTCCCTACCAGAGATGCATCTGAGGAAGTACTTGAAACATTAAGAGATGTGGTTTGGATGTGGTATGTTCACCAGAGCTCCTGTACCAACTCAGGGATATTCAGGAGGAAAATGACTAGATTATGGAACTATAACTTAATCATTCCATCTTTTTTTCATGGACTTTCTGGGAGTTAAGTGTAGGCAGGTGGGGTTTGTCTGGATTAGATGGGTCACTGCAGGTGAGCCCTGGAAAGGTGCTTCTTCTCTTTGGTTGAAATAACAGACATTTGTACAAGAGAGATTTCATCCTCATAACCAAAGAAAAAGTTGTCCCCTCCAAGAAAATGGCATTAAAACCTTACTACAAAGTTTACACATAGAATGTTGCTTAGGATTACATTCAAATTCGAATTCCAAAAACAATAGGGAGGGCCATTGAGTTTCCCAGTAGACTCCATCCTGCTTAGAATCTCTGAGTGGCCCTAGCTACTAGGGACTTTTTTCTGCATTGTAATGCTCTTGCTCTTGTTATCCTTTCCAACTTCAACATTGTCCTACTATCCTGCGTGGACCCCCGTTTCCACACCCCCATGTACTTCTTAGTAATTTTTCTTCTTAGATCCAGACTTAAACTTGACCCCATGCCCCAGATGCTGTTCCACCAGCAGAGTGTACCCCAAACAAATTATTGCTGTCTCAGAAGTAAATGTACTAAAAATAAAAAAAAAATAACTCAACCTCATTTCTTAGAAATTTGAAGGAGGATATTTTAGAAGACACCAAAACATACTAAGATTTTCCCAGCACACAAACACTGAAAGGAATCATTAAATTTGTCAAATTAAACATAATGTTTCAGGAAATTCTGATGAAACTAATATAAAAATAACCAATGAAATTAAATGTTGTAGCCCATTATACTGAGTTACTACTTTGAATACATAAGTATATCACTGTATATTTATGAAGAAAAAATTTCACTAAAAAAAATGTGCAAAGAACATAGTCATTCCATAAAGTGGTCCTTACATGGAGAAACATGAAAAATCATATAGATATATTAGTAAGCAAGAAATGCAAGTCAAATATGACTCTAATAAATTTACTAAGGTGGAAAAATACCATACTCCAGGCTGGTTTAGGCAGAGCTGGATGTTGTAGCATGATTTGGTGGTTAACAGAAAGCAACTTATTGCTATATATCAAAATGTTTGGATGACTATTCCCTGTGTGGAATTACTTTACAAAACAAACTAACTGAGAGAGTGATTTCTGTATAAGCATTTTTATTTCAGCTCTGTTTATAATTGATGTTTTTTAGTATAGAACAACTGTGCACCTTTAGAAAGGGACTGTATTTCTGTTTAAATCACCTGATACATAGTAGCCACATTAAATCATTTTTAATAAAAGGCAACACCACAAATTTCAAGCTGAAGAGACTTCATGCAAGGAGTTGGCTGCAAAGTGGCCATGACCTAAGTGAGGCTGGTGGAGCAGAAGGGAGCCTGTCAGCTAAGGACCCCATTCCTCCCTCTGCATCTGCTGTGCGCTCTCTACTGAGTGTGGAGACTGTAGCCCAGTCACAGGCAGGACGCCATAGCGACCCAGGTGCCCACGTCCTGCAGTGCTGCTGGAATACAAAATGCCTTCTGGATGCTGGAGCCTGGAGCCAACAGGGTCCCTGTTGTGCCCAGGTGCTTCAGCTGCAATGGACCATCTCCAGCAGGGAGAAAAGTCCCAGTTTCTTAGTTTCTCCCACACTCGAGGGGACCCCAGGGCTGCATCCCACAGAGTTACAGGAAACCAGGGGGCAAGGAGGCAGGATAAGCCATCTACAGGCTGAAGCCCTGCAGGTCACAGGTAGGTACAGCTCAGGAGGCAGGCTGGCCAACAGTGTGTGTGTGTGGACCCAGGCTGTCACAAGACCTCCGTGTCAGGGAAAATAATAAGCATTGTTTCAGACATAGATTAAAAAAAAGTTGAGAAGAATTTCACTGCAAATTTTGAGAGGGAACTGTTAAAAAACAGATGTTGAAGGAGCTTGCTTCTGTCTTCCTCTATTTCATTGTAGCTGCCACAACAGGTGTACACTGAACAGATGTTTGAAACACTTGTAGTTTGTAGGCAGGATAGGATTTATTTCATTTTACTGCATACCTAGTTATTGAATTCAGGGCTTCACGCAGGCTCAGCAGGAGCCATAATCCCTGAGTTACACCTCCCCTCCACTCTTAACATTTAAAGCATGTTTTTATCTGGGTAAATATATTACAATAAACAGTTAAATTTTCAATGAAACAGTTTGTGCTTTGAGACTTCTCAATAATTTGCATATCAGTAGTTGAAATAAAAACAAATACTTTAAAATTAAATTCTAAATTACAATGACCTAGATGGCCAATGAATGACAGGAAACAAGGAGCACAAGCAGGGACGTAAGAGAGTGAGGTGGACCTGTGAGGAGGACTCCTTCCAGGCTTCCAGGACACTGAGGAGGTGATGCTTTTCTTACACAACACACACACGCACACACACACACGCACGCACACACACACACAGGGTATGTTTGATAAACCAATCCAGACTAACTCCTCCTACATGTCACTGGTCAGGTGTTGTAGACAGTGTGAGAGTGGAGAAGACTGTTAACATTGGTGAAGTCTGGAGTTGAACAAAGAGGGAGACAGGACAGGATGAGGATGACCCAGAGCTGTGCCCCAGAGAGCTCTGCTGCTTCCTTAGCTCTAACTGCAGTGTCCTCCAGGCCCCAGAGGATCTGTGAACAAACATGTCTCATCCAGTCCCCTGTGAGCATCCTAAACAGGGGTGACGGCACCCTCCTCTTCCTGGTGACTTAGCCAGGCCACACTCCCTGGCCATCTGGGTGAGGCGCAGCCTCCTCTGAGGTGAGTTCAGCCAGGCAGGTGGCCCTGGAGCTCAGGGCCATGGCTGTGCTGGGCTTGCTGTTCTGCTGTTGAGGTGCCCTGTTAGGTCCTCACGGCATTTCCTCATCTTTCTCTATTACCTGTTTTTCAGAAAAAAATAAAATAAAATTTCATCTTAAAACTTTCATATACATTTATTTACTGTAACATCTTAAATTTTGAGTTTTTATTTCTAATTATTTATGGACATATAATGTTATACATTCCTTCTTATGCTTCAGATGGTGGTAGGAAGCTGTACTAGTTGTCCTGAGACTGCAACTTTGCAGAGAGAGAAGGGCTGTCCTTGCTTCACATGGAGGTGACTCCTGAGATTGCAGCAATGCTGGGAAGCAAGTATCCTGAGCATGTTCATGTTTCTCTAAGCACATAGATGGTGAGTGGACCAGATCCGAGCTGTCCATGACAGAGGGAGGACACTTTTTTCCAAGGACACTGAGCAGTGAAGTGCTCTGCTGTACCCAGGGGCAGGATACAAACCCTCGCTTGAGTCACTTGTGTGATGTTAGGCAGAGGCCTGAGACCCTGGATTGTCAGTCTGTACTAGGAAGAACAAGATGTGAGGACCTCAGAGGCTCTGGGGAAGGTGAAGACAGTGATCCCTGGATGCTTTTGGTTTCTAGGGATGGCTGAGTATTTCTCTACCAGCACTGTTACCAGTTCCCTACTGAAGCATGCACCAGCTGTTCCTATGAAACTCCAGCAACTGCCTAGAGAAGAATGAGAGAGAGCATGCCAGGCCCTGTTTGTGGAGCAGACCATGTTCCCTGATCCCCTGGTGTCTTGGGGTCACTATGTGTTGCTCCAGGACAGTGGCAGAGATTCCCCCAGGAGCCTCCTTCCCCTCACGGCCTCCTCTCTCCCTCCGTTCTCTCATCAAGTGCTGTCCACTTCTCCCACCGGCTGGTGGACTCTGGTCTTGCTCCACTTTGTCCACAGAGGTAGATAGGGCAGCCATTGTGATTCCTGTTCATTCTCCATAGATCTTGCCCTTCATCTATCGGCAGAGTAGGATAAGATGGAGAGGAAATCTGTCTATTCATCCACCTATCATCTCTGTGTCATCTAAATATCTTCTACCTTGTACCCACCCACTCATCTACCATTCCTTCCCCCTTCTATGCACCTCTCCTGTCTTCTGCCCTGGGTCTCAGTCATGCTGGACACTGAGCTACAGCATTAGGAGCACTGTGTTCTCTGCTTCAGCCCTTCCCAGCAAAGGCTGTCAAGAGTGAAGTGCCACAGCTGGTTTTAGGGACTGTTACCAGGGTTCAAACAAAAACTTTAATTTCTTAAAAGAACACCTCTGCATTATAGCTCATGCTAGTCTTTCTAAGAAGAGATGATAGAATCTCCTGTAGATAGTGCATCAAATTTAACAGTTAATCTGTCAGAACCAGAGAGCTGGAAATGTTTACTGTCTTTAAGAGAAAATGGGAAAGAAGTCATTATTGATTTCCTAAAGAAAGGCCAGGTGTGTTTTCTGTCCACCCATATTCTTAATTTATTTTGTCACTATTTAAAAACCCCACCTCATCTCATTTAACTGGTGTTTTTCTTGCATAGACTGACAGTGACCTCTGAAGTTCAATGATCTCCCTCTCCATCACTGTGACCAAGGTGCTCCTGGATCAGGTGCTGGGTGTAAGTACCATCTCAGCCCCTGAATGTGGGACACAGATGTTCCTCTATATGACACTTGCAGGTTCTAAGTTTTTCTTTTTAGGTGCCATGGCCTATGACTAAAGCATAGCCATCTGCCATCCTCTCCGTTACCCTATGCTCATGAACCACAGGGTGTGTCTCCTCCTGGCATCTGGCTGCTGGTTCCTGGGATCAGTGGATGGCTTCATGCTGACTCCTGTCACCATGACCTTCCCATTCTGCAGATCCCAGGAGATCCAGCACTTCTTCTGTGAAGTCCCTGCTGTGATGAAGCTCTCCTGCTCAGACACCTCGCTCTATGAGACACTCATGTACCTGTGCTGTGTCCTCATGCTCCTCATCCCTGTGACAGTCATTTCAGGCTCCTATTCCTGCATCCTCCTCACCATCCACAGGATGAACTCAGCAGAGAGCAGGAGGAAGGCCCTGGCCACCTGCTCCTCACACATGATGGTGGTCACACTCTTCTATGGTGCTGCCGTCTACACCTACATGCTCCCCAGCTCCTACCACACCCCTCAGAAGGACATGGTGGTGTCTGTGTTTTATACCATTCTCACCCCTGTGCTGAACCCCTTAATCTACAGTTTCAGGAATAAGGATGTCACTGGGGCTCTGAGGAAAATGTTGAGTATGGGACCTGTCTTTCAGGAAACAGTAAAGTAGGGGATTTGGGTTCCATGGTTTCTCCTTCTCTCCACATCAGATGATGATGATCTCCTGGTGCCGTCTCCTGGGTTCCTACTCCACAGTGCTGCACCCCTTTGATCCTCTCAGGGGTGAGCCTCCTCTGTCCACTGCTTGTGCATTCAGAGTCCTCATACAGCAACCCTGGATCCACCTTATATACCTAAGTTGACAAGGACTTTCTCCTTCTAGGGGAAAATATTCATATCATTACAAAATACATAGTGGATATTTAGAGGAAATGGTCGTGAGGTGTTCTGGTTTAGTGGAGAGAGAAAATATGAACAAAACAGGTGCATGGTTAATCAGAGGTTAGTCTAGATTTAGAGTTCATTGGAATTAGTTGTATTATTTTTTTCATGCTAATTTTCTGTGAATTTGAAATGATGTATGAATAAAGAGTTAAATAACAGGCTCTTTATAAAAAAGCAAATTTCTACTTTCTGCTTGGGGGCAGTGTGACATAGTACCTAGGTGACCATGCTCTTATCATTGTGTCTAATCTTTATTGAGACAGTGCAGCTGTTTCTCCACATTCCTTGGGGAACGTTCTCAAGGTCCAATCATGAAGGCATCCAGTGGATGATGCTGTCTGAGATCATTAGGATCAAGTTGTGTGATGAAGAATCAAGACCACATGGATGACCACGGGGGGAATGCCAGTCCTGGGTGGAAGGAGGGTTTGGGGCAGGCTCCCTACCTGAGGTGCATCTGAGGTGGCTCTTAAAACACGGAGCTTAAAACATGGTTTGGATGTGAGGTATCCCCAAAGCTCCTGTGTCAATGCAGGGGTATTCAGGAGGGAAATGACTGGGCTATGGGTGGTATAACTCTGTCAGTCCATCTTACTGTGAATGGACTGACTGGGAGTTAAGTGTAGGCAAGTGGGGTTTCGCTGGAGGAGGTGGTCACTGCAGATGAGCTCTGAAAGGGTGCATCTTCCCTTTGGTTTAAATAACAGACCACTTAGGCTCAGGGCAAAATGTCTGCAGAACAGATGCTCAGTGCCAGGAGCTGAAGTCACTCTTGCTTGTCAGAGACCCTGTGTGGTAGAATTGGAATGTTAATCAGGACATATAAGAGGATAGCTAATGCAGCCACAGGCGTAATCAGTATCTAATCAACTATGCAGATTTGTGTCTTGCCCATAGAGACCAAGGTGGGTGCCCATTTGTCTCCGGGACATTTGCCAAGTCCCTTAGGTTTTGGCATTGCAAGCTGCTCTCTCCTTCCTTAGCTCAGATTCATTTGTACTCACTCTTCCTTGACAGGAGAAGATGCAGCTGGACAGGAAAGTCCTGAGGACTCCCTGTGTCCTCCCAGATGTTACATATACTGTTCCTTCTCACACTTCCCACACCAAAGCAAGTTAGATGACTATTTCTAACATGGTGAGTGCAAAGCTTTGCAATATTCCCCTTTTGCCCTAAAATAGAACAGAGCCATCTCCTGAGGAGGCCTGGGACGTGGACAGAAGGTTGAGAGACCTGGTGAAGAAGCTTCCTGAAGTGGGAGGGGTGGATTCTATTTTCTTTGAGGAACCAGCTGGAGATCCTTTGGCAAAGCAGTTGTATAAAAGGTGTTTCTGGAGGAGGAACAACCACAGAAGTGATGCTCATGGTGCCGCGAGCTGACCACTGAAGTCGCAGACGTGCTTCCAGGATTTCTCCTGGAATGCGTCTGCTGCTCTTGTCCTCTGCTCCTGTTTCTCACTGTCCACTAGCCCTGTGGTCAGCACTGAGCAGTGTACTGTTGAGGAAGCTGGAGAGGGTGGTGTGGGAATAGCTGGTGCTGTCTTCAGCTGCTGCTTTGGCACTGTTTGTACCCTCTGGCCCTTGGTGTGGTCTCCTTCCTCCTCCTCCATGCACAGGCACCCTCTTGGACCTCTTGATCACACAGGCCATTACTACTAAGTTCCAAACACACACTAAAGTGAATAATGACTCCCTTCATTTAAAATTCTACTAAAATATAAAATTTGTTCCTGTAAAACCATAATGTTAGTTCACATGAATAACATGAAGTTCACCCCCTTAATTCTTAGTGAACAGGCCAAGAAGGAGAATGTCACCCAGACTCCAAAGAGTCTCTCAAGTTCCCTTTCAGTAAATGACATAACCAGAAGCAGCCTTCTGACATGGCTCTGAGTGGTGGACGTCAGGACACTTTCCCCCACTAACTTTTTCCCCCATCTGCTGCCTAAGCACGTGCTTAGAGCCTGCCTGGCCTTCCATGGCCTTCTGCCTGCTCATGTCCCCTGTAGCTCCTTGGCTGAGCACCAGTGGGGCAATCAGCTCCTTGGATCTTGTCCAGCTAGTCTAGTTCTCAGCTGAGTGAAAGCATCCAGTGGATGATGCTGTCTGAGATCATTAGGATCCAGTTTTGTGATGAAGTTTTGTGATGAAGTTTTGTGATGAAGGCAAATGGGTTCAAGTCAGAGGCAGTTCATTAGGTGGAAGCGGCTAGACATTAGCTTTACAAAATGATTTTAACCTTTGTAATTTTTTTGTGGGCATTGATCTTGTGTGGCCTAATATGTACTACCATATTTTGCTGGGGATGGTCACAAGATGTACTTTACATAGAATTTTCAGTAGTGTCAACTGTGGGTTTATAATTCACTTTTGTCCATGCTGTTTGTCTTTTTGAATGTTTTTAAACTGTTGTTTTGATATTGTGTGGTTTTGTTGTTGTTTCTGTGTGTGTGTGTGTGTAAGCATACACATGATCCAATATGGCTTCCTGTCACTGCACAAATCAGAGTTCTGCTCTTCATATACAGCCAGACTCTAAAAAGCACAACCTCCATCCTCTTACAAACAATTGTGAATCAATAGTAAAAGCTAACCTATAATATTGAGGAAAACATTGACCTCATAACACAATAATGATAATGCAGGAAACGATTATTATCAAATTCATTTGGCAAAATAACCAATCAATATTCTTCAATATCTTTGAAGGTATCAAAGTCCACAACTAAATGCAGCGTGGGATCCTGAATGAGATCTTGGGACAAGATGGGGCCTTCGTGGAAGAAACAGTGAGCTGTGACTCCCAGGTCCTGGTGGGCGTGGCCTGGTGGCTGCAGTGAGGGTGGGAGAGGCTGGGAGAGGACCAGCAGCTCTGCTCAGATGGCCAGCTTTGCTGCAGGTCTTCTCTGCATGTAGCACAAGGCGCATCTGAAGGCTTTGCAGCACTGGCTGCCACAGGGAGGGGTGACCGAGGGGAAACCCTGATGCTGTAATATTCTGCTTCTCTGGTGGCCCTTCCTGGCAGTTCCATGTCTGTGTCCCTGTAACGGTCCCTAGCTGTCAGATTTGGTGCTTGTGCTTCTGTGTGTTCCAGCACATTTCAAAGCATAGAAAGGGTTAAAGTCATTCATGACATAATTGTCCAGGGAGCTTGCTATTTCCTCCCTCGATTGAGAGATAATCATCTTCCTAAAAGCCCCATAACACATTCTGGCCCCCAAGGGACCTCAGCAGTCACTTTAAGGGAAGGCTGAACACTTTTTCTGGTGAACTGAGTCTCAGTTAAGCTGTACCAGGTTCAGCTTGTCCTGAGCCCTTCCTGCAAGCCCAGGATCTGGATCCAGAAAAGCCAGAACACAGTTCCCACCAGGGACACAGCATCTCTAGCATGAGGGACACAAACCTGAGGGTTCCAGAGCTTACTTTTCTTATATCATGCTTGAGAAAAACTTATTAACCCTTGGCAGAGTGTCATATTTCAAAGTTTTGAATATTCATATGATAAGAAAAATCACAAGCGATAATTAAATAAGTTAGGCAACAGAATATTGAGCACCTTGTAACAAACTACAAAAGTTTTTAAGAGATCTTAAATATACTGGTAGAATGGCAAATAAGGAAAAATAACATGAAGCATGGCAGGACAATTCTACAGAAAAAGCTGCATGTAAATATACTCAAAGAATTCCCCTGCTACACAGAAAAATATTCTTTCTTTGAGTTTTATGAAATGAAAGGATTCAAATTGACTAATGATATTGAAAGCAACAAAATTCTATTATGTTAATAAGTACAGAAATATGTTGAAAAAGGGAAAAAGAAGATTTTAGGCAGAGTAATATTTGGCAGAAAACTTTAAAAGCTCTATGCATTTGGTCAGCTGAGGGCCAGTAGGCAGAAGGGGAGGCAATAGAGACACAGCTTCCATCCCCGTGGATGCAAACTGGCTGTGGTGATGGTGGCAGTGGCAGAGAAATAAATGGGCCAGTGCCGGGTTTGCAGGGGCAGAGGAGACCAATGGCCCATGCTGCCTCAGGCCCGGGCAGCAATCTCCATAAAGGCAGAGCTGTCTGAAGGGTGCTTACTGTTGGGCCTACTGTCCACCTCCATTCTGTGTGGCCTTAAGAAAG
This sequence comes from Marmota monax, assembly GCF_021218885.2. Lineage (NCBI taxonomy): Eukaryota > Metazoa > Chordata > Mammalia > Rodentia > Sciuridae > Marmota > Marmota monax. Next base: position 222,502 of record NW_026692662.1, on the reverse strand, counting down.
GCATCACTAACTACCACACCCCCCATGGGACATGGCAAGGAATCCAACTGGATCTTACATGCCTGGCTATCTTAGTCTTCTAACCTAGAGAAAGCAGTTTAAATGCTGGTGGCACATCCCCAAGAGATAGGACAGGTCACCAACACCTGAATTGCAAGGACCTGAGCTTTCTGCTAACCACACTGATTGGTTAAGGATAAAGCAGAGCCAGTTTTTGCTGTAGGTGAAGTCCAAACTTTCCCTCCCCTCCAGGACTACACCCACACAGTTGCAGACCTCCCTATGGTAAGGTCCTGGCATCTCCCAGTTCCACACTCTGAGAGCAGAGGTGGGCCTGGGAGCCTGAACACATTGAGGCTTATTCCCAAATGCACACAGATATAAAGCAATTGTGAGCCATGGACACATTAATCAGTCCAAGAAGTATCTTATAAATTGGATGCTTCTAGGTACCCCAGTGGGTTTGGGTGGAGACCATGGCAGTGATAAGGTAATAAATGAGCTATTCCATTAGGATCAGGGTCACAGCTATGGAGGGGGGCAAAGACATGGTTCAGGGGTCTTAGAAAAGCTGAGTGCTATATAGCTGGTAGTACAAGTTGAGACCACCACTAAGACTATTGCCAGCAGTGTGAGCACACATCTGCTATCTTTAGATGGTTGCTGGATTCTTTCAAAAAGTCTAATTCTGGATCATCACCAACAGGCACAGCTGCCCAATGGTGAGTGTATTACAGCAGGGAAACCACAGCAACTTCCACCCCATTAAGTGCAAAGGTACATAGTATACCACACAGGTATACCAGTGCAAAAAAGGAGATGTTAGATGACATGCTGGAACTCACTCCTTACCCAAGGTAAGAGGAAAGAGAGATCACAACTTACCTGGTCTGTGGATGGGTCACCAGAGGAATGGCTCTGAATTGGATGGTGCTGGTGGTTTTCTACTGCCACCATGTGATTGGGTTTGAGAAGTGCATGGAGTAGTCCCCCTGTGTGTACCAAAGCCAGACAGGAAAGCAAGTCATCCTGGGCAGCTTGGCCAGGCCCTCAGCAATTTGGGATTATTATTATTATTATTTAGAGAATTTTAATTATACATACCAGTTGGTTTCATTTTGACAAAATTACACATGCAAGAAATTTGGTTTCAGTTCCCATTCCTTCCCCTCCCCACCTCTCCTCCTCTGCTCTACTGATTTCCTTTGGCTCTTTTACTTTCTTGTTTTTTACTGGTACTTTCTTCATATGCATAAAGATGAAATTCCACGTGGTGTGTTTACATATGCATGTAACATGGTTTTATGAAATGCATTCTGTATCCTCCCCTTTCCAATCTCCCTCTGGTCTCCTCCTACTCCAATGATCTTCCCTACATTTTATATTTGATCCTCCACCATCTTCATTTATTTAATTTGCACTAGCTTCCACATATGAAAGAAATGATTGACAGACCCGCAGACACAAGCCAGAGCCCAGCCCCAGGCCTAGAACTATACAAAATCAAAAGTAGACAGAAGCAAGGTACAGAGGCAGAATGACCGAATGTCCAAGCTGCCAGATTTATTTAAATCAATAAGTTATATTAGGTCCCTGGCATCAGTAGTACATTATTGTTCATTGTGTCATTAGGCTGGTTATAGAGTTAGCAATATTATGCAGCTTATTCCTTGGTTACACACTATAGTTGCAAGGTGCAATGTTAGAAGCTCTGTAAAGCTCTCAAGAAAGTCAAATGTTTAAAGTTACGGTTATGTGGACAGGTTCAGGTGCAGAGGAGCTTGGTGAAATTTTGTGGTTGTCTAACAAGTGAGTTTCTTTATTCCAAAGAGCTGTGGACCTGAGATCAAGGTCAAAGCTGATAAGGCTCTAATACAGAGCCTCCTCATGGAGGGCAAATTGCAACAGCAGGCAGGCATTCTGTGATTTGCACAGAAGTGTTCCTAGCAGCGAGATATTCTGTGCCTCTGCACAGTAACTTCCTACCACCAAGCATGCCAAAATCATGAAGCAATCAGAGACTTCAGAATCCTTACATAGAACTATCTCTGCCACTCAGAAGCCCAAGCCCATTACTTCTGCCAACCTGCTGACCCATGCCAGAGCCCATGCCCAGGCTAAGGACCATCCCGGCCACTCACAGGGGAGCCCAGACCCAATCAGGCACAGTACCATCCCTGCTGACATGTGTGAGAGCCCAGGCCCAGGACTGCCTCTGCACAGAGCAGAGGACCATGCTGGGGCTCCTCATTTACCAATGCATTGCTCCCCCAGCCTGCCTCCATCTTGGAACACTGCAGCCATTGCTATAGCCCTCCCCAAGTTGTAACCTCCACCTTTGGACAACAGACAGAGATTGGAGGCAGCTGCCTCCTGAAGCACAGCAGGCCAAGTGCTGTATCTCAGAACAGGCAGCCCAAAGCCATTGTATGGCCCCCCATTTTATCTCCATCTCTGAAAGTGGATGAATCCATCTTGGGACATCCCTATTGCTATACTGAGTTACCTCCACTACTGCCACCACCACCTTTACCTGCAGTAGTATCCATCTTGGAACACAAGCTCAACACCAAGGTGAGGGAGAGGTAATCTTCAGGGACACTACAAGATTATAGGGTAGAAACTGCAATACGTCAGATCCACATTATGAGAAAGGAAAATAGAGAGACAACATGAAAAAAGAAGGGAAGAAGTTGCCCCAAAGAAACCAAGATATTGCAATAATAGAAACAACAGCACAATTGATGAAATGTCATAGAAGGAGTTCAGAATGAACATAATTAAAATGATCTGTGAATTAAAGAATGATATAAGAGAGCAAATATAGGAAAAAATTGATCACTCCATCAAAGAGATAAGAGAGCAAATACAGGTAGCAAAAGATTACTTCAAGAAGGAGATAGAGATTCTGAAAAAAAAAAAAAAACAAAACAGAAATCCTTGAAATGAAGTAAACAATAAAACAAATAAACAACTCAATAGAAAGTATCACCAACAGACAGAACATCAGTTATAATGAAGACAAAATATACAATTTTGAAAATAAGTTGAGCACACAGTAAAGATTCTAAGAAATCATTAATAGAACTTCCAAGAATTATGGGATATCATCAAAAGACCAAATCTAAGATTTATTGGGATAGAGGAAGGCACAGAAATTTAAATCAAAGAAGTATTCAATCTCTTTAGTTAAATAATATCAAAAAAATTCCCAGATATGAAGAATAAATTGGAAAATCAAACATCAGAAGCTTACTGGACACCAAATGTACAAAATAACAACATATTTACACCAAAACACATTATAATGAAAATTCCTAGCATACATATTAAGGATAGAATCATAAAGGTCACAAGAGAGAGGAATCCAAATACATATAAGGGGAGAGAAATTTGAATCTCTACAGATTTGTCAACCCAGACTCTCAAAGCCAGGAGATTCTGGAGCAATATATAGCAAGCTCTTAATGAAAATGGATGCCAACAAAGAGTGTTACATCTAGCAAAATTAAGCTTCAGATTTGATGACAAAGTGAAAACCTTTCATGATAAATAAGTTAAAAGAACTTGTAGGGAGAAAGCCTGAACTAGAGAACGTTCTTGGCAAAATATCCCAGGAGGAGATTAAAACAACAATGAACAGTGAGCAAAGGGAGGAACTACAGTAAAGGAAAGGCCAATCAAAGGAGAAACCAAGTCAAGGTAAAAACCAAAAATAAACCAAAATGTCCAGGAATACAATTTATATTTCAATAATAACCTGAATGTGAATGGCCTAAACTCATCAATTAAAAGACATAGACTGACAGATTGGAATAAAAAAAAATTAAAAAGGCCCAACAATATGCTGCCTTCAAGAGGCTCATCTCACAGGAAAAGACATCCACAGACTGAAGGTGAAAGGTTAGGAAAAAACATATTACTCACATGGACCATGTAAACAAGCAGGTCCTCATGTCAGATAAAGTAGACTTCAAACCAAAGCTAGTGAAAAGGGATAAAGAAGGATATTTCATGTTGCTTAAGGAATTTATACACCAAGAAGACATAACATTCACAAATATGCCACAAACAATTGGACATCTAAGTATATCAAATAAACTCTTCTCAACTACAATTAAATAGACCACAACACAATACTACTGGGTGACTTTAACACACCTCTCTCATCACTAGAAAGATCTTCCAAACAACAACCAAACAAAGACACTATAGAACTCAATAAAATAATCATTTGGACTTAACAGATATATATATATATAGAATATCCCATCCATCAACAAGCAAATATACTTTTTTCTCAGCAGCACATGGATCCTTCTCCAAATAGACCATATGTTATGCCACAAACCAGGTTTTAGTAAATACAAAAACTAGAGATACTATCCTGCATTCTATCTGACCAAAATGAAGTAAAATTAGAAATCAAAGATAAAATAAAAAATATAGGCTACTCCAACACCTGGAGACTAAATAATATGTTATCAAATGACTCGAGGATAACAGAAGACATCAGGGAGGAGATTAAAAAAAAAAATTCTTACAGATAGGTGAGAACTCCAATGTAACATATAAAAATCTCTGGGACACTATGAAGGGAATACAAAGAGGAAAATTTCATAACATTAAGTTCATTCATTATAAGAATAAAAAAATCAACAAATAAACTACCTGACATTACAACCTAAAGACCTAGAAAAAGAAGAACAAACACCAAAACTAAAAGACAGAAAATATTTAATATCAGGGTGGAAATCAATAATATTGGAACAAAAGAAACAATTCAAAGAATTGACAAGACTGGTTTTGTGAAAAAAAAATAAAACAAATAAAATTGATACATCATTAGTCACCCTAAAAAAGAGGAGAGAGAAAACTCAAATTAGTAAAATTTGTGATGAAAAAGGAAACATCATGACAGACACTATTGAAATACAGAAGACAATTAGAAAAAAAAAATTTTGATGGACACCCTGCTAAGTGAAATAAGGCAGCACAGAGAGCCATGCTGTCTGGTCTCACTCACAGGGTGAGCTACAAGGTGATTTTACAGAAAGTACACGAGTAGTCACCAGAGGGAGGAAGAGAGGGGAGGGAGGACAGGGTGGGCCTGAGGAAGGAGGCTGGGTATTAGGTACAAGAATACCTCAGGAGGGCCAGCAGTACTGCCCTCCAGCACAGGAGGTGACAGGGGTGCACAGCATGTCCCTGTGTATTTCATAATGAAGCTGGGAGCAGTCCACAGACACCAAGAAATGATAAATGTTAACAGATGGAAGAGCTAATGCCCTGATCTGATGATGACACACTGGAACAGGTGTGCAACTGGCTCACTGCTCCTCATCAACATGTGCAACTTAAATGTGAATCAACACTAAAGAGGGAAATGTTTCCTTTGTAGGAAACAATCAGAGTGAAATGGCACCCCGAGGAACTGTAGAAAATACTTATGCATTGTGCATCTGGAGAGGTGTTGACACCTGGAAAAAATAAAGAAAAAGTGGCTGACAAAGCTCAAGCCATCTTCATGACACAAACATACCTGGAAATAATGAAAATCCCTAATAGGCCACAGCTCTAAAAAACCTGAGCCTAACCCGATAGTCAAGGATGAAGGACAAAGGGCTCCCTCCATCATGATAAAACCAAGTCAAGGATGCCTGCTGTCACCACTTCCAGACAACACAGCAAGAGGAGTGCTACCAGCCACTCCAGGAAGAAAATCCCTGTGTTCCAGACTCCAGCCAACTCACATAGCCCCAGACAGTGGGTCAAAATCACTGACTTCACCATTCAGACACAGGTGGGTGCAGGCGACTCACACTCAGACTCATCCACAGAGACAGCATCCACAGGCCCCAAGTAGGAGGAGAGAGCGACACAGTGACCACAGACACAATGTGCATTTGACTTTTATTTCTAGCTTCCCGCTCCCTAGAGCCTCTACTGCAAAATAACAGGGGCATTTGATGGTGTTTCTTCACTGCTGCTCCTACCAGAAAGCCTGCTCACAGGGGGAGATCAGAACCTGAGAAGTCATGGGGCTCCAGTACACCCACACATACACAGAGGCTTCACACAAACCTCCTCACAGGGCCATGACTGCTCAACTTTCACACGCTGAAATGATCAACCCTATCTCCTGTGTCACAGGAGTGGCTCCTGGACCCCAAGCCATTTCCCAAAGTTGGGGTGACCCAAATGGGTTCACAATGTAGGTCTCAATGAAATGCTTTACATTAAAGTTTACAGCAGCAGGACAAATGATTTTCAAAAGCTGGAAGCAAGCAATAGGAAGATGTGTGCCCAAGGTCAGGAGTGAAAAGTAATAGATGAAACTTGAATAATATCAATTAATAATCAAAAATCAACTTCTCTATATATGAAATGAAATACTGAAATGCAATTAAGAGAAAAGTTTATTTACAATTGAACACAAGGAAAAAAGTGAAGAATAATAAAGAACAAGAATATATAATACATAATATATATGCTTAATATATATATATATAAAAATATATAAGACAGCAGCCTGAGTGTTATGGTTTGGATGTGAGGTGTCCCTCAAAGCTCAAACTAGAGACAATGAAGAAGATTTTAAGGAGAAATGATTGTGAAATAGCTTTAACTGAATTGGTGACTTAATCTCTGATAGGATTAACTGGGTGGTAACTGGAGACAGCTGGGGTGTGGCTGGAAGAAGCGGTTTATTGGAGATGTGGCTATGGGGGATATACTGTATCTGGCACATGGAGTCTCTCGCTCTACTTTCTGATCACCATGTGATCTGTTTCCCTGTGCCACAGTTTTCCACCATGATGTTCTGCCTCATCTGGAGCCCCAAGAAGTGGAACCAGCCTCCTGTGCACTAACACCTCTAAAACCATTAGCCTTCAAATAAACTTTTTCTCTACTACAATTGTTCTTGTTTAGTCCTTTATTCACAGTGGCAAAAAAGCTGACTGAAACACTGAGTGCCCAGTGTGGGTGTCTGGTCTCAAATTCCAGAAACAACAGAGGAAAGACTTACCTGTGAATTACTGCATTTGCACATCACAGTGGACATAGTGCGATCTAAGGTCTAAAAAAGCCTCTCACAGCTTTGCCTAATCAGATGACAATGGGTATAGAAAATTAGGGGGAATTGCTTAAACATGTTTTAAAGAAAAAAACCTGCACCTGGCTGCAGGTTTATATAAAAAAAGATATGAAGTGTAACAGAAAAAAACAATAAAAACTAATCTCTGAAATGAGGGTATTCAGGCCATGCGTGAGGGCACATGGCTCCAATCCTAGTGATTTGGGAGGCTGATGTTGGAGTATCAAAAGTTCAAAGCTAGTTTTAGAACTTAGTTAGACCCTATGAAATTTAGTATGAACATGTCTCTAAAAATTGTTTAAAAAGCTGGGAATGTGGCTTAGTGTTTAAGCATGACTATGTTCAATCCCTGGAAAGAAAGAAAGAGAGAGAGAGAGAGAGAGAGAGAGAGAGAGAGAGAGAGAGAGAGAGAGAGAGAGAGAAGGGAGGGAAGGAAGGAGGGAGGGAGGAAGGAAGAAAGAAATGAAGTATACAAGTGGTAATAGTGCATGGCTCAAATCCCAAAGGATTCCTCATACCCAGACCCTCCAGCTGCTCCCTTGAGATTCTACACCCCACACATCAGACTGCCCTCTAAAAGGAGCTGCCCCAGGGCCCAAAATTGTCTGCACCCTACAAGAAACAAGGCAGTGAAGGACACACTTTCACAGCCACAGGAATGGACAGGAAAATGGCAGAGGACAGAGGACCCTCTGAAGAGCCAAGTGGAATTTCAACACAAACTTATGACATTATCTGTGCCTGCGGAAGATAAATGAAGAGAGGCACAAAGTATTTTACCAGTAGAATTCCAGGTGGCTGATCTCTGCTTTCATCACATGGCAAATTCACAAACAGAAAACATCTTTGAAGCTGTGCCCACATGAATGTAGTGTGAGGAGCAAAGAGTTGATGATGCTGTGCGCTGGATGGCAAGGTAGAGTCTGGTAATGTGAGGAGAGGGCTGATATATTAAGGATCAACTGATGACCCAGGCATGGGCTACTTTGGGGAAAGCAGGGTGACTCCTGGGCAGAAGAGGAACACAGACCCCCAAACCAGCATCTTCTACCCAGGAGCCCCACACCTGAAGCAGGATCCCATGAGACCTGCTGCCTTTACTTCACACTGAGAACCTAGGGCTGGGGTCCAGCTGGGCAGAGAGGGTTCTGCCAAAGTGGCTGCCAGACCTGGATCAACCCACACCATGGACTGAAGGAAGCAAGGGCTGAAATGAAGCAGCATCTGACTCAGGTACTCTTGGCTGACTATAGAGCTGACAGTGGGAAGCCAGAGGCCAGCCACAGCTGGTTAACCACTTCTAACAAGCCTACCTCCCACCTGACCAGACCTGCCCCACACACTCACCATTTTCTGCATTCTGGGGAGTCCAGAATTCCTTCCTGTGGACCTCATAGCACCTGCAGGTCACAGAGAGACAAATGTGAGCCAAAGCCACTTGGGCCTCACACAGCAGAGAAGACACAGTCCTGGATATGGATTCTGAGCTCCACAGGGTGAGAGACACAGGCCTCTGACTGGCCAGGGCTCCACAAGACCCCTCTCTCACCCCAGCACAAATATGCACACTCTGGGACCCTGACTGACAGGAGATGCATCATGCTCCTGGGTACGTAGGCCAGGAAGACAAGGTATTGGCAAAAGCCCTTTTCAGGCAGGACTTCCTCCCAGCAAGGGGACCTGCCCCACCAGGGGGACAATTCCACTCATGCAGAGCTGAGCCTGGCTTTCCACAGCAGGCCCTGTTGGCTAGGAAGCTCTTCTGGGCACAGAGTCTCAGGCATATGTGAGGAATTACAGCCTTGGTTCCAAGGCAGCCTGACCTGATCTCAGAGAAGGTGTGTGCCGCCTGGTCAGGCCTGACTGGGAAGGAGGGAGCCAGGCATAAATCACTTGGGAAGAGGCCAGGGCTTCATGGGCAAGGCCTGCTCACACTTTTACTCCGTCAACTAATTTTCAGACAGAAAAATATAAAGACAATCAGGAAGTACAAGTATTAAGTGCATAAAAACTAATTGCATGACAATAATAAAAAGAACTCAGTGAAAGCAAAAGAAAACACTTGAACCAGGTGAGGAGCCTGCCTCACTCACAGCTCAGAATGAATACCCACACACAGAGGGGTCAACACATTCCCATATTGACAGCCACACTCTGACTGCTGAAATGTGACCCCAGGAGACCTCATTCCCTGTGTCCAGGAGGGGATACCTAAGGATTTATCTCTCAAAACCCACCATGCCCCCTGTCTTATAGGTTTTCTTAATGATAAGATAAAGGAACTCCAAAAGAAGAGAGTGATACACTCAAATCTATTAAAAATGAGGCTCCTTCATGAAACTGCAACAGGGTGCAAGATGACTGCTCTACCTCAGGGCAAATGCCTGCAGTATTTACAAAGGAAAATAAATTCACACAAAGGGAATATTAAATGGAAAAAGAAATGTCCTCACAAACGAATAAACATGAGAAAATTACTGAAAACCTTTCCAAGAACATTGAAATACACAGAAAATTGCTCATGCAAATGATATTCAGTAAAAAGAAATATATGGTGATATGAAATAAACCAGGATAGACAGGTGTAAGACATAAATGCACATATATGAATAGTCAGAGCTCATCCAGACATTGCACTGGAATTTTCTAGTAATTTGAATTCATCCATAATCTATAACCTGACAATGTTTTTCCAAAGTCTACAACATTTGAAGTGTGTGCACTTGGGGGCCAAAATTTTAAAAAGAATGACATTATCAAGATTAAAAAGTTAAACTGGAAAGAAGTGAGGTTCTTACAAAAGGAGAGATCTGGAAGACCCACAGCCTGAGACAGCAATAGGAGTCTAGCCAACTGAGGCAGAGAATCCACACAATACAAGTTATAGCACCACAGAGATAGAGCACTAATGATAACATTGAGTTACTCAAAACTCAAATAAGACAAAACCAAGTAAAATTCTGCTTCTTCACTTATGGTTAAGCTATAAGGAATGACAGAAAGAATTGGCACTGAGCTTATCTCCAGGCAGAGGTAGAGAAGAGCAGTGAGAGAGGGCAGCCAGCCCAGGGCTCACTGACCTTTATTTGGATGGGGACATATGGATGATTAGATTCATACTAAACTGAGAATCTATAAAACAAATTATTTCAGTGGGACATAGTGAGTGGCTCATGCCTGTAATCCATAGTGGCTCAGGAGGCTAAGGCAGAAGGACTGAGACTTCAAAGCTAGCCCAGAAACTTAGAGATGCCCTAATTAACTTAAGGAGACCCTGTCTCTAAATAAAATATTAAAAACAACTGGGGATGTGTTGTAGTAGTTTAGTGCCCTTGGGTTCAGACCCCAGATTGGTCAAAGGGGAGTGAAAGGAATGGAGGGGACCTGGAAATAGGAAAGGCAGTGGAACAAGATGGGTAGCATTACCCTAGATACATGTATGGTTGCACAAATGGTTTGACTGTACTTCGTGCACAACCAGGGAAATGAAAATGTATGCTCCATTTGTGTACAATAAATTGAAATGCATTCTGCTGTCATATATAACTAATTAGAACAAACAATATTAAACAACCATGAGTGGATAATAAAGTGTGTAGAATCTTAAGATTTACAAACTATGTAAAACCTGGAATCACTGTTCAGAAACTAAACAGATGGATCATGAGTGGCAGTGAGCAGATGAAAGGGATAAGAGATCAATCTGCATTGTTCCAATGACTCCCCATGCCACCTCTCTCTGAGGAAAGGCTGAGCTTGATGAGATTCTGAGCCAGGATACTGCTGGCAGCAGATTCAGTGATGGTGAGCTGCTATCAGTAGATCTTCCACTGGGCTCACAATATTCACCTGTGCTCCAGACATCTGAAGGATCTCATTTGTTTTGGTGCCTTGACACCTGATTATGCAGCCATTCAAGTTGTTTGGGACACTGAGTTTATGAGTAGCCTGACCAGGTGCATGCAAACCTGCTGGACAGCCTTTCACATCTGAAGAGCTGGAATCAATGTTGTTTAATCCCGTGTGATCATTGTGTCCCAGGACAATGAGAGTGTTGCATTGCCAATTGGTGCAACTTGGTCAAGGCTAGCTATGGAATGGCAGACTGTCCTTGAATGGCACAGGTCTCTAGAGGGGTTTCTCTATATCAGGATTGAGGCACATGGATGAGGTGATGTGGGAAACGTGTGCACTGTTGCTGCTTGTGCTGTACCTGCCCTGGATCCCTGAAAAGAGGACTGCAGAAGATGGCATCTTGGGCAGTATAGCATGAGCAACCCAGTGGGGGGACTCTAACATGACTATGCACATCTGTTTGACACACTCAGTGATGGATTGAGAGATGCCTGCAATAGCAAAGGCCCACCCAGCTGCATTAGGGAGAATGTCCTTGTCACCTGGGATTGAGCCCCTGTGCTCTGTCAAATCTCCTTCATCTCATAAACATGTTTTCTAATGAGGGAGCCACACTGACTAGCAGGGACCACCAGGCTCATGGTGACTGGTGTCTACTGGCAGGTGTGCTATGGTTCACAGAGTTGCTGATGTTCTCTTCCAGTTTGTCAATGATTATAACAAAGCTCTGAAGTTGGCATTAATGGGTCCAGCCAATGTGTCCATTCTCCCAGCACAATTCCCTCTACAACATTCATATGTGCAGCACTCTCCTCCCACATCTTAACTGATTCTCCCCTCAGAAAGATACTGCCATCTTCTTTATATGCATAAGTAGCTGAATGTTGTGACATTTAATCCTCCTTTAATCCCACTGGTGTCCATGTTGAACAAAGTTATAGGAATAGGACTTTGAGTGTTCAAGACTTTGGTCACTAGTCGGGGTAAAAGCCAAAATCTGCAGCTGTGAGGCCACTGAAGGAAAAAAAAAAAAAAAAAGATTGGACAAAAAGAAGGAGGGGCTGGGAATGAAGAATAAAGGAGCACAAAGGAGAAGGGGGGCCGAGAAGGAAGAAGGGATGGGGAAGGAAGGAGCCAGGATTAGGAAAAAGATGGAGAAATAGGAAGGCAGGAAGAAAAAAGGGAGTGCAGAAAAAGGAAGGGAGTAGAGGAAGAGGGGTGGAGGAGGATGAAGGAGAAAAGAAAGCAGTGTACAAAAAAGAAGGGAGAGAAGGAAGGGGTGGAGGGATAAAGAAAGAAGAAGGAGGATGAGGGATGAAGGAAGAGAAAGGGGGTGGAAGAAAAAGGGAGCAGAGGAGGGGAAGAGTAGGAGATGGAGAATAAAGAATGGAGAAGGGGAGGAGGTAGAAGGAGGAGGTGGGAGAAGGAGGAAGGGAATGAAGTAGGGGCGCAGGAAGGGGTGGAGGCTTAGAATATGGTGGAGATGAAGGAGGGAGTATGGCTAAGAGGCATAAATAAGGAGGAGGAGATGGAGGAAGATGGAGTGGAGGCAGAGGATAAAATATAGGAGGAAGAAGAGGACATGAAAGTGGAGGGAAAGAAAAGGGGATGGAGAAGGAGAAAGGGGGAGGAGGAAGGTGTTGGAGGGAGTAGAAGAGGGGAAGAGGAAGTGATGGAGGAGGAGTAAGAAGAGGAAATAGAGGAGGAAGGATGTGGAGGAGGAGGTGGAGAAGGAAATAGAGGTAGAGAAAGGGTGGAGAAGGAGGAAGACTGGACAAGGGATGAGGAGTACAGCAGGAAGAGAGAGGACGGAGGAAGAAGAGGGGGAGGAGGAAGAGGAGGGAAGGTGGAGGAGAAAGGGATTGAAGGAAGGGAGGAGGAGGGGTTGAGGTAGAGGAAGTAGTTTGGAAGAGTTAGAGGGGTGAAGGGAGAGGGGGAGGGGTTGGAGAAGTTATAGGAGGAGGGGGTAAAGGCAGAGAAGGAGGAGATGGAGGAGTAGGCAGTGGAGGCAGAGGAGGAGGAGATAGAGAAGGAGGGGTAGGACAAGGAGAAAAGACCTGGGGCAGCAGAGATTCTCCTGGATGCCACTTTTGCTGCAAAGAAATATCCTAGGTGTGCTGGACACAGCAGCACACCGCTGTATTCCCAGCAGCTGAGGCAGGAGGATCAAGAGTTAAAGCCAGCCTAAGCAAAAAAGTGAGGCACTAAGCAATTTAGCAAGACCCTGTTTCAAAATAAAATACAAAATAGGGGCTGGGGATGTGGCTCCATGTTTGAGTGCCCCTGAATTCAACCCCTGGTGAAAGGAAAGTGACCATGGACAGTCATTTGGACCCTGGGTTCCAGCACGGTTATTGGATATGTTGATACAGGAGTCTTGAGACCCCATCAATCATCGATGGCTAGCCCTACAAGAATATGGGGGCTAGGGTCAGGCCGTGCACCTCTTTGTGTACTGGGACAGTCTGAAGCCCAGTGGCCCATCGTAAAACATTTTAGAAAGAGTCTGGTAGGTGGCCTTAAATTGGAACATGCCTTGCTCCACTGAGGCTGACAAGATGATCAACAGTCAGTACTCCATTATGTGTTCATGGGGGTTACACAGTCCTCTGAAGATGATCTGTGAGGTCTATGTAGAGAAAGAGAAATAATTTTGGACCCAGAGGTCAAATATGAGGGAGGAGTCCCTAAGGACCACTGTGGTGGTCAAATCTGAGTTTTACCTTCTTCCCAGGTTTTGGCACCAAAATAAAAGGAACATGACCATGGCACTCAGAATGACCAAGAGATCTTTATTGTAGCAGTATCTGATCGACAGAAAAAGGACGAGGGAGAGAGAGACAGAGAAGAAAAAGAGAAAAGAAAGAGAGGGAGAAAGCAAAGGGGGAAGGCAAAGTGAGAAGAGGGGAGGGCCTGGCAGGAGAGAATTTTTATAGCCAAAATATAATGGGATCTCTGGGTCTGCAAGCTGCCTTGTTGGCATAGTGATTGGATCATACAGGCAGTTGCTAAGGGTGTCATCTTTTGCCCTCAGGCAGGGGCCCAATGTGGGTTTCCACTGCACCAGACAAGTGAGGGTTGAGTGTTCAGTTTTGAGTGGGTTTCAGTGTTCAGTCTTGAGGCAAATAAGCTATAAGGCACCAGAAGGGTGGGGTTGAGTGTTCAGCCCACCTGCAGCTAACATTTGTTCAGCCTGCCCTGCAGCTAATACTGATATCAAAAGGAAAAAAAAAAAGTGTGTGTGTGTGTGTGAAATATAATACACACACATAACACACACACACACACACACACACACACCACACACTAGGTTGGACACTGAATAGTCCCAAGCATCATTCTTTATGCTCCTCTTTGATAAGCCCAAATCATGTCAAAATATTTGGTGGACTATTTTTTGTTTTGTTTTTATACTCCAGATAATAAATCAATCAATATTTTCTTTACATTCGTATAAAAGACGTTATGTAACCGGGGATACTGCCACACACATGTGCCACCAATTTTCACCACAGAATAAAATTACAGTCATTCTTCTATCCAGTTGTTTTATACCAAGGTGCATTAAAGAATCTTGTTGAAATTGTTCAGATAAACATACTGATTGGAATCATTGTCAATGTCATTGTAAGCGGAGTTTAAAAAGTAGTGTTCTAGTTCACAGCCCACTCATCAATCACACTCCTTCACTCAGGAAGCAGTTCAGCATGGGATATGTCACTTTGACAGACACTCACAAAGCAAATTGCAGATGCATGCTTATAGGATTTTAGATCTGACATTAAATCATTGAAGTCATGATTTTAGTATAGGAAAGTGAGTGGCGATGGACAAAGGTCACAAGAAATAGTTTCAAATCTGAGAACATAGAGGGATGAATATATTGAGGTGAGGTTTGAAGTGTCATAGGGCAAGTCTTGGTGAGTCAACCCTTATTTTCAAAAGCTGATGGTTCAGATACAAAAGTGTGTCACCAGGAAAACTACTGGGTTTTCTCAATGAAATTGTAAAGATGGTTTTTCTTTTTTCAGTATTAACTTTATCAGCATGAATTTACTGGGAGAAATGATGATTTTGAGGCAGTTATTCTCAGGACTGTGTATACTCCTCTGGCTATTGTCCATCCTAAGTTGAAGCATAGACCATTTCTGAAAATACACTGACTCAGACCTGTACCAGGGCTCATTGTATCACTATTGCCTCTCATACTTCATTTCCTCATTAATTTATCCTCACCAGTGTGAAGTGGAACAGCTCTGTTACTAACCAGCACAGGAGACTAAAGGACAGGCAGAAAAGCATACATTCCCAGGGAAACCAGGACTTCCTCATTTTAAAAAGGTATCTCCAACCCTCTGTGGCCCAGGAAAGGGAGTGGTCATTTCCACCTTCCATCAATGTACCTATCGCACCAGGTGGGGCCTAGGAGAAAATGTTGCCTACATTCTTCTTTCAAGGCAGTGCCTGTCTCAAGTCTGCATCTTCTCTAGAAAAGTTCTGTCAAACTGAAACACAGTCTCTCACAACCACATAAGACATGTAAGTTACCAATATTGAGGAGAAAAACATGGGAAAACAAGTATTTCAGTTGCCCATAATCAGTGTCCTGAGATGTCCACAGGGTCTGCCTCTCTCCCCATTTTCCACAGGAGCAGCCCCCAGAACTCAACCTTCTAAAGAAAAGAAAATGTGGCATGTCTGTCATTCTGTCATTGCTTCCCCACCCACCATCCTTGTGGAATCCTACACTTCCGTAGTGACATGAGGCCCTCTTTTAGGTTCCAAAGTCAGCTCATGTTTTAAGTTAACCCTGGATTCTTTCAGCATGGTAATGGGAAAGGATACTTCCATATCCAGGGGAGGCCCTGAAGGCAGATCACATGACATTCTGTGGAGATTACCAGCTTTTGTGTCTACTGGACTGTGATCTTGATTCTATATTAGAAAACCAAATTTCAAACCAGGTTAACTTAATTCCAAACCCCAATAAACCACCAAGGACTCCCTATACAATTATACTCTTAATTTGCCTTTCTTCTGGACACTCTTTTTAAGTGTTCTTTGTATAAGCCCTTGCTAGACCCCTGAATCAATAGCAGATTTCCTCTATTTGTGAATTGCTATTATTTCAAATAACCAGTGTTTGGGAAACATGGGGAGTCCCTAAACTCACTGATTTATCATTACATACTGGTAAGTCCCAAAGGTACCTCTCAGATCTTAGCTACAAATCTTTTTGTGAGTTCTTTATTTACATGAATATTTTAAAGTTCAGATTATGCCCAGTGTAAATTTGAGCTCAATGTCAGTCAGATTGGGACTGAGAGAAACTGGACTGTGAACAAAAGCAGGTTGATATATGTATATATGTATATATATACACACAAATCTCAACATATACAAATACATATACATATGCATATATGTATACATACACATACATCTATATGAATGCAAGAATTCTAAAACATCTCCACTGTGGAACCTGTGCATTTCCAGATAAAGGAATTGTTCCTTCTAAAGATCAAATATAATTATAGTGACAAGATTGGAGATGTTTGAATCTAAAAAAGTTTCTAAATCTGTAGAATAAATTGGAGAACATAAAAGAGAAAATAAATGCCTCCAAATCAATGAGGTGCATTTTTTTTGTTTTAATAAAACACTAAATAAATGAAATGTCATGTCTCTAAAAAACTATTGACAAAGGTGAGAAGACTACTCCCCCACACACAAATCTTCTTGCTTTTAACATACATATATATTTATGACTGAGATGGCTATAGGGACTAAGAGAGCACCCTCATACATATTTATACCAAAATTGTAGGTTCCAACTTAAAAAATCCTGTTTTGAGAAATCACCAGAGCATTGGAAGATAAACCCTTCACTGTAATGCTAGATTTCTGAAGGATCCACTTCTCAACTGGACTGCTCCCCTAATAAAGAGATCCTGAACCCTAGGACAATACAGAACAAAACTCTGAGTTAAGAGTATGTCTCTGGTTGGAGTTTCTAAAAAGTTCCAAATTCCCCTTTCCAAATTAATAAAAGTAATAGCTTATCATTTGCTACTTTCCTTATTCCACCAGAGTCCCCCTTCTCAAACCCCTGGTGACTGTGTGCTCTGCTAACTGATGAACCCAGCCTAATTCCATCTTAAGATTGGGAGCCATCTTGTCACAAAGTCATGAAAAGTTAATTTCTGTTTTACTATAAATTCCTGAGATTTATCAACTTCTTTGGAATTCCTGCCTGTACCTTGAACTCACCCATGCCTGGCTTGCCCTGACCAGAACAACCCTCTCTGAAACCTCAGTGGTACCTCATAAATTCTGGCTTTCCCTGACAAGATAACAATCCTCTCTGAAACTCTAATAGTGCCTCATAAATTCTGATGTTGGGATTTATATTTACTCCCTAAGTGCTGAACCACTTAGACCTTTAACCTACTACTTGCCTTTGTATTATGCATTTCAAAATCCTGTTACCTGTAAGTTCTCAAGACACCCCCCTTGTTGCAACTTTTTGTGCTATAAAACTGAGCTCCTAGATAGTTGGAGTACTGTCTTCTATTCCCACATATTTCAGGAGAGGGACAGTCCCTGCTGGTCAGAATTACAAGCTTGCTTTAATTTGATTTAAATTGGAGTCAGTGGTCTTTTCTTTGCATCATGGTTTAACACTAACACTGTTGACCTCTTTCTTATTCTATTTCTGCTACACTACAAACTTCTTTTGGGGAAGAAGTTTGTATAAAAAAAAATGAATCAATATCTTATTGAAGGCAATATTTTAAATACCCATGTGGAGTCCAGGCATAGAAGTACTCAGAGGTAGAGCACTTGGCTCGTACGTATGAGGCATTGTATTTGATTCCCAGTGCCATATATAAATAAGCAAATTTAAGAAAAAAAATGGTCCATCAAAAACAACAACAACAAAAATATTTTAACAAAAGGAGAAAGAGACTGCTGAGTTCACCATGTCTGTCGCCTCTTTTGCCTTCTGCCACTTCACCTTCTCCATGACACAAAAAGTTTGGCCAGTGGTGCACGGGATTGCTCTTTATTCTTCTATGTCCACACTTCACTTTTATTCTTGACACTTACAAGCAACAGGGGTGGGGAAGAATTGAGCTGGTTCAAGGCCAACTAAAGAACCATCCTGTACCTTGATACCAGGAGATCAGCATAATTGTTGGGATATTGGCATAGCAAGAAGCATTGAAGGGTCTTGGTGACCAATGTCATTTGTTAGTAGGTTTCTAGAACTGCTCTCTACTTAAATTTCCTCTGAAAAATTTGGGGTACTCATGCAAACTTGCACTTTACACAGGTAATATATTCCTCTGACCCCAGTAGTGCTCATGTTTTGTGTGGTACTGAAAGATTTTAGCTGCCCAATAACCTACAATGGAAGTCACCACCTCAATCTTAAAGAAATGTGATTCATTCTTATTAGGGTTAGTACAAAATGCATAGTGATTTTGCCTAAGACCATCAAACCTTCTTATATGACTTTTGGAATGCTGTTAGTGTGCTAAGAACAGCCCACACACTGACTAGGGATTTTGCCCTCAGAATACTTGAGGTAGCCTCTCCCATGCTTTATTAGAAGCTAGCATCATGGTTTCCTTTTCTTTTTGTACCTGGACCTGGACCATGAGGCATCAAGATGTGAACCACATCACAAGTGCACACTAGAGTATCAAGGGAAGCAGAAACACTAAAATAGAAAGGCCACATCTACAGTCTGCAAAACAAAACTTGTTAGGCAAGCAATGATGTACTTAACTCATTCTCTGTCTCCCTCTCTCTCCCTCCTTCCAAGCCACCATGAGGTAAATAGTCTCTCTTTCCCTACATCACTCCATATTATGTTTTGCTTCACCTCAGGCCTAAAGCAAGGTGGTCAGTCTGTGATACACTGAAAAAGTTATATGACCATGAGCCAAAATAAGTCTTCCCTCCCATAGGTCGAATTTTCCAATATTTCTGTCAGTACAATGGAAATGTGATGCATAAATCAAACTGAAACTTGTAAAGGCTCTATCAGATTTCTGGTTCAGAGTTCCTCAACCTGTACAATTTTTTTTTTTTTCTCTTCTTCAAAGGAACTGTAAAAATTCGACTCTTTCACACATTACTTTTTTCCATTACCTTTCATGTATAAGAAGTAAATATCACACATTTAGAGGGTTTCTCTTCCACTGTCAGTGAAATGGCTTTGAAAGCAACAGGGAAAAATGATTTATCACTTCTTTAATGTTCAGAGTTTTTGTAGTGTGAATCCTTTCATATTTGAAAATGAACAGGAAAACTGAATTATTTCTCAGAACTTTTGCATTGAAATAGCATTTCTTTTTCTTTTATATTTACTGAGTTGTAGATGAAAACATAGTATCTTTTTATCTTTTTATGTGGTGCTGAGGATTGAACCCAGTGCCTCACACATGCAAGGCAAGCGCTTTACCACTGAGCTATAGCCCGAGTCCCTGAAATAGCATTTCTAATTATCATTTTTTTAATGCTTATTAGGGGAACTGCACCAAAGGAAAGTGTTTACATTAATATAGCTTTGTTCTGATTGTTTATATTAATATAGCTTTGTTTCAGTAGAAGAAGTTATTTTATGTTTTTAAATGTCACTGCAACAAATGACTTACTACATTGTTTATGCACAAAGAACTTCTCACCAGTATGTTTGTTCTTGTATTTGAAGGTAGGAAGATCAATTGAAAGCTTTTGCACATTGTTGACATTCATAAGGCTTCTATCTGGTATGAATTTGTTTGTGATTTGAAGCTAATAATAAGACAGGTTAGGGATTGTGGCTCAGGGGTAGAGCGTTTGCCTACCACCAGTGAGACACTAGATTAGATCCTCAGCACCACATAAAAATAAATAAGTAAAATATTCTGTCCAACTACAACTAAAAAGAAAAAAAAATTACACAATACACAATCAAATTTTTTCTCTGTGATATGAGTGTGCTATGCGATTGAAGGAGAATGGAAGTCCTGAAAGCTTTTTCACATTGTTTTCATACAGTCTTTTTTGGTATGAGTTTTCAAATTGAATTGGAATAAGCAAAGGTTGTACCACATTATTTACTTTCAAGAGGCCTCTCTCCAGTATAAGTTCCTTCATGTATATGAAAATAAGCATAACTAGTCAAATTTTCACCAGACTATTTACATTTTTAAAGTATTTGAAGGTAAGCCAAACTACTGAAGGCTTTACCAGACCATTTAATCTCACAGGGCCTTTCTCCACTGAGATTGTTCATGCATTTGTAGGAAAAGAGAAAAAGAAAAAAAAAAAAATGATGTTTTTTTTTTTCAATTTTTTGGATATTGATGAACCTTTGTTTTATTTATTTTTCTATATGTGGTGCTGAGAATCAAACCCAGTGCCTCACACATGCTAAGCAAAGGCTCTACCACTGAGCTGCAACCCCACCATGAAGGTTTTACACATTGTTTACATTCATAGAGCTGCTCTCCAGCATGAGCCTGTTCATGCACATGAAGACAAGTGGAAGGACTAAACGTTTTACCTCAATGTTTACATACCCAGGTAACATTCTTTCCAGTATGAGTATTTTCTTGGGAGTGAAGTTCACCAGTTGAAGCAAAGGCTTTCCACATTGTTTACATTCGTAAGGCTTCTTTCCTATGTGATTTTGTTCATGTGAGCAAAAGTAATCAAGGAAAAGCTTTCCCACAGTGTTCACACTAATAATTTTCTCCAGAATGATTCTGATTAAGCCTTTTAAGGCTAGACAACGTAGTGAAGACTTTTCAACATTGTTTACATTTATAGGGCTTCTCTCTACCATGAATTCCTTCATGTGTGTGGAATAGAATGGACTGAGTGATGGCTTTGACTCACTGCTTAGTCATAGGGCTTCCCTCCCATATGGGTTTGTTCATGTGAGTAAAGGCTAGAGGACTGTGTGAAGGTTTTGCCACACTGCTTACATTTATAGGGCTTCTTTCCAGTATGAATTCCTTTATGTATTTGAAAGAAAGAGAATACAATGAAGGTTTTCCCACATTCTTTGCATTCATAGGGCATCTCTCCAGTATGAATTTATGTGTGTATTCAAAGGTTAAACAAACTAGTGAAGGCTTTAAAACATCTTGTACATCCACAAGGTTTCTACTCAGTATTAGTTTGATTATGTGTTTGAAGGTAAGAGAAGGCAGTGAAGGCTTTTCCACATTTTTTGCATTCATAGGGCTTCTCCCCAGTATGAGTTCTTTCATGTGAGTGAAGACTAGAGGACTGATTGAAGGCTTTGCCACACTGCTTACATTCATAGGGCTTCTCCCTAGTATGAATTTGTTTTATATTTTCGAAGGTAAGCTAATACAGTGAAGGCTTTTCCACATTCTTTGCATTTACAGGGCTTCTCTCCATTATGAGTTTGTTCATGTGAGCAAAGAGTAGAGGAATGAGTGAAGGCTTTGCCACATTGTTGACATTCATAGGGTTTCTCTCCAATATGAGTTCGTTCATGTGAGTGAAGGCTAGAGGAATAATTGAAGGCTTTGCCACATTGCTTATATTCATAGGGCTTCTCTGCAATATGTGTTTGTTCATGAACCTGAAGTTCAGAGGAACAAGTGAAGACTTTACCACATTGTTTCATTCATAGGGCTTCTCTCCAGCATGAGTTCGTTCATGTGAGTGAAGGTAAGATGACCGAGTAAAGGCTTTACCACACTGTTGACATTCATAGGGCCTCTCTCCAGTATGAATTCGTTCATGTGAGCGAAGGCTAGAGGAATAATTGAAGGCTTTGCCACACTGCTTACATTCATAGGGCTTCTCTCCATTATGAATCCTTTCATGTGAGCGAAGGCTAGAGGAATAAATGAAGCCTTTGCCACACCGCTTACATTCATAAGCCTTCTCTCCATTATGAGCTCTTTCGTGTAAGCGAAAGCTAGAGGAATGTCTGAAGGCTCTGCCACATTGCTTACATTCATAGGGCTTCTCTCCAGTATGAATTCGTTCATGTGAGTGAAGGTAAGGTAACCGAGTGAAGGCTTTACCACATTGTTGACATTCATAGGGCTTCGTATGAGTTCGTTCATGTGAATGAAGGCTAGAGGAATGAATGAAGGCTTTGCCACACTGCTCACATTCATAGGGCTTCTCTCCATTATGAGCTCTTTCATGTGAGTAAAAGGTAGAGAAATGAGTGAAGGTTTTGCCACACTGCTTACATTCATAGGGCTTTTCTCCAGTATGAGTTCGTTCATGTGCATGAAGATAAGATAACCGAGTGAAGGCTTTACCACATTGTTGACATTCATAGGGCTTCTCTCCAGTATGAGTTCTTTCATGTGAGCGAAGGGCAGAGGATCGAATGAAGGCTTTGCCACACTGCTTACATTCATAGGGCTTCTCTCCTGTATGAATTCGTTCATGTATTTGAAGGGCAGTGGAAGAAATAAAGGCTTTCCCACATTGTTTACATTCATAAGGCTTCTCTCCAGTATGAGTTCTTCCATGTATTTGAAGGTTACCAGATGTAGCGAAGGCTTTCCCACACTGTTTACATTCATAGGGCTTCTCTCCAGTATGAGTTTTTTCATGTGAGTGAAGGTGAGAAATCCGAGCATAAGCCTTGCCACACTGCTTACATTCATACGGCTTTTCTCCTGTGTGAGTTCGTTCATGTATTTGAAGTTCAGAGTAACATGTGCAGACTTTACCACATTCTTTACATTCATAGCACTTTTCCCCAGTGTGAATTCTTTCATGCTTACGAAGTTTACTGGATGAAGGAAAGGCTTTACCACACTGTTTACATTCATAGGGCTTCTCTCCAGTATGAGTTCGTTTATGTATTCGAAGGTAAGAGAATTTAATGAAGGCTTTACCACATTCTTTACATTCATGGCGCTTCTTACTTGTATGAGTTCGTTTATGTTTTTGAAGAGAATATGAATGAATGAAGGCTTTCCCACACTGTTTACATCTGTAAGTCGTCTCTCCAGGAGGAGTTTGTTCATGCATTTGAAGGTTATTTGAAATAGTAATGGTGCCTCCACATTGCTTACATCCAGGTGGCTGCTCTCCAGTATGAGATGGTTGATATTTTTTAAAACACCTGGAACAACTGAACTCTCTTCCACATGTCAGACCTCCATTAGGTCCATTTACAGTGTGCTCTGACACCTGGCATTGAACACTTGTGAGAGAAATGGAGGATTTTCTCTTCTCTTTACATTCATATAGCTTTCTGCCACACTCCTCCTTCTCATATGGTTGGTTTGCAGAGTGAGATATGACGGGCCTATTAAGGAAAACGTGACATGTGAAGACCTATCCACACATATTGCTTTCACATGAACTGACCAGCAAAAATGTTTTTTTAAGACTAAGACGTGGAATCTCCCTGAGGTTTTTCCACACTGAGTACCTTTTCAAAGTCTTCCAGAGCCTACCATATGAGTTCTGTAAAAACATAATAATAATAATTACAAGCACAATTTATGTTTGGATCATTAATACTTTTACATTTATTAATAGGCTTTGGACTTATACTATTACCGATATCATGGAAAGTACTGTTTTTTTGTCATATCTATACTGTATGCTCTTTGAAAATCAATGTAACAATTACTTTGTAAACTGCTTCTCCACAGCTGCTACTAAAGCAGTGCCATCATAAATGAAGCTTGTTAACACTGTCAAAAATTCAATAGTTTTTGAAAACAGTAAACAACTATCTTACGTTAAAGTCCATATTTGGTGAAAAAAGAATAAGTATAATTCATCTCATGCTTGTTTCTGTTGCTTATTTGTGGAACTATAGGATGTGCTAGAATTCCCTCAAGGCACTCGGTTTCCTCATATGAGTACAAATTACCTTATGTCTCTCTTGGTATTTGTGTTCTGATATTCCATGTTCTGGTCCTCCCATGTGTCTCCTGAAATGTAGTCCCAGAAAAGTCATTATGCATCATCATGATTTCAGAATGCATTATGGGATTTACAATTTGGACAACTATACTGTGCCCATTAAAAAGATGGTAAAGGCAGGGAGGAGACAGGATTATGGTATTTATGTTGCAGAGTGCAATGACATTAGGCCCATATTATTCCCTAAAGTACTCCCTTTCTCACACTCCAAATTCATGAGGGGGAAAAAAAAAAAAAAAAACTCCCAGGTGCTTTGTCTTTGATTATGTAATGAAACGTCATCCTTACCTATAGAAGCCAGGTTTCTAAGGACTTCCCGCATCACATCTATGTAGAGATTCTTCTGGGAAGGTTCCAGCAAAGCCCACTCTTCCTGGGTGAAGTTCACAGCCACATCCTCAAAGGCCACTGAGGTCTAAAATATCCCACAAAAGTACAGGGTATACCAGGAGAGATTGACAGCATGAGAGTTCTATTCTCTATATGTGAGAATAGATGATTCTACATGATTCTGTGATCTCCAAATATTCAGTGTCTGATTTGGTTGTTAAACTTGTACTCTGTCTGCACTCACTTCCCCAAATGGGCATTCCAATATAAGAATGAACTATCAGGAAAGCATCAGCAGAGAAAAAAAAAATACCCTTCTCAATTTTAATCAAGAAAGTAAGGTATGCTCTCAGGTCACCCCTAAGATCTTCTCAGGGTGAATAACTAATACATGGAATGAAGAAGCCCTACGACCTCATGTGCAGAGGAGAGCTAATATTAGTCTTTTTGTCAACACCTATCCTGAGAAATATCTGTTGACAAAGTTGTAGTTTAGCTGGTAGAAGGTGGTAAAGATTTGGATAGGATCTCACCAAACTAAGCATTTACACTGAATCACAGTGCTTGACAGTATAGGTAAGCAGCACAGGATGTGCTGAATGATAATGTTTATTTCAGAAATCATGTTATTTTGTCCCACTCATACAATAGAACTTCCAGGATCAATGAATCCCAACACCTCAAAAGAAAAAAAAGAACAAGAATTGTACATCTGCGTATCATGCATCTGGAGAAGTGTTGATACCTAGAAAGAATGAAGCAGCAGCAGCTGACAAAAAGCAAACCCAATTTTGTGACATTAACACGCACATACCTGGAAATGAATAATACACCCTAAAAAGCCATGGGGATCTACAAAACCTGAGGCTATACTGAAGAACAAAACCAGGTCTCCATGCTCTCACCATTTCTAGAAAACACACCAAGAGGGGGGCTACTAGGGAAGCCAGGAACAAAATCACACCATTCCAGACCTCAGGGCCGACTCTCACAGCACCAGACACTGAGGCAAAATCAAGAAGTCCACCACAAAGATAGAGGTAGGAACAGGTAACACATTTGCCTTGTATTTCTGGCTTCCTGCTCCCTACAGTCTCTATTACAAGTGGACAAGGACATCTGACAGGGTTTCTTCATTGCTGAACCTACCAGAAAGCCTGCAACATGCGGGGAGATCCATACCCGAGAAGTCCCAGGGCTCTAACACACAGAGGCCTCACACAAACCTCCTCACAGGCCCACAGCCACTCAACTGTCACAGGCTGAAGTGATCAACCCTATCTCATGTGTCAGAGCGGTGGCTCCTGGACCTCAAGCCATTTCGCAAAGTTGAGGTAACCCAAATGAGTTCACAACGTAGGTCCACACAAAATCCTGCCCTGCAAAGTTCAGAGCACCAGCACTCATGATTTTCAAAGCCTGGAAGTACCCAAGAAGAAGATGTGTTCCCAAGGTCAGGGGTGAAAATATTAGTAAACAAAACTCAATAAAAATCAATTAATAATCAAAAATCAGCTTTGCCCTTATAAAATTCTGAAATGCAATTCTTAAAAATTCATTTATAATGACACTCCAAGAATAAATATAGAAGAATAAATAATATAATAATAATATACGCTACATACATATACAATAGAAACTATAAAACTTATTTTCTAAACTGTAACACTTCTTGGAAGAAGCTCAAGATCCAAATAAATGAGAAACTATTTCATGCTCATGGAACAAAGGTTTAACATTATTAAGGTGGTGATACTCCCAAAGAATCTACCAATTATATTTAAACCCATCAGAATCCCGGGTGATGATTCCTTTTTAGAAATGCAAAACATCATTCAACATTACAAGGGACCCAAAATACCACAGGACTTTGAAAGAGCATTTTGACTAGCAATGAAATTAGTACAAAACTTGCTTCAAGTCAATAGTCACCAAAGGTGCCACTAATGGTACCTGTAACACCACGTAGATGAGAAATGACAACACCTCCAGGGAGCAGAAGGTCAGCCAAATAGCAGTGGAGCTGCTCCACACAGAAACACAGAAAAAGAAACAGAACAAAGGTGACCCTGGAATAGCCTCAAATTTCACATAACTTCATGATGCACCTCAGTCCTTACTGCAAACTCTGGGACTCAGCACCATTCTGCAGGGAGCAGCCTGAGCGCCCTGTGCAACATCAACATGCTACAGTGATAAAGTCACAACACAGTTCCCGGTATCCAAGGCCAGCCCAGGACATCACCAAGAGAAAAAAGAATAAAGAAAATGAGGTACACATACACAATGGGATTTGCTCAGTCATAACGAATGAAAGTATGTCATCAGGATGAAAATGGGTAGAACTGGAAGACAACATGCTAAGTGAAATAAGTGAGAGCCAGACCTCAGATGCTGAATGTTTTCTTTCCCATATGTGGAAGCTAGAGGAAAATCAGGACAAAAAGTGGGGTAGGCAGGATCCCGTGAAAACAGAACAGAGATCAGTACAGAAGAGGACAGAGATTGAGAATTAGGGAGGAAGGAAAAGAAAAGAGAGAACACTGGAATGAAGTTGGACAAATTATGCTATGTGCATAGATGACATATCATAATGAATTTCACCATTATGTTTATCTATAAAGCATTAATTAAAAAAGAAAACTGTAGATAAACAGAAGGAAGTCTAGTAGAGTAGCAGTAAGGAAACAGAAAGAGAGTAGGAGAGAGAAAAGGGAGTTACTGGGGACTGAAGTAGAGCAACTTACACCCTATGCTTGCATACTATATAAAAAATAAAAACCCAACATTAGCCAGGCAAGGAGGTACACACCTGTAATACTAGCAACCCGTGAGCCGGAGGCAGGGGATGCAAGTTTGAGGCCAGCTTCAGCAATTTAGCAAGGCCCTAAACAAGTTAGTGAGACAGTCTAAAAATAAATAAATAAACAGAGCTGGGGATGTGGCTCAGCGGTAAAGTGCCACTGAGTTCAATTCCTGACAGCAAAAAGATACATAAATAAAACAAACTCTAATATTATGTATAACTAATACAGTAATACAAGTGGAAAGGAAAAAAAGGGGGTGCAATTTGAGAAAATCTGGGAAGCACTGCCCTGGGTTTTATACTCAGCACCACAAAAGAAATAAACAAACAAAAAACATAGCCTATTTTTTTTCTTAAAGCCCTAAAACATTTCCAATAAAAACAATGATCAAATAGAAAAGATTAAAAAAAAAAAAAAAAAAAACAAACTTTTTTTCACCTTGCTCACCTCTGAATAAATATATTTCACATTTAAGGAAACCCAGGTCTGCAATAAGTGAGAAGATCATTTTAAAGTGATAAACACAGAAAGGGCTGGAGCTAAGGGAGCAGATGTGTATGGATCAAGGGGCTGGTAAGGTCCCTGCCAGCCGGACATCATCCCACCTGGTCCTGTTCAAAGGAACACTCCATGATCACCCTCCCAGGAGACCTGGACCATGACTCCAGTCTAGGAGACTTTCAGGTTTGCACAGCACTGCACTGGGGGTGGTCCTTATGCTCTGGGAGAGTTTTCCTCCTTCACAACTGTGAGAGAATGCAAGGGCAGGAATCACTGCTGACCTGGCCCCTCAGCACCAACATCCACAGGCTCACTGTCCACCTGTCTCCAAGGAATTGGATCAGGGCTTGGGGGAGACGATGTCCCAAGGAGGTAGCTCTCTAGATGAGGCCTGTTCCAGGACATTCCTCAGCCCCAGGGCCTCCAGCTGCTCCCCTCACAAGCTGAATGACACACCTCATAATGTCCTTTAGAAGGAGCTGACCCAGAGCCTAAAATTGCCTGCTTCCTGTAGGACACAGGGCAGCCTACAGGACTTGAGGCAGCCCCAAGCGGGACAATACAGTGGCTGAAAACATGGGACCCTGTGAGGGGTCCAAAGGAAACCTCTCCACAATTTGATAAGGTATCAATTCCTGGGGAAGGAAAAAAAAAAAAAAGAGAGAGAGGCAGGCACAAGTTCTCTTAACAGTGAAGTTCCAGGTGACTGTTCTCTCCTTTCATCATATGGGAAATTCACGAAAAGAAATGAAAATGCTGTGAACTTGGAGGGAGAGTCAGATCTGTAAATATGAGAAAAGGACAGGAATATTAAGAATGTACCAAAAGCCCTGGTAGAGCATAGGAGGGGGAAAGGAGGGTGACTCCTTAAGAAGAAGAAATACAGACCCCTCAGACCAGCATCTTCTACCCAGGAGCCCCACACCTAAGGCAGGATCCCCTGAGACCCGCTACCTTCACTTCACACTGAGAACCTAGGGCTGGGGTCCAGCTGGGCAGAGAGGGTTCTGCCAAAGTGGCTACAGACCAGGCAGCACACTGGGAACCCACCTGCACCAGCCCACACCATGGCCATCAAGGGCTGAGCTGAAGCAGCATCTGACTCAGGTACTCTTGGCTGACTATAGAGCTGACAGTGGGAGGCCAGAGGCCAGCCACAGCTGGTTCACCACTTATAACAAGCCTACTTCCCACCTGACCAGACCTCACACACTCACCATTTTCCGCCTTCTGGGGAGACCTGACATCCTTTCTGTGGATCTCATAGCACCTGTAGGTCACAGGGAGACAAATGTGAGCCAGAGCCACTTGGGCCTCACACAGCAGAGAAGACACAGTCCTGGAGATGGATTCTGAGCTCCACAGGGTGAGAGATACCGGCCTCTGAGACTGTGGAAGGCCACCCCCTCCCACCAGCTGCCTGCTGACTGCCAGGGCTCCACAAGACCCCTCTCTCACCCCAGCCCAAATATGCACACTCTGGGGCCCTGACTGACAGGAGATGCATCACGCTCCTGAGTATGTAGGCCAGGAAGACAAGGTATTGGCAAAAGCCCTTTTCAGGCAGGACTTCCTCCCAGCAAGGGGACCTGCCCTAACAGGGGGACATTTCCACTCACGCAGAGCTGAGCCTGGCTTTCCACAGCAGGCCCTGTTGGCTAGGAAGCTCTTCTGGGCACAGAGTCCCAGGCATATGTGAGGAATTACAGCCTTAGTTCCAAGGCAGCCTGACCTGACCTCAGAGAAGGTGTGTGCCGCCTGGTCAGGCCTGACTGGGAAGGAGGAAGCCAGGCATAAATCACTTGGGAAGAGGCCAGGGCTTCATGGGAAAAGCCTGCTCACACTTTTACTCTGTCAACTAATTTTAAGACAGAAAAATATAAAGACAATCAGGAAGTACAAGTATTAAGTGAATAAAAAACTAATTACACGGCAATAATAAAAAAAAAGAAAGAAAAAGAAAGAAAAAACTCAGTGAAAGCAAAAGAAAACACTTGAGCCAGCTCAGATGAGGAGCCTGCCTCACTCACAGTTCAGAATGAATACCCACACACAGTGGGGTAAACACATTCCCATGTTGGCAGCCACACTCTGCTGAAATTTGGCCCAAGGGGACTCATTCCCTGTGTCCAGGAGGGGACACCTAAGGATTTATCTCTTGAAATGCACCATGTCCCCTGTCCGGTAGGTTTTCTTTATAAGATAAATTCAAAAGAAGAGAGTGATACACTCACATTTATTAAAAAGGGGTTTCCTCCATCAAACTGCAATAGGGGGCAAGAAGGCTACCCTACCTCAGGGCAGATGTCTGCAGTCTTTACAAGAAAAAAAGAATTCAAGTGCAGAGAATAATAAAAGTAAAAGATATAATATCAAAAATAAATTCAAAATGAGAAAATGACTGAAAACCATTTCAAAGAACATGGATATAAACTGAAATTTTCTCATGCTAATGGTATTCAGTGAAAAGCAATATATAGCCACATGGAAGTATAAAAGGATAGACAGGTAAGAGGGTAAACACACAAGGATGAACAGTGAGAGAGCTGCTCCACATACTACAGTGCAGTTTATCCATAATCAATAATCTGAGAATTTCCCTATGTGTACAAAATTATAAAGGGTACACACTTGGGGACCAAATTTAAAAATAGAATGAAATTGTCAAAAACATAAAAATGAAACTGGAAACAAGTGAGGTTCATAAAGCAGGAACAGGGAAGAAAACTGGGAGACCCAAAGACTCAGACAGCACAGGAGTCTAACCACCTGAGGCAGAGAAACTACACATTGCACATTATAGAACTCCAGTGATAGAGCACTAATGGTAACATTAAAGTACTGAAAACTCAATAAGACAGAACTAAGAAAAATTCTGCTTCCTCACAGCTGGTTAAACTAGAAGGAAAGACAGAATTAGCACTGCACTCACCTCCAGGCAGAGGTTGGAGAGAGCAGGGAGAGAGGCAGCCTGCCCAGGGCCAACCCATCCCTATTTGGACAGGAATATATGGGTGAATTGATTCATATCAAATTGAGCATTAAAAAATTGTTTCAAAAACTCTGTTCTTTGTTACATCAAATTACTGTATCCAAATAAATGTTAATCCATAATATAAAAATCTTCCATTAAAGAAGGAATGAAATTCTTGGGCGGGTGAGGTGATACATGCCTGTTATCCCACTGGCTTGTGATCGGGAGGCAGAAGGATCATGAGATCAAAGCCAGGCTCACAACAGGGAGGCATAAGCAATGCAGTGAGACAATGGCTATTTAAAAAAAGAAAAAAAAAAATTACACAAAAAGGGCCAGGGATGAGGCTCATTGGTTGAGTGCCCCTGAGTTCAATCCCCACTACCAAAGGAAAAAAAGAAAGAAATAAAAATGAACTTGCTACATTCTTGGGACAAACTAGAATTGACTTGATAGCAAGACTTGATAAAGGAAGCAACAGAAACCAGCTCAGGGAAGCACCCTCTGATCCAGGAATCTCCGCTTGGGGACCACTCTCATAGAGGATGCAGCTCATGTGGCTTCTCCTAGGGAATGAGGAAAACATGAGTAGCTGGGACATTTGGTTCTGGAAGGTCAATGTGCTCTCCTCTCCCCAGAGTGGAATGTTCCCTCCTGCAGGACCTCAGTTGTCACTGGCACCCAAGCACCCACCAGGAGGCACATGAAGGTCCTGGCCTGTGAGGCCTCTTTCCTGAAACCACTTCTGACACCACATGTGAGTTTGATGAACACCAATCTGTTCTCCAAAATCACAAGTCACTCAAAAGTTCAATTCTGACACCACCAGTCAGCACAAACCCTAGTTCAGGGTCAGCTCAACACTGCCCCACTGTAGATGCCAGCTGCAGGGCAGGAGGGCCAGTCCTGCTGAGAGCAAAGAACTACAAACTGGGGACTCCCATCACCCCTCCTCAACTTCACTGATTTGATTTTAGCAAAGCACATCACTTAGGTTCAGTTTAAAGGACTCAACTTAGGATTGGCCAAAATAAAAAGATATATAAGAAAAAGAAAGTGTCAAAGAGAATTCTGCAAAATATCTTTGATTCAATAACCCCAACTCTGCATTCTGCCAGAGCAATTCCTGCACAGAAACCCCTTCCCATTATGACTTAAAAGATGTTCACTTTTTAACCCACGGCACATACACACTGATCCTGAAAATCCCTCCCCTCTTTTTTTCCCCTCATAAGTGATGAGGGAACCAATTTTGTTTTCAGGGATCAGAAAAATACTTCTTAAGCAAAACTGACTCAAATTTCTCTCCTTGAACCAGGACCCTGAACTCCGACCCACTGACAGCAAGAACCAATATATACCCTTCTTCCTGAGAACAGGATGACTTCTGGTGAAACATTCTGGTGAACATTCTGGTGAAACATACCCCTGAGAACAGGATGACTTCTGGTGAAACATTCTCTGACCTGGGATCTGACTCTCCCCTGTCCCTGCGCCCTCCCCTCCAAAATACAAGAGCTCATGATTCGGTGAATCTTTATAATGAACCAATTAGTCTGCCACATGTATTGGGGAAACATACTCACTTTCTGCGACCACAATGGAACAAAACCTTTCCTATTTCTTTTCCCAGGTAGCATTTCCAAAGCCAAGTTGTAGAATTCTATTTTAAACCCCTCTCCCACCCCTGCTCCCCCAAAAAGAACACATCTGAAAGGAGAAAAAGGTACATAAGAATTTTTAGCTAGACAGGTGCAGTAGTGCAGGCCTACAATCCCAGTGACTTCAGAGGATGACACAGAACAAACACCACTTCAAAACCAGCCTCAGCAAGTTAGCAAAGCCCTCACTAACTTAGTGAGGTTGAATTTTTGTAATAAAGAAACACACTTCTGGACTGGGGATCTATCTCATTTGGTAGAGTGCCTGCCTTGAATGCTCAAACCCATGGATTCAATCCCCAGCGCACACACACATACACACACACACACACCAAAAAAAAAAAAAAAAAAAAGAAGAAGAAGAAGAAGAAGAGGGCTGGGGTTGTGGCTCAGTGATAGAGCATTCACCTAGCATGTGCAAGGCCCTGGGTTCGATCCTCAGCACCACATATAAATAAATGCAATAAAGGTATTGTGTCCAACTACAACTGAAAAACAAATATTAAAAAAAAAAAGAAGAAGAAACCAAGTTCTCTACCACACTGTCTTCTGTGAATACATTCATATCTGCAGCCACACTGAAACAGGTTTTCCCTTTTTCTATTCCCAGGTAGCATTCCCAAAGCAAAGCCCTGGAATTATATTTTAAATTAGCAACACCCCCCACCCTGCAAAAAAGGCATCTGAGAGACTCGGTAAACTCACTCTGGGGAACAAAACCGGTACATAAGAATTTTTAACTAAGGAAATATAAGACCAAGTATTTCTTTTCTGTTTCTAGCCTTCTTTCCCTGCTGAATTATATCTCTATCTTACTCTTTAGAAATATTTTCTGATCAGCTCTACTAATAAACTACATTATACAATTAATAAAAAAACTGACACTAAAATACCTGAGCCAGTCTTTCCAAGACAACAAATCCAGGCAGCTGCAGCACCACTGGACACTGACCTGTCAGACTCCAGCTTCAGGTCAGGCCATCTGTCACCAGGCACATCTTCCCACCCACCTCCTGCTGATGAAGAGCTTTGTAGGGTTTTGCTCCACCTTACTAGGGTTAGTTTCCCCTGCTCTTTAGGATAACTGTTCTTCCTTCAAAGCTCTGAACGCATCCTGAGGGCAGGAACCATGTGTGTCATGTTCCCTCAACACCAGTATCTCACTGCCTGACCTGAGTATCTCCAGCTGCTCCCGAGAGGCTGCTTCCTATACCTCAGGCTGTCCTCTAGGAGGAGCTGATGCAGAGCTTGAAATTACCTACACCCTTCAAGGCACAGCACACCTGTGGGCACCCTGCTGCAGCCCCAGGAAAGGACAGATGGGCTGAGGACACAGGACCCTGTGTGGTACTGAAAAAATACCTCTGCCCAAAGACTCTGCACAGGTGTCTGTTCCTGGGCATGATGAAGAGATGCATCAGGACTTTATGAGGACTTTCTAGGTAATTCCTCTCTGCTTTCCACTCCTGAGAAAACTTTGCCCACATTAAAAAAATAATAATAAAATAAAATAAAACGTTTTTTAGAAGTGCAATTAATGAATAGATGAAACTATCAAAATTAAAACACCATCTGGTCAGGTGTGGTGGCCCATGCATGAAATTCCAGTGCCTTGGGAGGTGGAGGTAGGAGGATCCTAAGTTCAAAGCCAGCCTCAGCAACCGCAAGGCACTAAGTAACTCAATGAGATCCTGTATCTAAATAAAATACAAAATAGAGCTGGGATCTGTAGGGGTCTGCTGCCAGCCCTAGGAGCAGCAAAGTCCCAATGGGAAATGGATTTCACACCTAGCTTCCTGCACATTTAGGAGTATGTGCTGTAGGGTGCACAGGTTAATTCTGTGGAGAAAACAGGGACAGACGGGGACCCCAAGGGCCAACTGTCACTGACAGAACACACCTGAGTCCGGATTCCATGTCACCCTCCCCTGCTCACTGCACACTCTGGGAGCGTCAGGCTGCATGAGCTGCCTAGATAATGACCCAGAGAGGTCGCCAACAGGGAGCGGAAGAGGACAGGGACCTGCTGCCCTGCCCAGCCCAGCCCAGCCCAGCCCAGAGACAGACACCCAGGACGACTAGCCAGAGAAGACTCGGTCACCCTCTGCAGCTGAACTCGGGGACCTGCCACCCAGCCCACCCCGCGGGATCAGGGGGATAAGGTCCAAGGTCACCCGCCAGCAGGGACTCGTAACACACTATGCAGCCGACTTCGTGGACCCGCCACCAAGCATTCCCCACCCCGCGGGATAAGGGACAGGGTCCAGGCCACCCGCATTGGGGACTCCGCCCCACGCTCCGCAGCTCACAGGGACTCGCGTGGCCAAGGCAGGTGCTCACCGGGTCCGGCCAGTACTAGCCGCACATTCATCGTTTTGGGGGGCTCCAGTGACCCGCCGTCCTTCCTAGGGACGTCCGGTATCCGAGCTCCGCGGGTCCCCAGGATATGCAGAGTACCTGGGAATCCAGCAAAATGGCAAAAGCGCAAAGGAGGAAAGAGCAAGTTTGCGACAGCCCGCCCTTCCCCTCCGTCTGCGCACCTGATTGGACAGTTCCTCCCCAGCGCCTAATTGTCCGCCTCACAGTCTTGAGTGACAGCTATTCTAACCAGTCGGTGGCTGAAACAGGCCAGAGTGACAGGCTCTTGGCCCAGCCCTTTTCAGGCAGGGCTTCCTTGGCGAGAGGGTACCTGAGCCTGGCGGGAAACGTTTGTACTCATCCTGGTGAGGAAGGCAACAACCAAAGAGGACTAACGAATGTCAGCCATATGTACAAATAACTGTGCTGTTCACGATTGGGAGTAACTTGAGAATTTTATTACGATTTCAAATTGCATGACCTTCCTCACCTGTGTTCTTTTAGACGGCTCAGCCCCAGCTATGGAAAGGAAGGCCCTGTTTAATTGAAATAAAATGTGTCATGTAT
The DNA here is from genome assembly GCF_021218885.2 of Marmota monax. Lineage (NCBI taxonomy): Eukaryota > Metazoa > Chordata > Mammalia > Rodentia > Sciuridae > Marmota > Marmota monax. The sequence continues at coordinate 187,405 of NW_026692662.1, read as the reverse complement.
TTTAAAATTTTCGGAAAGCCACCTAAAAAACGATAAAGAAACAGGTAAAATAGCTCAGGCATACCTCAGTGGTAGAGTGATTGTCTAGAAAAAAAAATCCTAAAAACAAGAGAGTCAGTTACAGGTGAAATTGGTTGTGAGTTCTTTAATGTAATATACATAAAATATCATTGTTTTTCTATGCAACGGATGCAGTGAGGTATTACTGTATGCGCTTAGCCCACAATCCACCAAGGCAGGAGAAGGGAAGCAAACCTCAGGTCACCAACTTTCCTTTATTCTTCAGGGAAGTCAATCCATCAGGCATAGGAAGTTTCATTTTCTGGGTATGGAAATACATTACCCCCCACCCCACCGTGATACAGGAGTTTGGAGACTGTAGACATGCAGTTTGGACAGTCAGGAACCTAGTACTGCAAGTTAAAATTTTAACTCAGGAAGGCAGCTGTAAAAAGTTTTAAACTTATTGTCACTGGGAAAAGCTCACAACTAGGTGTTCCCTGCTTATCTCTGGGACCCATTGTTACCTAGAGCCTCACTATTTGCTTTTCTCCTTCCAGGAATCATCTGCTATGGGAAAGGGTAAAAAATTCAGGACCCAGCCTTTCAGTGTTTGCCTCCCTCCTTCAGGACTCACTGTGGTTGTGAGAAACTGATATGACTCCATTTTTTTGAGAAACCAGCTTCTACCTCAAGGCCTGTCCAGAGGGAGGGGGCATGACCTTTGTCCTTGGAAAAACCCATGGAGCCTCCTAGGCACATACCCACCCTGCTGAGTTGTTCTTAAATAAGAGGAGAGATCTGTAGCTCCAGGTGTCCCTGACTCAGTTTGGCTAGGTAAGGACCCATAGCAACCCCCTAGCAACCACCAATCAGCATGAGACAGGGAAAATACCTGAAATGCCAGGTGACCCTCCCAGTAGTTTTGCGGATTGATAACAGGATTAGGTAACCCTACAGTTTAGCATATACACCCTTGCAACCCCTCAGGGCCTACACCAATCAGTTCAAAGGTATCCACCACTTGAACTAACCAATCACCCTTACCCAACTTGTTCCCGCCAGTGAATGTGTTAATCAATGTTAAGAGTTGTTGTTTGTTTTTCCCACAGTATGAAATGATTTGCTGTGTGATGTTGTGACACATAGAGTATCCCCCAAAAACCTATAAATCCTCACCGAACCAAGGGCCAGGACTCACTCCTCAGGACCCCTGCATCGGAAATGGTTGTGAGTCCAGGCTTGAGCTTACAATAAAGACTCTTGTGTGATTGCATCGAATTTGGCTCCTGGAGGTCTACTGGGGTCCCACGAATCGAATCTGGCATTTCAGTTGGGCAGGGGTAAATGTTTGCTTTTGGTAGATTTGCTGGGGAAGAACCCAAAAAGGGATGAAATTTTGCTTTTTCCCTCAGTGTCCATTGTTAATGTATGGTTAATTTTCCCTCCCTCCTCTCAAACCACACTGTCTTTTCATTTTTCTTGGTGAGCTGTCTTGTAGGAATGTTATTTTCCATAAACCTTCAATTACTATTAATTAACTACTTGTCTTTATAGTACTATTTCTTTAAAATTTATGGTGTTCTCTCAGTAGCTCAGTGCAGACCAGCCACACTCCTGTGGTCAGGAGTCCAACCTAATCTTTGTGGCTGCCACATAACAGGTGCATCTCTGAGGTTTGTGACCCCCTGATGTCTGTCAGCAATATTCACCCACTTTTATGCTACAATGAGGATACATCTCTTCCCTGCTAGTAGCTCTCCTGCTTTCCAAACAATAGAGCCCCAGGAGAGAACTGGAGATGCAGGCAAAAAATCTCCACAGGTTGACCACACCTCCCCACCTGTTGCTTGGTGGTGGCCCATCTCCTTCCAGAAATCAGATAACAAAACAACAACAATAAAAAAAATTATAATAATAAATTTGAAAAAAAAAAAGTGAGGAGAACCCTAAGTCTTCAGCTGTGTCCACAGCTCACCTCTACAGTTTAGATGTGCAGGTAGCAGATTAAAGATATACTTCCTGACGAATATGCAGAATAAGTCCAAGGCCATTTCCCCCTATGTGCAGCTGTTTCCTCACCCACCTTGTCTGGGGTAAAATTGAAGCTTCTGTCTTTGAAAAGTCCAGGCCTCAGCTAGAGGGAGGAGTACATAAGGAATGCCTGGCACCTGACCTCCAAACCTAACCACAATACAATAAGCCCCCTATCCACACTCCTGTCCCAACCTAATGAATCAGCCTATAAAATCCACCCTTGCTTTAGCCCATTACTATCCCCCCAAAATGAGTCATATCAGGTGTCTGACCTATTGACTCCAACCACAGGTAATAAAGCAGAGCTTGGTAATCTGAGGCTTGCTTCCCAGCTCCCACTCTCACTCATGCACGATTTTCACTTGTACTTACTTTGTAGTTGGACCTTGACTCTAATCTTCAGGCTGTGACTGTTTCCTCTTCACATGTGTGGACTGCCCTGTGACTACCAATCACATGTACAGATGTTCATATGCATACCTGTGTAACTCAACACCATCTAACAGGAAACTCAACCTTGAACAAGGGGAGGATAACTCAGTGCCTGTTGGCTTCCTGTTGTTGGCCAGTAACTCCAGTGAATGTGTTGTTGAACCCTGGCCTCCCATCTGCACTGGGTCTATGTGTCAGGTGGCTCTGACTGTAGAACAAATCACTCCACAACTTACCAGCTCAAGGATGAGCTGGTCAGCAATCTGGGCACAGCAGGGCCCACGCAGACATGTGTTCTACATGTTGACCAGGCAGCTCTGTTTCTGGGGGGAACTGGCTGTTGGCTGGGGCACCTTGGTTCTCCTCCCCATGGTATCTCCTTCTCCATCAGCAACACAGTCTTTGCTCTCATGGAAAAAGAGGGTTCTACTAGGAAGACAAGAAGCACTCAAGACCTTTGGATCCAAGATGCACAATGATACACTATCATATTTGTTGTATTCTGTTGGATGCAGTAAATAAGGAATAACATGATCTTAACACTGTTGAGTTTTGTTGTGCTTGAATATTAGCTACTTCCCATTTTAGCTCTTTCTCAATTACTTTCAACTTTCTGTCTTACCTTTCTGGTCAATGGGTCTTAACCTTCTTCTGTTGTAAGATTTATTTCCAAGTATTTTTTTTTCATACAATTTTGAATAGAACTGCTTCTTGTTTTCATTTTGAGATTGTTCATTTCCAGTGTAAAAATCTTCTGTTTCTGTGTGTATTTGTCTAGTCATCTGCAACATTGCTGAGCTAATTGAGTTTGGTGTTGTGTGTGCTCATGTTAATGTGAATGCCTTAGAAATTTTCACATATGCTTCCAATATAGCTTCTCATTAGTTTCTCTTTGTTGTTCAATATCCAAACAGTTAAATGTAAAATACAAATAGCAAACTCAGACACACTTTTTTGGGGGAGGGGGTACCAGGTATTAAACTCTGGGGCACTGGACCACTGAGCCACATTCCCAGCCCTATTTTAAATGCTATTTAGAGACAGGATTTCACTGAGTTGCTTAGTGCCTTGCTTTAGCTGAGGCTGCCTTTGAACTCTTGTATTGTTTGAATTTATATGGCTCCTTTCCACCCTCCTCAGTCTCCTATGCTTTCTTTCCAGAGTGAAATATGGTGTGCCCATTAAGGAATGAATAACATGTGAAGAAATGTCACATATACTTCATTTATATGAATTTATACTAATAAGTATTTTCTTTTTACAGATTTAAAATTTGGAATTTTACTGAAGATTTCTCACTGACTTCCTTTTTTTAATACTTTTTATAGTTGTAGATGGACAGCATGCCTTTATTTTATTAGTGTATTTTTATGTGGTGCTGAGGATTGAACCCAGTGCCTCATGCATGCGAGTCAAGCGCTCTGCCATTGAGCTACAGCCCCAAAGCCCCAAGCCCTGACTTCCTTTTTAATTGTACAATTCCTCAACTACATGACTGCTATTAAAAATAACAAGGACATTATTGTGTTTTTCTTATTAATAATTTTTCTTTAACTAATAGGTCTTGGGTTTACATACTATCAATATGAGCAAAAATTTAAGGGCTTTTTTTTTTTTGGTACCAGGGATTGAACTCAGGGACACTCGACCACTGAACCATATCCTCAGCCCTTCTTGTATTTTCTTTAGAGACAGGGTTTCACTGAGTTGCTTTCCACCTCATTTTTGCTGAAGCTGGCTTTGAACTTGTTATCCTCCTGCCTCAGTCTCCTGAGCCAATGAGATTATTTGCATGTGCCATGCTGCCCAGCCTAGGTTTGTAATATGTGTAAATTAGTAAAAAGCAAATGTATTTATTAATTTGTAACATGGCTTCCCAATAGCTATTATTAAAACAGTGATATTTGGGCTGGGGTTGTAGCTCAGTGGTAGAGCACTTGCCTCACACGTAACACATTAGATTCAATGTGAGTATGACATAAAAATAAATGAACAAGCAGGCTGTGGTTGTGGTTCAGTGGTAGAGCATTGGCCTAGCATGTGTGAGGCACTGGGTTTGATTCTCAGCAATGCATATAAATAAATGAATAAAATAAAGGTTCATCAACATCTAAACAACATATTAAAAAATAAATGAATTAATATGTTGTGTCCATCGACAAGTAAAAATATATTTTAAAAACACAGTGATATTTGTGAATGTAGTTACTTAGCAGTGCTTAAAATTCAATTATTTTGTAAACTCTGGAACATCTGTGTTGTATGATGTATATGACACTCATGAAAAATACAAAGAATAAATATATTTAAAGTTCTGATCATTTGCTTTATATGTCTTACAATTTACAAGAAAAGGATATGTAGGTTAATGATAAAAATGTTTTCATACTCTCCTCAAGGTCCAGGGTTCAATTGAAATGGCTCACACCCCCCTCAAAAAAAAAATCCATATCATGCTATGATTCCCTGAAGGGTCACTCCATGCTGAATGACTACAAATTACCTTTGATTTCTCCCAGAATTTTTGTTCTCCTCATCAATGTTCTGGTATTTGCATTTGCAGCCTAAAAGGCAGACCCAGTAAAATCATTTGAATTACAGTGAGTTACAAAAATTCTACTGTACTTCTATTGTACTGTGTTATAGTCTGATTCAAATCAATACAAGTAATAGGTTATAGGTTATAGATTAGGAAATATAGATTAATGAAAGAGTATGAATAAGAAAATTATAAGATTATAACAGGATTATAAGTTATAAAATTAGTAATGTTAAGTTACCTTAGTTTGCCCTAGTTATAAGATAGAAGAAGTAACAGTAAGATAGAAGAAGTACTACATCTTTATAGTTTCTCTGTGAAACTATTTTATGAGCTATTTTAAAGATGATAAAAACGTGTATTTTTGTACTTTGTGCACCCACTTGCACTTTGTATGCCTGCAACTGTAAAGTCCCCAAGAAGTGGTTCTGCTGTGTTCTCAGCCCCTGTACTCTTGCGTGCTTGCAATTTGCAAAATTCCATATGATGTAGTTGTCTTCTGTAAATATTGGAACCACAGACAGCCTGGCATGTTTCTCTCAGAGAGCTACTTAGGCTATGTCAGAAACAACCCTGGCCAGGATAAGATAGGTCAAATAAAAATTCTTTAATTTGTTTCAAATTCTGACTTTGTGTGTTTTCTTAGTGTTTCCCCATAACATACTATACACTGGATCATGTCTCCTTTGCTTACTATACTATTTTATTTACATATCTCAAATCTAAGACCTCACAATAATTAAAAGCAAAAGCCCACATGTTCTCTACTGGATTAAGTAAAGAAATCATGGAGACTTCTTACATCATATTTCTGTGGAGATTCTTGTTGAATGGATCCAGCAAAGCCCACTTCTCCTGGGTGAAGTTCATAGCCACATTCTCAAAGGCAACTGAGTTATAAAATATCCCACAAATGTGTAGTTGAGGGCTGGTGAGATTAGCAGTACTAGGAATCTGCACTTAACATGACAGTGTTCACATGATTCTGTGCTCTCCAAATACTTATTCTGTGATTTGGTCACCAAAACTCAGAATCCGTCTGGACTCATTTCCTCAAATGCAGACATTCCTACACTAGGATTAAGTTATGCAGAAAAGCAGTAGCAGAGCAAGAATAGCCTTGTCACTGGAGAGTTCTGGGAGAAAGATATTATCCTGGGCCATCGTAATTTCCCTTTGCAGACTGAACCTCAAACACGCATCTAAAAACAAATTCCAACTACCTGCTTGCTAAGAAGGGATTCTTCTCATTAGGACTCCTGAACTCATATATCTTTAGAAATGTCTGCACACAAAGTTGGAACTTTGCTGATACATGGGAAATCTGGATTTGGATAGATTATACCTCCCTAATGGTGAAGCATGGCTCATTATTCCTAATGAATTTATATAAGCCAGATAGTATTTATTGGATTTCTTTTTTCCTTCCCAAACTCTACCATCTTGTCCCACTCTTACACCAGTGCTGAGGACATGAGCAGCTTCCCCGCTAGCCCATGCTCAAGGCAGAGTCTCTATCCAGCTGCCCAGAAGATCATATTTCAGAGAAGCTGTCACTATTTGTAGAAATCATCTCAAACTATTTGATTAGTAATAAACAAAAACATTTCAAAGGTAGCAATTGGTTTACTCCAGATAACATTTTGCCAAGTAGTAAATAAGAGTAATATTCAACAAACAGAACAACATGAAGCTGTCTATATAAACTAAAGTTAAAGCGGTGTGGGATAAGAGAAAACATAGCATGGATTTAGAAACAACTAATATCAACAAGATGACACCTTCCAAGGGACACCCCTAGAAAGTTTCATAAATCTCCAAAACACATTTTGTTAGTCTAGTCTACAGAAACGACTTTTCCAATGCTAATGGGAAAACAAATGTTAACAACTGCCAGTCTTCTGAGCAGACTGCAGTCTGGCTTTGGCTAGGCAAGCACATTACACTGAGCTGCAGCTGTACCTTTCAGTGAGCTACACACTTTTTATATTTTTACTTTGAAATCTCACTACATTGTCCAGGCTGGCCTCAGCCCCTTGAGGAACTGAGATAACAAGTGAGTGCCACCATGCCCAATGGCAAATTATCTACTGAAGAAAAAGAGTAACAAAGAGTAACAAATTCAAATACACTAAAATTAAGGAAACTAATAAATGAACTCAGCAATGATGCAGAGCATAAAACTCAATCTGCAAAACTAAGGTGCATTAATATACACTAATAATGAGTAATCTGAAAAGGAAAGAAAAAAATACTATGAATAGAAGTTGGGAAATAACTTAGCCAAGAAGATTAAAGGCTTATACACCTAGAACTATAAAATGATCCTGAAAGAAATGAAAGCATATACAAATAAACAAAAAGACAGCTAGTATTCACATTTCTAAGGACATAATATAATCAAAACTATCCAAAACTTACCTACAAAGTTAATGAAATCCTATCAAAAATACCAATGATATTTTCATGCAAAATAAAGGAAAAAAGAATCAATCTAAAATTTATATAGGCAATCTCCAATAACTCTGTGCTCTTACCTGCATAGACCTTAATTCAAAAACCAGTGAGGGATGATGGGGGATTAGGAAAGACACATTTAGAGAGAAATCTGGCATCAGGTGAAGCACTCATCTCTAATGGAGAAGAAGTGACCCACAGCAGGCACAACACATGTATTATATAGTGTCTCATAATCAGGAAGTTAAAGACTGTAGAGGCATTGTTCTTTGTGCATTAAAAAGTTACAAGACTAGAAACATTCTTGTAACTATTCTACTGTTGTAAACCTAGGGGCATCCTGTTAACACCCAGGAAGCCCTTTTCCAGAGTTTCTGATAAGTGTGCAGGTGTAGAGGTCACAGCATGGGTGAAACATTGTGGCTTTGTCATACTCAGAATTCTCCATTGCTGGGAAGTGGTGTGTGATCTCAAGGTCAAGACTGATGTGACTCTGTGTCTCTTCACAGAGCCTCTTCAGGCAGGGTGTCACTAGAGCAACTGGGCAACTTGACTTTTACACAGGAATTTCCCAGGGCAAGTGCATCACATCCAAGAGGCAATCAGAGAACCTGATCCATGTCACCTCTTTCCACATCTCCCCATTTTTTATTTTTAAGCACAAATGATTTGTTATTATTTGGAGCTGTCAGATTTCTCCACAGAAGATCCTATTGTTATAACACAAATGAAAATTAGTAGCAAACACACAATTCCAAGAATGTACCATATTGTATGTTTTAACATATTCCAAAGATTAAAACCATTGAAGTCATCAAGTATTCCTTTAACAAGCCATGTGTATTACTAAGATCATTTCGGATCCCCTGAATCTGCTGGATGTGGTGATAGAACAACATAAGGCTGGACTATCATATTTTTTTTTTCTGCCAAATGCCCATTAGATGGCTTTTAAGTTTTTCCTAATCCCCACACTCAAAAAATAAAGTGGACTCATTACATAAAGGACATCCTTGCTATGATTTTTTTAAATAAATTCTGAAAGACACATCAAGTGTCATGACTTGTTTACACCTACAATGTGCATATGCCAGCAGTTTTGACTCTTACTGCCTCCTGCCCATTGAGGAACAATCCAACATTCTACATCCAGAAAAAACTCTTATTGTACCACACAACAGTCTTATTTAAAAAATTGTATTCAACAATTTCAATTTTCCCAACAAAAGCACACTCAAAGTTAATTCCTCTCTACCTCTTGCCTACTTACGGATTCCCTCCTGCTTTCCTTTTCTGTTTTCCTCTCTTATTTTTTAGGTTAAGAATTTTCATCAAACACTGTTAATGTTTAGCTACGTGTCCCCCAAAAGCTCATATGTGAGACAATGTAAGAAAGTTGGGGTGAAACGATTGAGTTATGAGAGCCATAATCCAAGCAGAGCTTCGACCCACTTGAGTGGATGAACTCTTGGTGACTGCATGCATGTGGGTGTGGCTGGGGGAGCTGGGGGGGGGGGCAGTTCCTGCAGGATTTACATTTATTTTTGGTTAGCAGAGCTCTATTTCTGCTTTCTGGTTGCCATGTCTGGAGCTGCTTTCTTCCATCATCCATTCTGCTAGATGTTCTACTTCACCTTGGTCCCAGGGCAATGGACAGGACATCTATAAACTGAGACCTCTGAAACCTGCCTGGGACAAACAGTCCCCCCTCCGCATTGTTTTTGACAGGTCTTTTAGTCACAGCTGACAAAAAACTGACTAAAACAAGGCCCAATCAACCATGCTGGCCCCAGGCCAATGCACCCTATAGCCACCCATAAGCTTCTCATGTCTTAACCTCTTGTGTTTTGCCTTCCTTTTCATCTTTTCCAAGATGCAAGAAGTTCAGCCACTCACTTCTTGGGCTTTGTCTTCAATCTCCATCACACAAATTATATTTGCCCTTTTTTTTTTTTTCTTTTTTTGGTACTGAGGATTGAACTCAGGGGTGCCTAACAATTGAACCACATCCCCAGGCCTTTTTTTCTTTTTCTTTTTCTTTTTTTTAAGTTTTTATTTTGGGACAGGATCTTGTTGAATTGATAGCTGCGCCCCCGGTGTTGGAGTGACCTGAGAGCTGAGGCTGCCCAGCGCCGTCCTGTAGAGCAGTCCTGCTGAATGCAGCAGGCAGGGGCTCCTCTCCTGCTCCCTGCCCAGGTGACTCTGTGCGGAGCCACTGGGCTGGGTGGGAGGGCAATGCTGAAGCTCCGCCCCTTGTCTGCCCGGTGACTTCTGGGGGACCATCACCTCCCCTGTAGCCCAGGGCCCCGGCCAGCTGGGTCCAGCGTCACCACTTCCCCAAACCTCCAGGCCTAACAGGTCACTGGCTCTGGGATCCGGAGCCCTGCCAGATTCTCAGCCTCCCTGGCTGGAGACAGGCTGCCCGCACCAGCGCAGGGGGCCAGCCTGAGTGCAGAGCCTGCTCTTCCTGTGCTCTGGGGAGCAGCAGCCACTTCCACAGGGACACAGCCTGCTGAGTGACACACACACCCTGGCTCAGCCTCGCCCTTTGCTCCTAGGACCCTCCTGCCTTCTTATCAGGGGCTGTGTGTAGCCCCGGGGCTCAGGAGGCTGATCACCACTACCACCTGGGAAGAGGCCAACACCCTACTCCTGAGTTTAGTTTCTTTTTTTTAGGTTTATGCTAAAAATGTGATGTTGAAGTCAGTGCAAAAATATGTCACCAATTGTACAAATTAAAGGACAAGGTGACCACACACACACACACACACAAGTGTGTCTGAATTCATGTCAGCCAGTGGTCAATTGCCACACAAAATATTTGATAAAATAATGATATAAAACCACTATGATTTTATATGAAAATATTAACATAACAGCAAAATTTAAAGAAAACTCAAAGCCCATAGACATCACAGCTCTTATATTACACCACTAGCTGCTAAAGGTGAAAAATCACAATTCTTTTTTCTTTCTGATTTCACAGCCCCTTGCTCTGTCTCCAGCTGAGCAGTTACAACTCAGTGACTCCCAGGAACACCCTTCCCTTGGGTCCTGTCTCAATGTTGGATTCTACCTGGAGTTTCTTCAGGTAGAAATAAAACAATGTTAGAAAGGGGAAATTACATATCTCTTCCATTGACCTTTGAGAAAATTCTGAAACAAAACAGAGCACATAAACATTAAAAAAAAAGTGGCTAAACTATGAAATATGTGTCTGAGGTGAGAACAGCTAAGAAGCTAAGAAGCTCCAGCTCTGGCACACTCTCCAGGACCTGGGGCCACACCAGCTTCAGGGCTCACCTTGCACGTGGCTGAGTTTGCTACAACCTCACCACACTTAGGGGATTCTTCAGGTGACCTGACCATGAGGGCATCAGTGCACCAGGAGTAAACAGCCAGGACACAACCCTGAGGTTGCTGAGCAAGACCTGAAGTCCCTTAGAGAAGAGGGCTCCTTACCACCCTGCACCTGAGCTCTATGGAATAGCAACCCCTCCACATCCAGGGTCTGGGAAGCCATGAGAGATCCAGGTCTATGAGACACCTGCACTGGGGTTCAGCACCAGACCCCACCCAGAGACTTTGTGCTCCATTCTCAACAGGCATTACCCAGGCAACCCCAGGGCTGAGGCATGTCAGAGGCAGATTCAGGAGACAGCTGATCTGGTGGGAAAGACACCTTGACAGCAGAGCAAGATGGCTGGGAGTCAAGCACTCAAAGCCCAAAGACATCACAGCTCTTTTATTGCACCATTAGCTGCTGAAGGTGAAAAGTCACATTTCTTTTTTCTTTCTGATTTCACAGCCTCTTGCTCTGTCTCCAGCTGAGCAGTTATACTTCAGTGACTCCCAGGAATGCCTTTTCCTTGAGTCCTGTCTCATTGTTGGAATCTACCTGGAGTTTTTTCATGGTCACTACTGGAATAATATCTTCTATTGACAGAGGAGCCTTTAGAGACACAGTGGGAAGTCGTTAGCTGTCCACACTGTCCACATCTTGCCCTGCTCCTCCCCTGGCTTCTCAGAATTCACCTGGGCTCTGTGTGGTCAGAGATTCAGCAGTCAAGGCTCACATCTGCAAAACCTCACAACTCAAGGTGACACTCCCACATGCCTAGGATCATTGCAGCCCTCAGAGCCAGTCCTGTAAGCTGCAGCTGCAGCTGCAATGGACACACTGTGTTAAGGACTCCAAGGAAGGGACCCAGGCCAGGCCCAGACCTCTGCCCACCAGACAGTTCTGAGATGGTGGGAGTTTCCTCTGCATGGGAACAGCACTATTTTTGTTCACATTTTGGGACCCTGGACTGAGTTTAGTGTTCCGAAGGACTGGGATGGTTACTTTGCTTCATGGTAATAAATGGAAATTCAGCAGCACATCTGGCTCATGTCCATCACTCAGGGGAGGGCTCCTCTGGAGATGACACTTAAGAAAGAAGGGGCCTCTCCTCCTCTGGTTCCTTACAGGTATTTATCAATAGCCTGCATGTGCAGAATGCTTTCTTTTCCAAGAAGCAATTTAGCTGCAGCCCTGCCTGACCTAAGTGGAGAGGATATGTCACATTCCTTAGCAAACTACCTGTTCACTGCAGGAGAAATGCAGGCCCAAAATAATGTTGATAAGAGGAGCCCAAGTTACCCTGAAGGAGATGAATTCTGTGACCAGATCCCCACACTCCGGGAGATGAGGCTAATTCCTCCCAAACTGCTGACCTGACCTGCATCCCCTGCCTCTGCCAGTGGCCCTGAGGGGAGGAGCAGGAAGCAAGCGCCAGCCTCCAGGCTTCAAGGGAGACTTGCACAAGTGCTCACAGCAGACACAGGGCTGCCCCAGCTCCCTGTGCCTAGGGAGGGACACAGTGTCCAGGCACACTTAGGGCTGGGGCAGGCCATGCTGTGCTCATCTCCTCCTCTTAGCACAGGGAACCCCCCTCCCCTCCCAGGTCAGGTGTCCTGCTGTCTTCCTGCTGCCCCTAGAAATCCTCCCTCTGCAGCCCAAGGCCAGGGGCTGCCTGCAGGTGCCCCCATTTACATGTCAATCCCACACAGCAGGGTCCCCCCCCTCAGTGCCCCTGGGAACCTAGGATCCAGAGGAAAAGGACTTCCAGGGCAGTGTGGCCATGAGAAGGGAGCTGCAGATCTGGGCCAACAGAAGGCATTTCCCAGCCCAGTGGTCTCAGCTTGTGCTGACCCCTGCAGACCATCGGGTGCTAATTACTATAATGTATTCCCCAGGAATTGGCAATGCAAAGGGAAAATCAAACCTGAGTCCATTTATATTTACATTTACCTGAAACACCCACAGTCCTTTGTTCAGTCCTTCAGAAGAGCCCAGGATGTTCTTCCTTAGGGAGGCTGGAAAGGGATACTGGGGAGTGTCCTGTCACAGGCTGAGGTCACCCTCCCTCCTACACAGAGCCTGCCTTTCCTTTCCTCCTCCCAGGCAGGAGGCCATGTCCCACCCTGACCCTCAGCCCCTGAAGGAGGCCTCTCTCCTCTGCTGGCCACAGTGTTTCTGGCACCACACAGACACCACGGTGGGTGCCAGACATGGGAGAAAGATTGTCCACATGTGGTGACATTTATATTTGGGGTGACATGAAGTGAAGAGTCACAGCTCAGGTGGGGAGGCCTGGAGTGAGCCTCCCCAGGCCTCCTCAGGCTCCTCCTCTCTCAGGTTCCCACCAGGGCTGGGGGCAGGTGCTGCCCTGGGTTTAGCTGCAGAAGGAAGGAGCCCTGCCCAGCTCTCCAGGTGTTCAAGACCAGGTCAGGGCATTCTGATCCCTCCTGCTAAAACCACATTCAGGGAAAAAGGGAAGGGACAGGTGTGAAGCCCCAGGGGACCCCACCACTGGATGCCACATTATATGGAAGAGCAAGAACATGGGATCCTGCAGACTCAGTCCTGGTCCATGCCCCACATGGGGGGCCAGGCCACAGGGGTAAACATCCTAATGGGTGCTGAGCCCACAGCAGAGGTTAAAGTATTCCCAGGAAGATGGTTGTGTCAGAGTGTGTGGGTCTTGGAGGTGAGAACCTGCCTGCAGCACAGTTCCTCACCCAGGTCCTGTGGGCAGCAGGGTCCTCCAGCTCTCCTGGCCTATGCTGTACCCTCTGAAGTAAAGCCTGATGTGGTGGCATACAGTGAACTCATGATTTGAGTGTGAACTGTGTGTATTGAAGTATGAAAGTAATCTGAAGTATGAAGTTAATTTGAAGTTTACACACCCACTACACCCACATTGTAATCAGGAAATCAGGATGTGGGATTTGCTTGTTTTACTTCAGGAGTAGAGTCTACCAATTTTGCTGTTATAGGAAATCTGAGCCTAGAGCACGTGCTGCTCAGGAGACACCACACAGATCCATCAGTGGAAATGGCAGGCAAACCCACATGCCTGAGGACTAATGGTCTGTTCAAAGGGGCCCAAGGTTCCTCACCCACAAGGTGAGTTTTGTCCCCACATCTCAAGCCCTCCCCAGCTACAGCAAGCAGGAGGGAGGCTCCCAGGCCAGAGCCAGCAGGAAAGCCCACCTTTCTCCTCACCTAGGGCTTCCCTCAGTGAGGATGGTTCCAGATCCTTCTTGTTTACAGTTGATCCTGAGACCAAGGCAGTTACAGGAAACAATGAGACTTAGGGGAGGCTGGGCACGGTGGGCCTAGGCCTGTGTTCTCCTGTCCAGTGAAAGGCCCCAAGGCAGGTGCAGTGCCCCTAAAGAAAGTCAGGGATGTCACTCTTTCTCATGTGTCTTGATGGAAAATTACAAGCCTCTTGATCCAGGAGGAAGATGGGGGCTCAGGACACGTCCCTCCCACACAGCTGACAGGCTGGTGCTGCCATTGGCATGCCCCCTTGGCCCAGTGTCACATGATGAGAGAGGCAGTCCACCCCACCAAGGAAACCTCCATGTCATCTGTCATGTGTGATGTCAGATTTCCATACGAGTTCATTTGAAAATAAGATAAACCAGCAATTTCCCATCTTACCTAGGCATTAGATGGGCCTCTTCCTATAGCAGGGCCCCAGGAGGCCAGGAGGACACAGAGTACCTGTCAGCAAGCACATTGGTGGGGCTGCTCATGAATTCCTCAAGGAGTTGGCTCCTTGTGGACACAGGACCAGAGTGGACAGAGGAGTTTGCTTCACCAGCCTGGACGGAGCTGCTGCTGGGCCACCGTCCTGGACAGAAGAAGCCTGGAGAGGGAGGAGAGGACAGGAATAGGGCTCAGGTCCTAGCTGTGCAGCTGATGGACACTTGGGTCAGCCTGAAATGTTGAGTCCACAGATGGTGCTGGCCTGTGAGCTGTGCTTTCCTGGATGCTCATGGCTCCCATTCCTCCTGGTGGCCCATACAAAGTTCCTAGTCCAAGGTGGAATTGTTGCTGAGATTGAGAGTTCAAATTCGGATGCCAGTGTTTACTGGTGCCCCATAGAGCCTCCTGAGTCAGAGTGGGGTTTCAGGGAGGTCGTGGAGAGGGCCCTTAGCACACCTGCAGATGGGGTGGGTAGGAACTGTGTTCCTGTAGATGAGCCAGTGCAGAGCCAGAAGAAGAGCAGAGGGCCTGAGCACCTGGGTGCTGGTGCAGAGGGCCTGGGCTCAGACCAGCCTGGAGCTGTGGACCTGGGTAAGTCATGCAATCCTGTGTCCTGGGTCCTCTGCACTGTCATTTGAGCACTGAAATGTGCCTCCTTATTTGTATCATGAGGCTGAATGTAACCAGATGCAGGTGAAGCTTTAGCATAAAATGGCTGGCTCAGCAAAAACATGCATGGCCTTTCAATTTTAAATATCTGGGAGGAAAAGTCACACACTAGCTAGTGGCTGCCTCCAGGAGGGAGTTGGTGGTTAAAGGCAGGGGAGGAGGAAGGGCTCCTCTCCTCCACTGTTGGGTGAGGTGATCTGCAGCTTCTGGGAGCTTTTACATCATGGCTTATGATCCCCAAGTCGACCTGTGACATGGTCTGAGTAGAAATGCTGACACCTGCCTTATAGTTAAGGACAGTGATATTTAGAGGAAAGAAGTGACATGGTAGAGTAACAATATTAATAAGCAATGGATCTGAGACAGTTAAGTTTTTGCTTCTCTGGCGTGAGAGACCCCCAAACCTGAGACTCCTTTTGTCTTGCCATCAGCTCCCCCTACTCACTCAAACATTGTGACCAAAGATTTTTGCAGGGACAACAGCTGACACCTTAGAAGAGAGGGCTAAGCCATTAGGGCTCAGGTCCTTGACCAGCCTCTGTATCTATTTTGAGTCCCTGATCTAAATGGGATGTACTTTTTATCAAAGGAAGCTCCTCTGAGGACAGGATGAAATTTAGATGGGGGTCACTGTTCAGCAAGTTCACAGTGCCAGCAGCATCACGATGGACCTTCCTGGAGATGAGGGCAGCACTAGGGATACCTTTGTCCACTAAGCTCCAAATGAATCAGAACACAGGACATTCCAAACCAACTGTCACTGCCAAGAGTCACTTCCCTTCAACTGACAAGGCTGGGCAAGCAGTTCCTTGTGACCCCTCTATAAGTGTCACTGGGCTGGTGTTTCTGTGGCTACTGAAGTAGGTCTGAGGTCCTCACTGTGTCACTCAACCTGGATTGAGAGATGTCTGTGCAGCCTGGACCAAGTCCTGCTGTTGATGGACACGGGCTGTGGCTGCTCTGAGTGTGCCCTGTTCACTTCTTCCTCACCATGGGTGTGCCTGCACACTCTCATCCCTCCTGAGACCCCTCAGTGGCAGGAGACATAGCCCAATCTTCTCCTGGAGGAACCTCTTAGCAGCCTTAGCCTGAGACCTCACCCCAGGACAGGTTCTGGGGACCACCCTGTTCTTCCCTTCCTTTGTCTCCAAAGGTTCACTTAACTGGGAAGCACTGTCCCTTCTCTCTAATGGAAGCATCCTGGTCTCAAATAGTGGTGATCCTGTCCTTACAAATGTGTGGCGTTCCCATGATAAAAAACATTCCATGTATGTATTATATGTCAAAATTCATTTGGCTGTCATGTATGACTAAAAATAAATAAATAAATAAATAAATAAATAAATAAAACATAGTTTTTAAATTTTAGTCTGTGTTTCATGATCATGCCTGTTTGGAACTGGACTTTGGCTACATCCTTTAGAGGAGTTTAGGTTTCAGTTACCATTTCTTCATCATGTTTGGTACCCAGTGGAGCAGTGCAAATGTGTGTCCTCTATATCAAATCCCTGGAGCATCTACATGCCAGAGAAACATACTTTACATTTACAATATTTGTTGGAATATGAGTGAGGGGTTGGATATCAACATGATTATACTCTGAATATTTGTGTTATTCTCATTTTCTAGTTCATTGCATGAGACTTAGAATACATATTTTAATGAGAGTTTGCTGTCTTCTTATAAATATAAGCTTTGTATATTTCTATGAACGTGTAAGTGAGCACAGACAAGAGAGATGATGGTAGGTTACTTAATTTTCAGTTTAAAAACACTATGAATTTCCTTAATGAGAAGACAGTTATTAGATTTTCTTATTTAAATATTATAATTTATTCATTTTTTAAAAAGTTATAAATTTATCTAAATCCGTATAAAATCAGCATTCAGAATGGCAAAACAAAATAGAACAGTAAAGACATAGACATATATAATATATGGCATTATTGGAAGCCAAATATTTTGACTATTTCAGGTTCTGGTTGGGTCAGTGTACCTAGAGCAGGAAGGTGGGAAGAGGCCACCAGGCTGATGGTGCCTTGTGGTCTCGTGACAGTATGAATGGGGTGGCTCTGCTCTTTTCACAGAAGACTCAGTAGGTTCATTTTGGTTCCCAGGGTCCAGATACTGCCCAGGACAAGAGCCTCTTCTCCCAGCTCAGCACCACACCACTGAGGCTGGCCATAGCAACCACAGTGTCTGGAACTCTGTGGAGGTGTTTTGAGGCACATGTCCAACACTGAGAATGACCCTAGATCATAGGTGACATTATCACAGCCACGTGATAGGTGGAAACTGTGCCCCGGGGGGTTAAGAATCTGCACTGTCTTGGAACTTATTAGATATGGAGACATAATTTAAACCTGTATACTCTGACACCATAATTCATGTAAAAAGAAAAAAAGAGCCTAACTATCACTTACTTCTCTCGCTCTGAGTGAGTGTAAATGAAAGAGTGAGTGAATGAATAGAATTGAAATTAAAAGAAAACTCAGGTCCCACATAAGTTCTCCTTGTACTGCAATTATTTGTGTTATTCTCATTTTCTGGTTCATTACTAGATACCATTTTTCATTACTAGATACCAAACTATTAGATTTCTAAAAATAATAAGAATAAATGTATTGAGATTTTGAAGATGAAACACCAAATGCTACATTATTATTTGTTGACTCTTTAGAGTTGTTTATTTAGATGAGACCACGTCCCAAATTGGGTTCCTTCTCTTTTCTTTAAGATTATAGCTGTTCAACATCTAATTTGTTCTCGACACACAGAAACATTATGTTTAGAATTCAATATCTACTTGTGATAACCCATTCACGTGAGAACTTCAATGATTTGCTCATTTTCAAAGACAATGAAATATACCAATTCTTGGGCATATCCCCTTATGGACAGTAGGTGCTGTTTCTAGCCACTGCCCTCCTTACAGCCAGGCCTGGGTCTCTTTAGTGAGATCACCTGGCCAGCAGGTCACCTGGCTCACCTGACCTCCTCACAGCCTGCCCTGGGTCTCTCCAGCCAGATCACCTCGCTCACCTGCCTTCCTCACAGCCTGTACTGGGTCTCTGCAGCCAGGTCACTTGCCTCACCTATTCTCCTCAAACCCTGCCCTGAGTCTCTGCAGTGAGATCACCTGGCTAACCAGTCCTCCCCAAAGCCTGCCCTGGGACTCTGCAGTGAGATCCCCTGGCTCAACTGTCCTCCCCAAAGCCTTCCTGGGGTTCTGCAGTCAGATCACATGGCTCACCTATCCTCCTCAAAGCCTGCCCAAGGTCTCTGCAGTTAGATCATGTGGCTCACCTGCCTTCCTCACAGTCTGCCATGGGTCTCTGAGCCAGGTAACCTGGGCTCACCAATCCTCCTCACAGCCCACCCTGGGTCTCTGCAGTGAGATCCCCTGGCTCACCTGTCCTCCCCAAAGCCTGCCTGGGCCTCTGCAGCCAGATCACCTGAATCACCTGATCTCCTCACAGCCTGCCCTGGGTCTCTACAGTGAGATCATCTGGCTCACCTGTCACTCTCACATACTGCCCTGGGTCTCTGCAGTCAGAATCCCTTGCTCACCTATCCTCTTCACAGCCTGCACTGGGTTTCTGCAGTTAGGTCACCTGGCTCACCTGACCTCCTCACAGCCTGGTCTGGGTCTCTGCAGTGAAATCCCCTGGCTCACCTATTCTCCTCACAGCCTGCACTGGGTCTCTGTATTCAGGTCACCTGGCTCACCTGTCCTCCTCACAGGCTGCCCTGGGACTGTGCAGCCACATCACCTGGATCAACTGTCCTCCTCACAGCCTATCCTGGGTATCTGCAGTGAGATCCCCTGGCTCAACTGTACTCCTCACATTCAGCCCTGTTTCTCTGCAGTGAGATCACCTAGCTCCCTTGCCTCCTCACAGCCTGCGTTGGTCTCTGAAGTGAGATCCCCTGGCTGACCTGTCCTCCTAACAACTTGCCCTGATACTCAGCAGTCAGATCACATGGCTCATGTGTTCTCCTCACTGTCTGCCCTGGGTCTCTGCAGCCAAATCACCTGGCTCACCTGTCCTCCTCACAGCCTGCCCTGGGTCTCTGAAGCCAGATCACCTAGCTCACCTGTCCTCTTCACAGCCAGCCCTGGGTCTCTGAATTGAGAAGACCAGGCTAACTTGTCCTCCTCACAGCCTGCCCTGGGTCTCTGAAGCCAGATCACCTGGCTCACCTGTCCTCCTCAAAGCATGCCCTGGATCTCTGCAGTAAAGTCACCTGGCTCACCTGTCCTCAAGACTTCCATGGGTCTCTGCAGTGAGATCACCTGGCACACCTGTCCTCCTCTCAGACTGCCCTGGGTCTCTGCAGTCACATCACCTGGATCACCTGTCCTTCTCACAGCCTGGCCTGTGTCTCTGTAGTCAGAACCCCTTGCACACCTATCCTCCTCAGAGCCTACACTGGTCTCTGCAGTAAGGTCACCTGACTCACTTGTCCTCCTCACAGCCTGCCCTGGGTCTCTGAAGTGAGATCACCAGGCTCACCTGTCCTCCTCTCAGACTGCCCTGGGTCTCTGGAGTCAGATCACCTGGATCACCTGTCCTTCTCACAGCCTGCACTGGGTCTCTGCAGACAGGTCACCTGGCTCACCTGTGCTCCTCACAGCCAATCCTGGGTCTCTGCAGTGAGATCCCCTGGCTCAACTGTCCTCCTCACATTCAGCCCTGTTTCTCTGCAGTGAGATCACCTAGCTCACCTGTCCTCCCCACTGTCTGCCCTGGGTTTCTGAAGTGAGATCCCCTGGCTGACCTGTCTTCCCCACAACCTGCCCTGATACTCTGCAGTAAGATCACCTGGTTCACCTGTCCTGCTCACAGTCTGCCCTGGGTCTCTGCAGCCAGATCACCTCACTCACCTGCCATCCTCACAGTCTTCCCTGGGTCACTGTAGCCAGGTCACATGCCTCACCTATTTTCCTCACACCCTGCCCTCGGTCTCTGCAGTGAGATTCCCTGGGTCACATGTCCTCCCCAAGACCTGCCCTGGGTCTCTGCATCAAGATAACCTGGCTCACCTGCCTTCCTCACAGTCTGCCCTGGGTCTTTGCAGCCAGGTCACCTGGCTCACCGATTCTCCTCACAGCCTGCCCTTGCTCTCTGGAGTGAAATCCCCTGGCTCACCTGTCCTCCCCAAAGCCTGCCTGGGGCTCTGCAGCCAGATCACCTGGCTCACCTGTCATCCTCATAGCCTGCCCTAGGTCTCTGCAGTCAGAACCCCTTGCTCACCTATCTTCCTCACAGCCTGCACTGGGTCTCCTCAGTGAGGTCACCTGGCTCATCTGTCCTCCTCACAGCCTGGCCTGGGTCTCTGTATCCTCACAGCCTGCGTTGGTCTCTGAAGTGAGATCCCCTGGCTGACCTTTCCTCCTCACAACCTGCCCTGGTACTCAGCAGTCAGATCACCTGGCTCATCTGTCCTCCTCACAGCCTGCTCTGGGTCTCTGCAGTCAGATAACCTGGATCAGTTATCATACTCACAGCCCGCCAGGGGTCTCTGCAGTGAGTACCCCTTGCTCAGCTGTCCTCCTCACAGCCCGCCCTGGATCTCTGCAGTGAGATCACCTGGCTCACCTGTCCTCCTCACAGTCTGCCCTGGGTCTCTGAAGTGAGATAACCTGGCTCTCCTGTCCTCCTCACAGCCTGCCCTGGGTTTCTGCAGCCAGATCACCTGGCTCACCAGTCCTTCTCACAGCCTGCACTGGGTCTCTGCAGTGAGATCACCTAGGTCACCTGTCCTCCTCACATTCTGCCCAGGGTCTCTTCATTGAGATCAACTAGCCCACCTGTGCTCTTCACAGCCTGCCCTGGGTCTCTGCAATCAGATCACCTGAGTCACCTGTCTTCCAGACAGTTTGCCCTGGGACTCTGCAATGAGATCACCTGTCTCACCTGTCCTCCTCACAGTCTGCCCTGGGTCTCTGCAGTGAGATCACCTGGCTCACCTGTCCTGCTCAGAGTCTGCCCTGGGTTTCTGCAGCCAGATCACCTGGCTCACCTACCTTCCTCACAGTCTTCCTTTGGTCACTGCAGCCAGGTCACCTGCCTCACCTATTCTCCTCAAAGCCTGTCCTGGGTCTCTGCAGTGAGATCCCCTGGCTCACCTGTCCACCCTAAAGCCTGCCTGGAGCTCTGCTGTCAGATCACCTGGCTCATCTGTCTTCCTCACAGCCTGCTCTGGGTCTCTGCAGTCAGATAACCTGGCTCAGTTATCATACTCACAGCCCGCCAGCAGTCTCTGCAGTGAGTACCCCTTGCTCAGCTGTCCTCCTCACAGCCCGCCCTGGGTCTCTGCAGTGAGATAACCTGGCTGACCTGTCATCCTCACAACCTGTCCTGGTACTCTGCAGTGAGATCACCTGGCTCACCAGTCCTTCTCTCAGCCTGCACTGGGTCTCTGCAGTGAGATCACCCAGCTCACCTGTCCTCCTCACATTCTGTCCAGGGTCCCTTCATTGAGATCAACTAGCTCACCTGTGCTCTTCACAGCCTGTCCTGGGTCTCTGCAATCAGATCACCTGAGTCACCTGTCTTCCTGACAGTTTGCCCTGGGACTCTGCAATGAGATCACCTGGCTCACCTGTCTACCTCACAGTCCGCCCTGGGTCTCTGCAGTGAGATAACCTGGCTGACCTCTCATCCTCACAACCTGCCCTGGTACTCTGCAGTCAGATCACCTGGCTCATCTGTTCTCCTCACATTCTGTCCTGTGTCTATTCAGTGAGATTACTGGGCTGACTTCTCCTACTCACATCCGGCCCATGGTCTCTGCAGTGAGTTCACCTGGCTCACCTGTCCTCCTCCCAGCCTGCTCTGGGTCTCTGCAGCCAGATCACTTGGCTCACCTGTGCTCGTAATAGCCTGCCCTGGGTCTCTGCAGTAAGATCTCCTGGATCACCTGTCCTCCTCACAGCCTGCCCTGGGTCACTGCAGGGAGATCATCTGGCTCACCTGTCATTCTCACAACCTGCCCTGGGTCTCTGCAGTCAGAACCCTTTGCTCATCTATCCTCCTCACAGCCTGCACTGGGTCTCTACAGTCAGGTCACCTGGCTCACCTGACCTCCTCATAGCCTGCCCTGGGTTTCTGCTTTCAGATCACCTGGCTCACCTGTCCTTCTCACAGCCTGTCCTGGGTCTCTCCAGCAAATTCACCTGGCGCACCTGTCCTCCTTACAGCCTGCCATGGATCTCTGCAGCCAGGTCACCTGGCTCATCTGTCCTCCTCAAAGTCAGCTCTGAGTCTCTGCAGTGAGATCAGCAGGCTCAGTTGTCCTCCTCACAGCCCACCCTGGTTCTCTGCAGTGAGATCTCCTGGCTCACCTGTCCTCCTCACAGCCTGCCCTGTGTCTCTGCAGCCAGATCACCTGTCTCACCTGTCCTCCTCTCAGCTTGCCCTGGGTCTCTGCAGTGAGATCACCTGGCTCACATTTCCTCCTCACAGCCTGCCCTGGGACTCTGCAGCCAAGTCACCTGGCTCACCTGTCCTCCTCACAGCATGCCCTGGGTCTTGGCATTCATATCCCCTGGCTCACCTGTCCTCCTCTCTGCCTGCCCTGGGTCTCTGCTGTGAGATCACCTGGCTCACCTGTCCTACTCACAGCCCACCGGGGTTTCTGCAGTTAGTACCCCTTGCTCACCTGTCCTCCTCACAGCCCGACCTGGGTCTCTGCATTGAGATCACCTGGCTCACCTGTCCTCCACAGAGCCCACCCTGGGTCTCTGTTGTGAGATAACCTGGCTCATCTGTCCTCTTCACAGCCTGCTCTGGTCTCTGCAGTCAGGTCACATGGCTCACTTGTCCTCCTCAAGCCTTGTCTGGGTTTGTGCAGTGATATCACTATGCTCACCTTTCCTCCTCATATCCTGCCCTGGGTCTCTGAAGTGAGATCAACTAGCTCACCTGTGCTCTTCACAGCCTACCCTGGGTCTCTGCAATCAGATCACCTGAGTCACCTGTGCTCCTGACAGCCTGCCCTGGGACTCTACAATCAGATCACATGACTCATCTGTTCTCCTCACAATCTACCCTGGGTCTCTACAGTGAGATCACCTGGCTCACCTGTCCTCCTCACAGCCTGCCCTGGGTCTGTGCAGGAAGATCACCTTGCTCACCTGTCCTCCTCACAGCCTGCCCTGGATCTGTGCAGTGAGATCACCTGTCTCACCTATCCTACAGCCAGCCCTGGGTCTCTGCAGCCAGATCACCTGGCTCACCTGTCCTCTTCACAGACAGCCCTGGGTCTCTGCAATGAGATGACCTAAGCTCACTTGTCCTCCTCACAGCCTGCCCTGAGTATCTGCAGTCAGATCACCTGGATCACCTGTCCTTCTCACAGACTGCCCTGGGTCTCTGAAGTCAGAAACCCTTGCTCACCTATCCTCCACACAGCCTGCACTGGGTCTCTACAGTGAGATCACCTGGCTCACCTGTCCTCCCCAAAGCCTGCCTGGGGTTCTGTAGCCAGATCACCTGGCTCACCTGTCCTCCTCACAGCCTCCCCTGTGTCTCTGCAGTGAGATCTTCTGGCTTACCTGTCATTCTCACAGCCTGCCCTGGGTCTCTGCAGTCAGAACTCCTGGCTCACCTGTCCTCCTCACAGTCTGCCCTGGGTCTCTGCAGTGAGATCACCTAGCTCACCTGTCCTCCTCACAGCCTGCCCTGGGTCTCTGCAGTGAGATCACCTAGCTCACTTGACCTCCTCACAGCCTGCATAGGTCTCTGAAGTGAGATCCCCTGGCTCACCTGTCCACCCTAAAGCCTGCTTGGAGCTCTGCTGTCAGATCACCTGGCTCATCTGTCTTCCTCACAGCCTGCTCTGGGTCTCGGCAGTCAGATAACCTGGCTCAGTTATCATACTCACAGCCCACCAGGGGTCTTTGCAGTGAGTACCCCTTGCTCAGCTGTCCTCCTCACAGCCTGCCCTGGGTCTCTGAAGTGAGATCCCCTGGCTGACCTGTCCTCCTCACAGTCTGTCCTGGGTCTCTGCAGTGAGATCACCTGGCTCACCTGTCCTCCTCACAGTCTGCCATGGGTCTCTGCAGCAGGATCCCTTGGCCACTTCTGGTCTGCACTGGAAGAATCATGGGCTCTTCCATACCATGCTTCAGTTCATGTGCTATTCCCCTTTCTTGGTCTACACCTAACAAATTTCACCGTCCTACACATGCTTATATGTATTTTGTTGAAATATGGAAGAAAGATATTGTGGTTGTCTTAAGTACTATTTTAGGTCATTTAGTGTGTCTGCACATTTTGGCTTTCTTCCCATAATAAAAAAAAACATCAAGTGTGGAATATTCAAATATTCCACAATTTATGAGTCAAATGGAGCTGTCACCGTTCTCATCTTCTGTTTTCTCTGTACAAAGCAACAAAACACACAAAAACAATGCTATGTTAGAAAGGGTCCTTGGCTCCTATTCTCAGATAATCTACCTCAGCCAGTGGCATGAAGTGCAGGTAAATAGGAGATCAGTGAACATAAAGGAATGATCATGAACCCTGAAGTTCTGTTAAGTTCAGATGTTGTAAGACAGTTTAGCCCTGGACCAAGAAATTTAAAAGAGCTCAAGTCTCCTTGGTATTCTCCTTGGTGTTCTGAAAAATAAAGAGCAAATAAAAGCAAACACAGCACACGCTGCAGAGAAGGCCACTCTTCCTACAGCTGAGGGCTGTGCACCAGGCACCCTGAGCAGGGTGCTCACTGGGACTCACAGGAAGAGGAGAGGCATCCCACCTTCCACAGTTGCAGAGCTGCATGCAGTGGAAGTCCAGTGTCCATACAGCTCAGGGCCTGGAGGACACTCAGACTTAGCTAGAAAGGGCCAGCATTATGGGGGAGCAGAGTACACTTGGAAATGACCACAAAAGGGCATCTCCTGGGAAAGAGGACAAGTAGCAAGTGCAAAGTCCTGGAGGGCACTGGCTCACTAGACAAACATCCCCTGGAAGAACAAGGTTGAGAGACATCAAAAACCAAGCAAAACAAAGGCGAGTGCAAAGAAAAAAAAAAGTCCCTGAATACAGAGAAACTGTCAAAGTTATGCATGTCTTAGTGTCTTAGTACAAGAATTCAACATGTTCTGCCAAGAAATGAGAGATCATTGGAGAAGTGAAATGCTGCCTGGGTATGTGGGTTGACAACTTGTCACGTAACGCAACACCAGTTATGGTTAAATATCATAAAATAGAAATGAAGAGTTAGAAGAGAAATGTGAAAATTAATCAAATTATAGAGTTAGTTTATAAACAGAAGAAATGGTAGAACAAAAACTCATATACAGAATTGTCATTCACTCATGAAAATAAAACAAAAAACATATTAAAATTAATAAGAATTTTGAAAATAAAAACACATTTGCAAACCTGATAAAAGTCAGAACAAATGTGTCTCACTGTAACTAATTTAAAAAGGAAAAAGTTGTACAGTGTATAATTGATTATACTAAATATACAATGTATGCACAGCTCAGGCCCCCAAGGACAAATATGAATTTTAACTGATTAGTAATTATATATAGACTAGTTTAGAATATTAATAGTTTATTCTATGGAAATCAATCAAGAACATAATTTTTAGTAGATCAAATATATTTTTCTATGACATTTGTCACCAAAATGAAAACAAACACCACTCACCTCTTCATTTTTCAACAATTCTATAAAATAAAAACAAAAACAAAAACAAAAAATGATAAATAATATGCAAAAATACATGCATATCTTATAAAATCTGTTTGGAGAAATTATCAAGTAAGCTTTTCTGCCTAATATCTTCCAAGCTGTCTCAGTAAAATACTAGCCACTCATTATAGATAGGGACAAGGGCCCACCCAGGAGTTAGGTGCTGGGGTTGATCCCAGTGTCCCTAAAGCCCACGTGTAGAACTTTTGTTGCCAGCCTGGAACTATGTGGCGCATGGTGGTGGTACCTTAAGAGGTGGGACCAGAGAGGTCCTCAGGCCCCCCGGGGTGTGCCCCAATGTGGAGTGTGTGACAGGTCCATCCCCTCCTCCATCACATGCTGGCCACCAGGTAGGCAGTCTCATTTCCCATGCACTCTTACCATGACGTGCTGCTTTGCCACAGGCCAACACAAAGGCAGATTATTATTATTTCCTTTGCAAGAACACCACTAAGACTATTGCCAGCAGTGTGAGCACACATCTGCTACCTTTAGATGGTTGCTGGATTCTTTCAAAAAGTCTAATTCTGGATCACCACCAACAGGCCCAGCTGCCCAATGGTGAGTGTATTTAAGCAGGGAAACCACACCAATTTCCAGCCCTGTAAGTGCAAAGTTACATAGTATACCACGCAGGTATACCAGTGCAAAAAAGGAGTTGTTAGATGACATACTGGAACACACCCATCTACCCAAGGTAAGAGGAAAGAGAGACCAGAACTTACCTGGTCTGTGGATGGTCCTGCCAGAGGAATGGCTCTGAATTGGATGGCGCTGGTGGTTTTCTACTGCCACCGTGTGGTTAGATTTGAAAAGTGCATGGAGTAATCCCCCTGTGTGTAACAAAGCCAGACAGGAAAGTAAGTCATCCTGGGCAGCTTGTCCAGGCCCTCAGCAATTTGGGATTATTATTATTATTATTATTATTATTACTACTACTATTATTATTATTATTATTTAGAGAACTATAATTATACATATCAGTTGGTTTCATTTTGACAAAATCACACATGCAAGTAATTTTGTTTCAGTCCCCATTTCCTCCCTCTCCACCTCACCTCCCTCCTCTGCTCTACCGATTTCCTTTGGCTCTTTTACTTACTTGTTTTTTACTGGTACTTTCTGCATATGCATAAAGATGAAATTCCACATGATGCGTTTACATATTCATGTAACATGGTTTTATTAAATGCATTCTGTATCCTCCCCTTTCCAATCTCCTCCTACTCCAATCACTTTCCCTACATTTTATATTTGATCCTCTACCATCTTAATTTCTTTATTTTGCTCTAACTTCCACATATGAAAGAAATGATTGGAAGACCAGCAATGAAAGCCAGAGCCCAACCCCAGGCCTACAACTGTAAGAAATCAAAAGAAGACAGAAGCAAAGTACAGAGGCAGAATGATCAAATGGCCAAGCTGCCAGCTTTATTTATATCAACATGTTATATTAGGTCCCTGGCATCAGTAGTACATTATTGTGCACTGCGTCATTAGGCAGGTTACAGATTTAGCAACATTATGCAGCTTCTTCCTTAGTCACACACTATAGTTGCTAGGAGCTCTGTGAAGCTCTCAAGAAAGTTGATTGTTTAAAATTACTGTTATGTAGAGAGGTTCAGGCACAACGGAGCTTGGTAAAACATTGTGGTTGTCTAACAAGGGAGTTTCTTTTCTTTTCTTTCCTGTTATTTGTTTGTTTGTTTTACAAGGGAGTTTCTTTATTTCCAAGAGCTGTGGGCCTGAGATCAAGGTCAAGGCTGATAAAACTCTGATACAGAGCCTCCTCATGCAGGGCATTGCTACAGTAGCCAGGCATTTCATATCTTTGCGCAGAAGTCTTCAGAGCAGACAGGTATTCTGGGCCTTTGTACAGAAACTTCCTAGCCACTAAGCATGCCAAAGTCATGAAGCTATCAGAGACCCCATAACCCTTACATAGAACTGACCCTACCACCCAGAAACCTAGGTCCAGGTCAGGCCCAGAATATGCCCGCCAACCTGCTGACCTATGACAGAGCCTGGGTCCAGGCGTAGGACTGCCCCAGCCACCAATGGGGAGCCCAGGACCAGGCCAATTATAGTACCATCCCTGCTGACATGTGTGAGAACCCAGACCCAGGTCCACCTCTACACAGAGCAGAGGACCATGCTGGGTCTCTCCATTTACCAACACATTGCTCCCCCAGCTTGCCTCCATCTTGGAACACTGCAGCAATTGCTATAGCCTTCCCCATGTAGTACCCTCCACCTTTGGACAAGAAACAGGACCTGTACCAGCTGCCTACTGCAGCACAGCAGGCCAAGTGCTGCATCTCAGAACAGACATCCCAAAGCTATTGTAAGGCCAGCCCTTTTAGCTGCATTTCTGTAAGTGGTTGAATCCATCTTGGGACACCCCTACTGCTATACTGAGTTACCTCTGCTACTGCCACACATTTACTTGTGGTAGTATCCATCTTGGGACACAAGCCTAACACCAAGGTGAGGTAGAGATAATCTTCAGGGACACTACAAGATTATAGGGTGCAATATGAAATACATCAGATCTGCATGTAGGAAAGGAAGACATATTTACAACAGAAAAACAAAGAAAGAAAGTGCCCCAAACAAACCAAAATACTACAATAATAGAATCAATTAACAGCAAAATTGATGAAATGTCAGAGAAGGAGTTCAGAATGTACATAATTAAAATGATCTGTGAATTAAAGAATGATATAAGAGAGCAACTACAGGCAAAAAAAAATGATCACTGAATCAAAGAGATAAGAGAGAAAATATAGGTAGCAAAGGATTACTTCAAGAAGGAGACAGAGATTTTGAAAACAAAACAAAACAAAATAACATCAGAAATCCTTGAAATGAAGGAAAAAATAAACCAAATAAAAAACTCAATAGAAAGTATCACCAACAGACTAGATCACTTGGAAGACAGAACATCAGATAATGAACACAAAATATACAATCTTGAAAATAAAGTTAACCACACAGAGAAGATGGTAGGAAATCCAAGAATTATGGGATAGCATCAAAAGACCAAATCTAAGATTTTTTGAGATAGAGGAAAGCCCAAAGATTAAAACCAAAGAAATGTACAATCACGTTCAATTAAGTAATATCAGAAAATTTTCCACATATGAAGAAAGAATTGGAAAATCAAATACAAGAGGCTTACCGAACACCAAGTATACAAAATTAAACAGATTTACACCAAGGCAAATAATAATGAGAATATCTAGCATTAAGATTTAGGATAGAATCTTAAAGGCCACAGAGAGAAGAATCAGATTATATATAAGGGGAGAGAAATTTGAATCTCGGCAGATTTTTCAAACCAGACCCTCAAAGCCAGGAGATCCTGGAACTATATATAGCAAGCTCTGCAAGAAAATGAATGCCAACAAATAATCTTACATCCAGCAAAATTTAAGCTTCAGATTTGAGAATGAAATTAAAACCTTTCATAATAAACAAAAGTTAAAAGAATTTGTAGTGGAAAGCCCAAACTATAGAGCATTCTTGGCAAAATATCTTAGGAGGAGGAGATAAAAAAAAAAAAAAAAAAAAAAAAAAAAACAATAAACATCAGCAAAAGGAGAAACTACACTAAAGGAAAGGCCAATCAAAGGAGAAACCAAGTCAAGGTAAAAACCAAAAATAAACCAAAATATCCAGGAATACAATTTATATTTCAAATAATAACCCTGAATTCGAATGGCCTAAACTCATCAATTAAAAGACATAGACTGACAGATTATATTTTTTTAAAAAAAGGCCCAATAATATGCCGCCTTCAAGAAACTCATCTCATAGGAAAAGACATCCACAAACTGAAGGTGAAAAGTTAGGAAAAAACATATCACTCACATGGACCATGTAAACAGTAGGTCCTCGTATCAGATAAAGTGGACCCCACACCAAAGCTAGTGAAAAGGGATAAAGAAGGATATTTCATGTTGCTTAAGGAATTTATACACCAATAAGACATAACATTCACAAATATGCCACAAACAATTGGATATCTATGTATATCAAATAAAGCCTTCTCAACTAAAATTAAATAGACCACAACACAATAGTACTGGGTGACTTTAACAAACCTCTCTCACCACTGGACAGATCTTCCAAACTAAAACCAAATAAAGACACTATAGAACTCAACAAAATAATCAATCATTTGGACTTAACAGACATATATAGAATACTCCATCCATCAATGAGCAAATACACTTTCTTTTCAGCAGCACATGGATCCTTCTTCAAACAGACTATATGTTATGCCACAAAGCAAGTCTTAGCAAATACAAAAACTAGAGATACGATCCTGCATTCTATCTGAACAAAATGAAGTAAAATTAGAAATCAATGATAAAATGAAAAATAGAAGCTACTCTAATACCTGGAGATTAAATAATATATTATTGAATGACACATGGATAATGGAAGACATCAGGGAGAAGATAAAAAAAAAATCTAACAGGTAAGTGAGGACTCCAATACAAAATATATAAATGTCTGGGATGCTATGAAGGGAATATGAAGAGGAAAGTTCATAGCATTAAGTTCATTCATTATAAGAATAAAAAGTCAACAAATAAACCACCTGATATTACAACCCAAAGCCCTAGAAAAAGAACAAATACCAATGTAGAAGACAGGAAATAATTAAAATCAGGGTGGAAATCAATAAAATTGAAACAAAAGAAACAATTCAAATAATTGACAAAACTCGTTTTATGAAAAAAAAACAAATAAAATTTATACATCATTAGTCACCCTAATGAAGAAGAGAGAGAAATCTCAAATTACTAAAATTCATCATGAAAAAAGTGTCATGACAGACACTATTGAAATACAGAAGACAACTAGAAACTATTTTGATAGACACCCTGCTGAGTGAAATAAGGCAGGCACTGAAAGACATACTGTCTGGTCTTATTCACAGGGTGAATTCAAAGTTGATTTCACAGAAAGTACAAGAGTAGTCACCAAAGGGAGAAAGAGAGGGGAGAGAGGACAGGGTGGGCCTGAGGGAGGAGGCTGGGAATCAAGTACCAGAATACACTCAGGAGTGGCCAGCAGTACTGCCCTCCAGCACAGGAGGTGACAGGGTGCACAGCATGTCCCTGTGTATTTAATAATGAAGCTGAGAGCAGTCTACAGACACCAAGAAATGATAAATGTTAACAGATGGAAGAGCTAATGCCCTGATCTGATCATGACACACTGGAACAGGTGTGCAACTAGCTCACTGCTCCTCATCAACATGTGCAACTTAAATGTGAATCAACACTAAAAATGAAAATGTTGTCCTTTGTAGGTCACAATCAGAGTGAAGTGGCCCCCAAGGAACTGTAGAAAACACCTGCTCATTGAGCATCTGGAAAGGTGAAAACACATGGAAAGAATGAAAAAAAAAGCAGTTGACAAAGTTCAAGCCATCAGCACAACACAAACATGCACATACCTGGAAAGAATGAAAATCCCTAATGGGCCATAGGTCTACAATACATGAGCCTAACATGATAATTGAGGCTGAAGGAAAAAAGGCTGTCCCTATGACAACAAAACCAAGTCAAGGATGCCTGTTGTCACCACTTCCAGACAACACAGCAAGAGGAGTGCTACCAGGGAAAACAGGAAGAAAATCCCTGTGTTCCAGACTTCAGCCAAGTCATATTGCCCCAGACAGTGGGACAAAATCAAGGACTTCACCAAGCAGATAGAGGTGGGTGCAGGCGACTCAGACTCAGAGTCACCCTCAGAGACAGCATCCACAGGCCCCAAGATGGGGGGAGACAGCGAAGGCTCTGCACCCATCACCACCTCTCCCCATCATCCACAGCGACCACCTCACACAGTGTGCATTTGACCTATTTCTGGCTTCCTGCTCCCTAGAGTCTCTACTGCAAAAGAACAGGGACATTTAATAGTGTTTCTTCACTGCTGCTCCTACCAGAAAGCCTGCTCATAGGGGGAGATCAGAACCTGAGAAGTTGTGGGGCTCCAGTACACCCACACATACACAGAGGCCTCACACAAACCTCCTCACAGGGCCATAACTGCTACACTTTCAAAGGCTGAAGTGATCAACCACATCTCATGTGTCATAGCGGTGGCTCCTGGACCTTAAGCCATTTTTCAAAGTTGAGACAACCAAAATTGGTTCACAATGTGGGACCACATGAAATGCTGTACTATTAAATTTATAGCAACAGGACAAATGATTTTCAGAACCTGGAAGCAAGCAATAGGAAGATGTGTTCCCAAGGGCAACGGTGAAAAAGTAATACACAAAATTCAATAAAAGATCAATTAATAATCAAAAATCAATTTCAATATATATGAAATGAAATACTGAAATGCAATTAAGAGAAAAGTTCACTTATAATTGAACACCAGAAACAAATAGAGAAGAATAAAAAAGAACAAAAATATATAATATATATGCTTAATACATACTATATATATATATATATATACATATATACATGAAAGCAGCTTGAGTGTTATTGCTTGGATGTGAGGTGTCCTTTAAAGCTCAAGTGTGAGACAATGCAAGAAGGTTTGGAGGATAAATTGTGTTATACCTTAACCTAATTGGTGAATTAGTCCCTGATGGGATTAACTGGATGGTAGCTGGGGTGTGGCTGGAGAAAGGGGTTCATTGGGGACGTGGCTATGGGGGGATATATTATATCTGGTGAGTGGAAACCTCTCTCTCTGCTTCCTGATCACCATGTGAGCTGCTTTGCTCTGCCACACTCTCCCCCCATGAGATTCTGCCTCACCTTGAGCTCCGAGAAATGGAGCCAGCCTCCTGTGCACCAAGACCTCTGAAACCATGGTCCTCAAATAAACTTTTCCTCCTCTACAATTGTTCTGGTTGGGTCATTTAGTCACAGTGGCAAAAAAGCTGGCTGAAACACTGAGTGCCTGATGTGGAGCCCTGGTCACAGACTCCAGAAGAAACAGGGAAGGACTCACCTGTGAATTACTGCATTTGCACATCATGGTGGACCTAGTGTGATCTGAGGTCTGAAAACAGCCTCTCACAGCTTTGCCTAATCAGAAAACACCTGGTGTAGAATATTTGTGGGAATGGCTTAAACATGTTATAAGGAAAAAAAAAAATCCTACATCAGGCTGCAGGTTTATACAAAAAATCACAATGTGAAGTATGAGAGAAAAAGGTATAATAAAAACTAACCTCAGAAATTAGAGTATTCAGGCCATGCATGGGGGCACATGGCTCCAATCTCAGTGATTTGGGAGGCTGATATAGGAGAATCACAATTTCAAAGCCAGTTTTAGAACTTAGCTAGGCTCTAAGCAACTTAGCAAAAACCTGTCTCTGAAACAATAAAAAAGAGCTGGGGATATGGCTTAGTGGTTAAGCAAAACCAGGTTCAATCCCTGGTATCAAAAAAGAAAAAGAAGAGAAATGGAGAATTCAGGTGGGCACAGTAGTGAATGGCTCAAGTCCCAGGAAGTTAGGAGGCTGAGGTGGGAGGATCATACTTCTACCCTAGGATATATGGTGAGAACCTGCCTCAAAATAAAAAAAAAATAATAATAATAAATAAAAAGACCTAGGGATGTAGCTCAATGGTGGAGAGCCCCTGGGTTCAATCCCTACTATGGGGGGGGGGGCAAAAAAGGGGACTTCACTAGCACCCTGGTGTACCAAGGAACTGAGGAAACCCACACAGGCCAAGAGAAATCCTTCAAAGAGGACCAAGACCCACATGCTCAGCACTCACTGCCCTAAAGGCTTAGATCTGCAGGGAACTGAGGCTGAAAGAGTTAAACAGCACGACCATGTGTTAAAGCAGCAGCCCCAGCTCCACTATCCACAGGCCCTGGAGGAGCTGAGCTCTTGCTGTTTCTTCTGTTTTCTTTCTAGCTATTTTCTCATGGAACTCCATCAAAACTCAGGCTGAATACAATCTAAGAGACCCTCTGAGTACATTGAGCAACTAAGCTACTGACTCCAAATATACTTTGGAAAGCAACTACATATAAACATGGTGAAATCTGGTGATGGAGGATACAGGAGCAATTGTCTAACAGTGAGTGACAGATGGAGCACTCATGATGACAGTCTGGCTCAATAGCACACCCACCACAGGTATGTCATGTATATGTCTAGGGCATTTCAACCAAGAGCAGTAGAGCACATAACCTTTTTAACATCATAGGAAATTCATCAAGAGCAGCCACATTCAGCCACAGCAGGCTTTAGTGTGGAAGGCTAGCAAATTCCAATGTGGGCACCAGGAATATCGGAATTACCACAGACGTCATTAACAGAAACACAGCTGGGCGACCTCCAGATAACTGCAGGTCAAATCCCAAAGTTCTAAACAGCACATGGGTCAAGGTGTCTCAGGATCAGTCTGAATATTTCAAAGAAAAAGAATTGAAACTGCATCTTAGGGAACTTTGTGGAACAGAGCACAGGCAGGGCTTAGGGGGAATTAGAGGTGCTGAAGGCTTACATTACAAAAGAAGAACTAAAATCAACCTTCATCCTTCCACTTCAGGAACTAAAGAATGAATAGCAATAAGAACCTACATCTGATGCTAGCATATAATTAAAAGCATCAATGAAACTGTGAGGAGGAAATCAATAGAGAATCAACTCAAAAGCAGGTTCATCATGGATAACCTTGTAATGGCACAACACAACTAAGTTAAGAAAAAAGACAAAAATTTACTCAGTAGAAATGAAACACACCATTATCAATCCTACAGACAGCAAAAGAACCATAAAGGAATATTATTAAGAACCATGTGGCCACAATTTGTGAACTCAGATGAACCGGACCAACTCTTGGAGACAAACAATCTACCACAACTGACACACACAAGGAGGAACACACAACATGGACAGGCTAAGGAAGTGATAATGACCATCATCAGAGGAAAGGCCTGGCCCAGTGGTGTCAAGGTAAATTCTGCACCAAACTAAAGAGGAAATGAAAACTACCCTTAATCCCCTCTAAAAGGCAGTAGGTAACACTTCCAATTCATTCCTTGAGGTGTGGCCTATATGATATGCTGTGATGGAAACAGTTTCTGGCAGCCATAGCCAGGGAAACTGCCTGGACCACAGATGGCTGAATTTGGCACCCTGGGTACAAAGGAAATAAGAAACCATGAGAAAAGGAGAAATGAATTGCATGCACTTTGATCAAATTGTGGAGAAGCAGCTCTATTGTTTCTCTAGCTTTTTTTCTTAAATTCTGTGAAATTACATGAGTATTGCTTTGCTGAGAAAATTCAGAAAACTACATCTACAAGTGGAAAGAGTAGACAGATATCTAAGTGTGGCCAAAATGTCCAGGAATCCAGCAGCTTATAGAGAACATCATCAAATAGAATTATAGACTGAAGGGCCATGTAAACCCCACAATTTACAAGGTACAAGGTGAACTCCCAGTGGGATGATATTAGGAGGGGGTATCTGGGGGGTAACTGGAATTAGATGAGATCATGAAAGATGCTCATGAATTTCATAAAAACCTGTCATGTTCAGACAACAGAGATGTTATTTAATAACAACTTACATGATATTGAATCAATTTGTAAAAAAATCATATTTCAGGCAATTGCCATATTTTCCCAATACAATTTATTGTTAATCTTTCAAATTCATAAAGCAGGAATAAAAACAGATTTACCAAGTGTCAGGAGTTCTTCACTGTACGAAGGAACTAATATTCTTATGAATCCTTGTAGTTCAAATTTACCTACCATAACTTTTTTGGATATGTAATCACTTTATTCAACAACAGCAGTTTTTTTTTAACCTCTTTTCTCTAGAAGCATTCTTGAGACTAGAACCTATAATTCCATTTGAGATTCAATTGTAAAAAAGAGTGAGGTCTCAGAAATTTTGTACATAGGCTCAGAGAAAGCAGAAAGGTAAATAAAAATTTGTATCAAATAGAAAAAAAAAACTAGGTATTATCTTGAAATTTTTTTACCTCTTCAGAATATTTTGC
The DNA here is from genome assembly GCF_021218885.2 of Marmota monax. Lineage (NCBI taxonomy): Eukaryota > Metazoa > Chordata > Mammalia > Rodentia > Sciuridae > Marmota > Marmota monax. Next base: position 151,501 of record NW_026692662.1, on the reverse strand, counting down.
TTGGCTCAGTTCTGAATACATACATTTCACATTTTAGGAAAACCTGGGTCTCTAGTAAGTGAGCACATAATTTCAAAGTGAGAAACACAAAAAAGATTAGTGCTGAGGGAACACAGATTTTTCTGCTGAAAGGGCAGAGAACATCCCAGCCAGCTGGACATCTTTCCAATTGGTCTTGCTCAATAAAATATTCCATGATCACCCTCTCAGGAGACCTGGACCATGACTCCAGTCTTTTCAGGATTGAAGAGTACTTCACTGAACTGGGTGCTTCTTATGCTCTGGGAGATTTTTTTTTTTCTCTTGCACAACTGTGACGGAATGCCAGGGGAAGGTATCAGATCTAACCTGACCCCTCAACACCAGCATCTAGAGGCTGCCTATCCACCTGGCTCCAAGAAATGGGGAAAGGGCTTGGGGAGATAATGTTTCAAGAAGGGAGTTGTCTAGATGAGGCCTATTTAAAAATATTCCTCAGGCCCAGGCCTTCCAGCGGCTCTCTTGAGATTTTATGCCCCTCACATCAGGCTGTCCTCTAAGAAGAGCTGCCCCAGGGCCTAAAATCGTTTGCACTCTGCAGGAAACAGGGCAGCTCTAGACACACTTTGGCAGCCCAGGAAAGGACAGGGAAATGGCAGAGGACACAGGACCCTGGGAAGAGAGAAACAGAATTTAAAACCAAAGTTATTACATTATCTGTGCCTGGGGAAGACAAACAAAGAAAGGCACAAAGTATTTTACCGGTGGCATTCCAGGTGGCTGTTCTCTGGTTTTATCACATAGCAAATTCACAAACAGAAAACAAATCTTTGATGCTGTGCCCACTTGAATGCATTGTGAGGAGCAAAAAAAATGATAATACTGTGCACTGGATGGGGAGGTGAAGTCTGGAAATGTGAGGACAGACAAAAATTTTAAGGATCCACTGACTGCCCAGACATGGGCTAGTTTGGGAAAAGCAAGGTGACTCCTGGGTAGAAAAAGGTACACAGACCCCTCAGACTAGCATCTATCACACAGGGGCCCCACACCAGGGACAGGATCCCTTGAGACCCGCAGCCTTCACTTCACACTGAGAGCCTAGGGCTAGGGCCCAGCTATGCAGAGAGGGTTTTGCCAAAATGGCTGCTGACTAAAATAGCTGCCAACCAGCTAGAACACTGGGAAACCCAACCTGGAACAGCCCACACCATGGCCTGAAGGCATCAAGGGCTGAGCTGTAGCAGCATCTGACTCAGATCTGGCTTGGCTGACTCTGGAGCTGACAGTGGGAGGCCAGAGTCCAGCCACAGCTGGTTCACCACTTGTAACAAGCATACTTCCCACCTGACCAGACCTGCCCCACACACTCACCATGTTCCACCTTCTGGGGAGACCTGACATCCTTCTTGTGAACCTCATAGCACCTGTAGGACACAGGGAGACAAATGTGAGCCAGAGCCACTTGGGCCTCACACAGCAGAGAAGACACAGTCCTGGATATGGATTCTGAGCTCCACAGGGTGAGAGATACCGGCCTCTGAGACTGTGGAAGGCCACCCCCTCCCACCAGCTGCCTGCTGACTGGCCAGGGCTCCACAAGACCCCTCTCTCATCCCAACCCAAATATGCACACTCTGGGGCCCTGCCTGACAGGAGATGTATCATGCTCCTGGATACATAGGCCAGGAAGACAAGGTATTGGCAAAAGCCCTTTTCAGGCAGGACTTCCTCCCAGCAAGGGGACCTGCCCCACCAGGGGGACATTTCCACTTATGCAGAGCTGAGCCTGGCTTTCCACAGCAGGCCCTGTTGGCTAGGAAGCTCTTCTGGGCACAGAGTCCCAGGCATATGTGAGGAATTACAGCCTTGGTTCCAAGGCAGCCTACCCTGACTTCAGAGAAGGTGTTGTTGCCTGGTCAGGCCTGACTAGTAAGGAGGGAGCCAGGCATAAATCACTTGGGAAGAGGCCAGGACTTCATGGGAAAGGCCTCCTTACTCTGCCAACTCATTTTCAAACAAACAAAAAAATAAAGAAAAATAAAAAATACAATCAGGAGATATGAATATTAAGTGCATAAAAAACTAATTACATGGCAATAAAAAAAACTCAAAGAAATAAAAAGCAAACATTTGAACCAGCTCAGGTAAGGAGCCTGCTTCACCAGGAATTCAGAATGAAAACCTACTTGTGTAGAGGTAAACACATTCCCAAGTTGGCAGCAAGACTCTTACTGCTGAAATGTGACCCCAGGAGGGCTCATTCCCTGGGTCCAGAGGGGTACACCTAAGGATTTATCTCTCAGAATCCACCATTCCATGACCTATGTGTTTACTTAATAAGAAGATTAAGATTAAAAAAAAAAACTTCTAAAAGAAGAAAGGGATACACTCAAATATATTAAAAATGAGACTCCTTCATGAAACTGCAATAGGGTTCAATAAGACTGCTCTACCTCAGGATAAATGTCTGCAGTTTTTACAAAGGAAAATGAATTCACATACAGGGAATATTAAAAGGAAAAACAAATGACCTCACAAATGAATTAAACATGAGAAAATTACTGAAAACTTTCCCAAGAACATTGAAATACACAGAAAATAATTCATGCAAATGATATTTAGTAAAAAGAAATATATGGTGACATGGAAATAAACCAGGATAGACAGGTGTAAGACATAAACACACATATATGGACAACCAGAGCTGATCCAGACATTGCACTGGAATTTTCTAGTAATTTAAATTTATCCATAGTCTATAACCTGACAATGTTTTTCCAATGTGTACAACATTTATGAAATGTGCTCACTTGAGGGCCAAATTTAAAAAAAAAAATAATGAAATTACCAAGAACAAAAAGTTAAACTGGAAACAAGTGAGGTTTCTGAAACAGGAACATGGAAGGGATCTGGAAAACCCACAGCCTCAGACAGCACTAGGAGTCTAGCCAACTGAGGCAGAGAATCCCTACAATACAAGTTACAGCACCACAGTGGTAGAGCACTAATGGTAACATTCAGTATTGAAAACTCAACTAAGACAAAACCAAGTAAAATTCTGCTTCCTTGTTGATGGTAAACTATAAGGAATGACAGAAAGAATTGGCACTGAACTTATCTCCAGGCAGAGGTAGGGAAGGGCAATGAGAGAAGGCAGCCAGCCCAGGGCCATTCACCTCTATTTAGATGGGGACATATGGGTGTTTAAATTCATACTAAACTGAGCATTTAAAAAATTTATTTAAGTGGGACACAATGGCTCATGCCTGTAATCCCAGAGGCTCAGGAGGTTGAGGTAAGAGTATCAAGGCTTCAAAGCCAGCCTGAGAAACTTAGAGATGCCCTAATTAACTCAAGGAGATCTTGTCTCTAAATAAAATATAAAAAATGGCTGAGGATGTATCTCAGTGGTTAAGAGCCCTTGGGTTCAGACCCCAGATTGGTCAAAGGGGAGGGAGAGGAGGGGAGAGGCTGTGGGGATTGGAAAGAAAGTGGAACAAGATGGGTAGCATTACCTTAGATAGATAATTGCACAAATGTTTTGACTCTACTTCATGTACAACCAGGGAAATGAAAATGTGTGCTCCATTTGTGTACAATAAATTGAAATGCATTCTGCTGTCATGTATAACTAATTAGAACAAATAAAATTAAACAACCATGAGTGGATGATAAAGTGTGTAGAATCTTAACGTTTACAAACTATGTAAAACCTGGAATCATTGACTGTTCAGAAACTACACAGATGGATCATGGGTGGTGGTGAGCAGATGAAAGAGAAAAGAGATAAATCTGCATTGTTCCAGTAGCTCCCCATTCCACCTCTCTCTGAGGAAAGGCTGAGCTTGATGAGATTCTGAGCCAGGCTAGTGCCGGCAGCAGATTCAGTGATGGTGAGCTGCTATCAGTAGATCTTCCACTGGGCTCACAATATTCACCTGTGCTCCAGACATCTGATGGATCTCATTTGTTTTGGCACCTTGACACCTGATTTTGCAGCCATTTAAGTTGTTTGGGACACTGAGTTTATGAGTAGCCTGACCAGGTGCATGCAAACCTGCTGGATGGCCTTTCACATCTGAAGAGCTGGATTCAATGCTGCTGAATCAGGTGGAACATGGGTCATAAGACAATGAAACTGTTGCATTGCCAACTTGTGCAGCTTGGTCAAGGATAGTTAGGGAATGGCAGACTGTCCTTGAGTGGCACAGGTCTCTAGAGGGGTCCCTTTATGTCAAGGTTGAGGCACATGTATGAGGTGCTGTGGGAAAAGCTTGCATTCTCACTGCCTGTGCTGTACCTGTCCTGGCCCCTGCAAAGAAGACTGCAGAAGGTGGCATCTTGGGCAGTATGGGATGAAAAAACGTTTGGGGACTTCAATATGACTATGCACATCTGTTTGACACATTCAGTGATGGATTGCAGAATGCCTGCTATAACAAAGGCCTACTCAGCTGCATTGGGTAGCATGTCCTTGCCACCTAGGCCTGAGCCCTTGTGCTCTCTTGAATCTCCATCCCATAACCACCTTTTCCAATGAGGGAGACACACACTGACTAGTAGGGACCACCAGGCTCAGAGTGACTGAGGTCTTTTAGCAGCTGTGCTGTTGTTCAGAGAGTTGCTGATGTCCTCTTCCAGTTTGTCAATAACAAATTTTAAAGGCAGCATTAGTGGGCCCAGCCAGTGTGACCATTCTCTCAGGACAGTTCCCTCTGCAACATTCATATGTGCAGCACTCTCCTCCCACATCTTCTTAACTGACTCTCCTTTCAGAAAGATACTGCCATCTTCCTTTCCACACATAAGTAGCTGAATGCTGTGACACTGAATCCTCCTTTAATCCCACTGGTGTCCATGTTGAGCAGAGTTCTAGAGAATTGAACTTTGAGTGCTCAAGACTGTGATATTAGTGGGGGGGTGAAAGGCAAAACCTGCAGGTGTGGTGCCACTGACTGGGAAAAAAAGAGATTGGGCAGGAAGAGGAAGGGGGAAAGCTGGGAATGAAGAATAAAGGAGCACAGAAGAGAAAGGGGGTGGAAGAGGAAGAGGGGGTGGGGAAGGAAGGAACTGGATTAAGAAAAGGATGAATAGGAAGGCAGGTAGAAGAAAGAGAGTGGAGGAGGAGGGGATGGATCAGGAGAAACCAGCGGAGAAAGCAGGTAGAGGAAAGAGAAGGGGGGAGGAGGAAGGGGGAGAGGAAGAGGATGTGGAGGAGAAGGAAGAGGAGGGAAAGAGCGTTGGAGGAGAAGGGGTGGAGGGGGAGCGAGGAGAAGGAAGACAGGAGTGAAGGAGGGGAGCAGAAAGGGGTGGAAGAGTAAAAAATGGTGCAGGTGGAAGAGTGAGTATGGTGGAATTAGAGGCATAAATGAGGAAGAGGGGTTAGAGGAGGCTGGCGTGGAGGCAGAGGAGGAAAATGTAGGAGGAAGGTGAAGGAATGAAAGTGGAGGAGGAAAAGAAAAAGGGTGAAGGGGGAGAAAGAGGAGAAGAAAGGTCTTGTAAGAAGTAGAGGAGGGGAGGGGAGGTGGTGGGGGAGGAGTAAGAATGAGAAGTAGAGGAGGAAGAGTGTGGAGGAGGAGGTGGAGAGGGGGAGAAGGAAGTGGGAAGGAGGAGGAAGGAAACAGAGGTAGAGAAAGGGTGGAGAACGAGAAAGACTGTGAACAAGGGATGAGGAGTATAGCAGGAAGGAGAGAGGATGGAGGAAGAAGAGGGAAGGTGGAGTAGAAAAAACTGGAAGGAGGAAGGGATTGGATGAGGGGAGGAGCAGGGGTGCAGATGGAGGAATTAATATGGGGGAGTTAGAGGGGTGAAGGAAGAGGGGGAGGGGTTGGAGGAGGAGGAGTTATAGGAAGAGGGGGTAGAGGCAGAGGAGGAGATAGAGAAGGAGGGGTAGGACAAGGGGAAAAAAACTGGGGCAGCAGAGGTGCTCCTGACTGCTACCTTTGCTGGTCTGGGATAAATATATATTTTTTAAACTGCACCAGGATAGAGATAATTTACATGCAAAGAAATATCCTAGGTAATCTGGGCACAGTAGCACACGCCTGTAATCCCAGTAGCTCAGAAAGCCAAGGCAGAAGTCGAAGCCAGCCTAAGCAAAAAGTGAGGCACTAAGCAATTCAGCAAGACCCTGTCTCAAAATAAAATACAAAAATAGTGATGGGGATGTGGCTCCATGGTCAAGTGTCTCTAAATTCAATCCCTGGTACCAAAAGAAGAAACAAAATATATATATTTGTAATAAACACACACTAGCTAGGACTAATCAATGCCAAGCATCATTATTTATCCTCCCTTTTGATAGGCCCAAATCATGGAAAATATTTGATGGACTGTTTTTTTTTTTCTTTTGTTGTAGTTGTTTTGTTTTGTTTTTACACTCTGGATAATAAATCAATACTTTCTTTACATTCTTATAAAAGACCTTATAAACAGAGGATACTGCCACACACATGTGCCACCAATTTTCACCAGGGAACAAAATTACAGTCATTTTTCTATCCAATTGCATTAAAGAATCTTGTTGAAATTGTTCAAATAAACATGCTGATTAGGATCATAGTGTCATTGTAAGTGGAGTTTTAAAAGTAGTGTTCTAGTTCATAGCCCACTCATCACTCAGGAAGCAGTTTAGCACAGAGGATGTCACTTTGACAGACACAAAGCGAATTGTGGATGCATGCTTATAGGATTTTAGATATCACATTAAAGGATTGAAGTCACTATTTTAGTGTAGGAAAGTGAAAGTGAGTGGCACTGGACAAAGGTCACAACAAATAGTTTCAAATCTGAGAACATAGAAGGATGAATACATTGAGGTGAGGTTTGAAGTGTCATAGGGCAAGTCGTGGTGAGCCAACTCTTGTTTTCAAAAGCAGACTGATGGCTCAGATACAAAAAAAATGTGTCACCAGGAAAACAGTTAACTGAGTTTTCTCAATCAAATTGTGAAAATAGTTTTTCTTTTTTCAGTTAACTTCATCAGCACAAATTTATTAGGAGAAATGATAATTTTGAGGCACATATTCTCAAGACTGTGTATTGGCTATTGTCCATCCTAAGTTGAAGCATGGACCATTTCTGACAATAAACAGATTGACTCAGACCCACACCAAGGCTGGCTGTGTCACTACTGCTTCTCAGCCTTCCCTTCCTCATCAATTGACCCCACCAGTGTGAAGTGGTACAGCCCTATTAGTAACAGCACAGGAGACTGAAGGAGGAAAACAAAGACTTCCACAATTAAAGAAGGTATTGGGAGTTGCCCCAGCTCCAAAGACTAACTTCCCCATCCCCCAAGAAGAGCCACCCATGGTGAGCCCTGCTGACTCACATGATCCTTACCCCCAATCAGAAAGCACCCTGTGCCAACTGTCAAACTGTTAAACCATTAAACTCTCATAACTGTCAAACCACCCCTGGCTCTATAAATATGCAGAGCTGTTCCTCAATAAACGGGCATTTTCTCCGATAACAAGCCTGAGCCTTGTTTGACTTTCATTGGTGCCAAAACCCGGGAGGGGGAATGCCTCGATGCTCAAGGGCCCCCTCTCTCAAGGCTTGCCATCCTTGTCCACTCTTTTGAGCGCTGCTACTACTCACACAACACTGGCTCTTCAGTAGGTGAGTTCCCCTATCAGGTATCCAACTTCAGACGGGCTACACAGGGGCTTTGACCATGATCATCTATCTGGCAAACCTCTGACACCCAATCTGGAGGAGAGAACACACCCCACTATGACCTTCAGGGTCATGGTGGACTCTATAAAGCCCGGTTCATGAGCAGGAGATCCTGAGGGGTGGAAGAACAGGCACTCCCTTCTCTCTTTCTTTCTTTCTCTCTTAACCACCCTTGTCCCTCTCCTGACCTATGGGAGCCTCTTCTCTCCCTGTAGACTCGCCCTTATTAAATTCTGCACACAAGATTGGCCTTACTATCAATTATACAATCAAAGTCAATGGCCCCCAGGAGGATCCCTAGATCCTGTAATTCTCAGAGATCTGAGAGAGCTCGAAAAAGTGGAAGGAGATCCCCTATGTTGAGGCTTTTCCTCTTCTTCATTCTCACCCCGACCTATCCGTAGATGAACCCCCTCCCTACCGACCTCCCCCTTCAAATTCATCCTGCCCCTCAGGTGCTCCTCCTGACTCGGCTGATACCTTTAGTCCCCCCAAATCTAGGTCCCACTGTCTAGTCCCACAAACCATGGCCCCCTTAAGAGAGGTTGCTGGACCTGAGGGCATTATCCGGGTACATGTCCCATTCTCTATGAATGACCTCACACAACTCGAGTGAAGGTTGGGCTCATTCACAACAGATCCAACCACTTATACTTACATAAGAGAGTTTCAATGGGTCCTCCAGGCTGATAGCCTCACTCACCATTACATATATATATATATATATATATATATATATATATATATATATATATATATATATATATATATTACATAATATATTGGCTAATACTCTCCTTCTTGAGGAATGTACCAGAGTCTGGGAACTTGCCAGAGCCCATGCAGATGAAACTCACTGAATTAATCCCAATCACTCTCCGGGGCCACTTGCTGCCCCAGATCAAACTCCCAACTGGGATTATACACAAGCTGGCATACAGAGTAGGGACTGATTCTCCGCATGAATTATTGCTGGGCTCAAAAAAGCAGCACATAAGGTCATCAATTTCCAAAAATTACAAGAGATTATTCAAAAGTGAGAGGAGACCCCATCAGAATTTCTGGATCGGCTTACGAAAGCCCTTCAGCAGTATACTAACCTAGATCCCGAAACCCCAGATGGCCGTCATATCCTTATGACATATTTCCTCTCACAGAGCTACTCCGACATCCGGGCCAAACTAAAAAAGCTTGAACAAGGCCCTGCCACCCCCCCAGACTGAGATCTTAGCAGTAGCCTTTAAGGTTTTTCACAACTGGGATGAGGAAATTGAGCGCCGCAAGCACAAGGCCGAACACAATAAATTTCAGATGCTTGCCCAGGCCCTGAAGGGTGCTTCCTAGGGTGGCCACCTATCACCGCAGGTCAAAACCCCCTGCTTCAAGTGTGGCAAGGAGAGACATTGCGCACCACGCACTCCGCATACCCCATGCTCTAAATATCAACAAGAAGGTCTTTGGGGCTCTGACTGTCCTAGATCCCATAGGAGGCCTATGGCCAAGGAACCCTCCAAACTTCTGGGCATGGCAATCAATTGATGGAGTCTTGGGTCCTTGTCCCAAGCCATAACAAGACAGGAACCCAGGGTGCGGATTCAGGTGAGTGGGCACAAGGTTGACTTTCTCCTTGACATCGGGGCTACCTTCTCAGTCCTGACAGAATTCTAGGGGCAAACAGTGCTGTCCACCTCTCCTATTGTCAGGGTAGAGGAAAGACCATCTATCCAAAAAAGACTCCCCTATTACTCTGTTCCATAGACAACTTCCCATTCTCTCAGACGTTCCTAGTTATGTCCCAATGTCCAGTTCCTTTGCTCGGCGGAGATATTCTCTCTAAATTCAATACAACAATCAACATCCAGGCTTCTGGCATCAGTAAGACCCCAGAATCGGCCTGTTCATCTTTTCTGGCCCTTTTGGCAGAAGACTGGCCATTCTGCTCCACTTGTGAGACTGATATGAAACACCATACTAAAAAGGACCCCTTACCTATGAACCTGGTCCACCCAATTGTATGGGATACCCACACCCCCTCCACCATTTCCTGCCCACCAGTTAACATTCATCTCAAAGATCCCAACACCTTCCCCAATCAGGGTCAATACACCCTGTCCACAAAGGCTCTTCTGGGCCTACAACCTATTATTCAGGACCTTCTTACCAAGGGTTACCTCCGTCTTCTTCATTCCCCTTAAAATATTCCCATACTAGCAGTAAAAAAGTCCAATGGGTCCTATCGCTTAGTTCAGGACCTACGACTCATCAACACCTCCATTAGGCCCATACATCCTTTGGTTCCCAACCCATACACCCTGCTGTCTCAGATCCCCCACACTGCCACCCACTTCTCAGTCATAGATTTAAAGGATGCTTTCTTCTCCATTCCCCTTGCCCCCGAATCACAAGATCTGTTGCCTTTACCTGGACAGATCTCACCACCAGACATTCTCGACAACTAACCTGAACTGTCCTTCCTCAAGGATTTCGAGATAGTCCACACCTCTTTAGACAAACCTTGGCCTCCGACCTCCAATCTTTTCACCCCCAGTGCCGCGAATCCACCCTCTTGCAATATATTGATTATCGTCTGGCAAATCTCTTTGCCCACCTGCGGGGAGAAAAGCACCCCACCACAGCCTTTAAGGCTATGGTGGCCCTCAGGGACAACAGCCCTAGTCCTCTCACCTTTAAGACTCTGCAGATAGAGAGACGCTTACCCTCCCCATTAGCTCCCGTTCCTCTCTCTTGCCCTGCCTCTCTCTCTCCCCTCTTTCTGGCCCTAGAAATATCTGGCCTCCCCAGGAGGGGTCCCGAAAAGCCTTGGCCATGGCTCCAGCTCCATCCAGGATGAGAGCTTCAACTGTCAGGATTCGGTGACAACCAATCTCTGCAGTTCGAACCTGCCACTTAGGCACTCCTGACTTTTGGCTCCAGTGAGGACGCCCCTTTTGCCAATAAATCAGTTTCCTCCTTCTCTCTTACCATGTTTGCATTCTCTTCCTTCCTCCTTACATGGATAATATATCCTCTTTCCTGGTCAACTCTGCCCTACAATACTCTTGGATCAAATACAGCACCCAGGCCTGGTCCACTTACATACTTTCCTTCTTGGGTTTGGCTAGTTACTTCAGGGCCTGGATTCCTAATTTCTCCCTCCTCACCAGGCTGCTATCTGGCCTAGGGCCCCCAAGATGAACCCCTACCCTCAGCAGCAGGGAAGCCCTTTATAATCCTTAAAAAGGCCTTCCTCCAGGCACCCACCCTGCATCTCCCGACCTCTCCCGACCCTTCACACTCTACGTACATGAGAAACAGGGACAAAGTCTGGGTGTTCTGGATCAGGAATATTTGCACCAGTGACCTACCTATCCAAACAGCTTGACCCCACCTTAAGGGGCTGGCCCCCATGCCTCAGAGCCCTAGCAGTAGCCCATGACCTCCAGAAAGAAGCACACAAGCTTACCTTTGGCTCCCCACTAATCATCTCATCCCTCACCATCTAAAGGATTTCCTCACTTACAAGGGGCTACAGTCACTTCCTCCTTCCAGGGTCCTATCCCTCCTTGTCTCATTTCTTGAAAATCCCTCCATCTCATTTCAGTCCTGCTCTTCATTAAACCTTGCCTCCCTCCTCCCATCTTCTCCCTCACAAGATCTTGTCCACAAATGCCTGGAGGTATTAGAGATGATTTTACCCTTCCCTACCACCATTTCTGAGGGACCCCTGACCTCTTTGGACCTCGTCTGGTTCTCGGATGGTAGCTCCTTTATACACGGAGGGGTTAGAGTGGTGGGGTATGCTGTCATTTCCCTCTCATCCATCATAGAGGCAAAACTTCTCCCACCCAATACCACAACCAACAAGCTGAACTCATAGCTGCCACAAGGGCATGCGAGCTATCGGAGGGAAAAACCCTCTCCCTATATACAGATTACTAATACGTCTTCCATATCCTGATCTCCCACACAGCCATTTGGAAAGAAAGGGGCCTATTGAACACCAGAGGGACGGCAGTCATTAATTCCACACTTATTTCAGGCCTACTACGAGCCTCCAGGCTGCCTTCCAAACTGGGAATAATCCATTGCAAGGCCCACCAAACTGACTCCTCCCTTAATACTATGGGGAATTCCAAGGCCGATCAAGCAGCTCCATCAGCCGCCCTACAGAGCTTTACCTCCTCTCTGCTACTCTTCATTACAGTTACCACCAGGGATCGGCCCAAAGATCCCCAACAACTCTTCCAGTTTCTTCACTCTATTCCATTCTAGTCCACAGAGTCTCACTACTTTCCTTCACTCCTTTTTCACCCTTTCCCCATGCGATAAGACCCTCCTACAACAGATCACTTCCGCTTGTCAGATCTGCCAGAGAACCAATACCAATATTCCATTAAAACCTAAACTTTTCCCTTCTCATCAGGCCCACAGTCATACCCCGGCTGCAGATTGGCAGATTGATTTCACCAACATTTTACCCAAGTGAAAAACATATTGGTAGATACTTTTGTGGGGGATGGGTTGAAGCCTTTCCCACTTCTAACAAGCGGGCCTCTATGATAGCTGATCTTTTGCTTACTCACATAATCCCCCTTTGGGATGCCCACTTCTATTCTATCAGACAATGGCCCAGAATTCACCTCGCAGATAATTCAGGGACTGGCTCACGCGCTATCACTCCCTTCAAATTTCCATTGCCCTTACCACCCCCAGGCTTCCGGAAAGGTTGAAAGGACCCTCACCAAGCTCACCATGGAATTAAGCCTAGTCTGGGTAAAGGTGCTCCCATTGGCTTTATTGCACATTAGGACCTTGCCAAAGAAGCCTTCTAATCTCTCACCTTTCGAAGTCATGTATCCCCTAGTTCCTCCCGGATTGCCTACAGAACCCCTACCCATCTCTGAAAACTATGCCCTGCCCCTCCTCTTCCATCTATGCTCTGAACTCTGGCGCTATCAAGACTGGCTCCTTCCTGGCCCCAGTCTCTCTCAAAACCCTACCTCCTTAACACCTGATCAACTTATTTACTGTTGCCCATGGGAGGAAAAGCCCCCTCTAAAACCAAAATGGGAGGGTCCTGCTCAGGTGATTATGTGCACTCCCTTGGCGGCTAAATTCAAATTACCTAATAACCAACTTACCCCATGGATTCATATTTCCAGGCTTAAGCCCAGCGCTCCTACACCTTCATCAGAAGAGCCAACGATTATCACCTGCCATTAAGTACTCTTGTCAATGCTCCCCCTCATTTCTGGCCCCTCTTGGGTCCTCTCTTCACCCTACATCTGGAGATTCAAGGCAAGTGACTGTAAGGGCCTCCTCCAGCCAGACCCCCCCATCAGTATTTAAAGTTGAGGTGTTTCACATAAAACCTGGAGAGATCTGACTGCTCTCAAAGGGAAATCTGGTAACAATGGGTCACCGTCCTCCTTTGGCCGCCTTCGTTCAGAGCGTGGGAGAAGCTGCCCTCTTTATTACAAAGCCTGTGCTTTCTTGGTGTGACTAGGGAAAGCTGGGAACAGTGATAAGTGAGAGAAGCAAGCTGGTTTGGAAAGTTGGGATATTTCAGAAAGGTAATGAGAGAAGCAAGCTGGTTTCAGAGACCCAGGTAGGAGAGAGTTTGAAGAGCAGCCTTAATAGAGAAGGGAGGGAGCTAGATTGGACTAGGAATGAAGAGTGGAATTGAGGGTGTTAGGTGCAGGACAGGCTGGTCTGCAGGGCATGCGAAGCAAAGTTAGCTGCAGAATGACCAGGCTTCTCAAACCCTCTGTCTGGTTCTTTATCACCTGTTTACGCCCAAGCCTCCACTCAAGGCTGAACATTTAACCCCCCTTATGCCAACAAGGCAGCTTGCAGAGCCAGATACCCCTTTAGATTTGGGCTATAAAAACTCCCTGTGCCTGTTCCTTCCCTTTATCATAAAGTTCATTCAGACTCAGGTGGGTAAAATTTCTAATCAAGCATTTAACCAGCTTCTCCTCAGGAATTACCAACTCCTGGCTACTGATGATACCTCCAGTCAAGACCTATGCTGAATGAACTGACATCATCATGGATCTGTGGTGGCAAGGAACCTTCCTTGATCTAATTCCTGAAGTTATACTGGTCTTCCCTGCCCTCCTGTGGGGGTTCCTTACTTCCCTCCTCTCTGATCCTCCCACACCACCCCAAATCAGCAGGAAACAGCCAGAATGAGTCGATGCCCACTCTCATTTAATAACAAAGAGGGGGAAATGTTGGAAGTCGCCCAGGCTCCAAAGACTAACCCCCCCCCCCCAGAGGAGCCGTCCAATGGTGAGCCCTGCTGACTCACATGATCCTTACCCATCAATCAGGAAGCACCCCGTGCCAACTGTCAATCTGTAAAACTGTCATAACTGTCAAACCACCCCTAGCTCTATAAATATGCAGAGCTGTTCCTCAATAAATGAGCATTTTCTCCGACAAGCCTTGTTCGTTCTTTCAGAAGGTATCTCAGGAAGGCATGTGCACATCCTAATCCTCAGTGGTCCAGGGAAAGGAGTGGTCATTTCCACCCTCCATCAATGCTCCTGTCTCACCAGATGAGGCCTAGAAGGAAATGCCACCTGCATTCTTCTTCCAAGGCAGGGCCTGTCTCAAGGCTGCATCTTCTCACGGAAAGTTCTGTCAAACTGAAACACAATCTCACACAATCATGTAAGACAAGCAAGTCATTTGAGCCACTATGGAGGATGAAAACATGGAAAACAGGTGCTTCTGTTGCCCAGAATCAGTGTCCTGAGATGGTCTCCACAAGGTCTCTCCCTCTTTTTCACAGGAGCAGCCTCCTGAACTCAGCCTTATAGGAAGAAGATGTGGCATGACTGTCATTGCTTCCCCACCTACCATCCAGGTGGCAACCCACGCTTCCATGTAGACACAAGGCCTTCTTTCAGTTCCAAAGTCAGCTTATGTTTAAGTGAACCCTGGAATCTTCCATCTTGGTACGATGGAAAAGGAGGCTTCCCTACCCAGGGGAGGCCATGAGGGCAGATAATACAATATCCTGTGGAGATTACCAGCTTTTGTGTCTACTAGGCTGTGTTCTCATTTCTACATTAGAAAGCCAAAATTAAAACCAGACTACCTTAATTCCAAACCCTAATTAACCACCAAGGACTCCCTATAAACTTAAACAGTGTACCTATACAGTTAAGTATTGTTCTTTCTGTAAAACTCCTTGTTTGAGCACTGAATCACTAGCAGGTTGGTTCTGTCTGATTTGTGAATTTCTATTAGCTCAAATAACCAGGCATGGGAAACCTGGGAAGTCCCTAAATTCACTGATTTCTCATTACATATTGATGTGCCCCAAGGGTGTCTCTCAGATCTCAGTTACAAATCGTTTTGTGAATTCTGAATTTACATGAATATTTCAAAATTCAGATTATGCTCAGAAGTTGGTTTGATCTCAATGTCAGAATGGACCTGAGAGAAACTGGACTTTGCACAGCAGCAGATCTCAGGTATGTAACATCTAGGAATACAGGAAACTTATACACACATATGCACACAAATAAATATATATTCATATATATGTATACATGCACACACATCTATATGAATGCATGAATGCAAGAATTCTAAGACTTCTCCACTGTGAACCTGTGCATTTCAAGAGAAAAAATTTGTCCTACTAAAGATCAAATATAATTATAGTGACAAGATTGGAGATGTTTTAACCTAAAAAAGGTTCTAAATCTGAAGAATACAATGGAGAAAATAATGCCTCCAAATCAATGAGGTGCATTTTGGGGGGGCTAATAAAACACTAAACAAATAAAATATCATCTCTTTAAAAAAATTCTGGCCAAGTTGAGAAGACTACTCCTACACACACACACACACACACACACACACACACACACACACACCTTCTTGGGGATTTAGAGGGCCCCTTCATACATTTTTGGAGGCTACAAACTAAAGAATTCTGTTTTGAGAAACTGTCTGTATTGTAAATCACCAGAGCATTGGAAGATAAACCCTCCATTTTAATGCTAGTCTTCTGAAGGATCCACTTCTCAACTGGACTGCTCCCCTAATAAAAAAAGAGATCCTGAACCTTAGGACAATACACAAAACTCTGAGTTAAGAGTATGTCTCTGGTTGGAGTTTCTAAAAAGCTCCAAATTCCCCTTTCCAAATTAATAAAATAGCTAATAATTTGCTACTTTTCCTATTCCACCAGAGCCCCCCTTCTCAAACCCCTGGTGACTGTGTTCTCTACTAACACTGTTGACCTCTTTCTTATTCTATTTCTGCTACACTACAAACTTCTTTTTAGGAACAACACAGTATAAAAGGAATCACTATCTGTCTAGAAGGCAATCTTATAAGTACCCATGTTGAGTCCAGGCATACAAAGTACTCAGTGAATACCATGGTACTCACCATGATTTTATAAATGGAGTTGAAACTGAGGGAAAACAGAATAAATCTTTATTCTTACCAATATTATTATTGCCTGTTCCAGAAGTCATCAGGCTGAGTGTATAATCTCATTGACTTTGCTATACATAATACCTCTGACCTACAAGTCACAATGGCAGTAGTTGACTAAGTTGTTTTCATGAACTTATGTTATGGGAGTCGTAGGTCAAATGCCTCATTCTGGGGATAACAACTAATCATATCTGGCCACTCACCACCAAAACCAAACAGAAAATGTAACTGTGCTGGGCAGGAAAGACAACTAATAAACATGGTCACAATGGGAAATCAAAAGGAAACCAGCATCTCAGCTCTGTCCTCCAGTTGCTGACATGAGCTTCAGGTGTGGAGGAAGGACAGGGGCATGGCTGAGAGGTCCCCATGGTTAAGGAGTCACAGATCACCTCTCAGTCCTGCTTCTGTAAGGAGACTGCCTCTAGATTTTTTTTTTTTTTTTTTTTTTTAATGCTTAGGGGCAATTTTCCCTTGGTGCTCAGGATGCTTGTGTACCAGATCTGTGATCCTGGAAGAGGCAATTCAGTCCCCATGAGAGGACAGCTCCTGCTTAGGAAAGCAGTCCCACTGTGGGTGATCTGCCTGCCTCACATCATTCTTGGAAGCTGTATGACAAATCTCTAGATGCCTCTCCAGGGGTCTGAAATGGAATACCCCAATTTTGCCCATCTTGAGAGGAAAGAGAGATTAGGTAAATCTGGGGCTGATAAAAACTTATATAGATAGTTTTTAGGTGAATACTCTTTAAATGATTAGCATGCAAAGGAACAGAGAAAGCCGTGAGCAAGTATTTAACCCAACACTTATAGTAACAAAGGACAAAGAAGCAAAATGAAGGCAGACATGCCAAGCTTTATTCTGCCTGGTTACCACAGAACATCTTCAGGCAGAAGTAAAGGGTCATGGCTTTAGAAAAGCACTCCCTGTTAGCTTGTCCATCTCAAACTAAAAGTAAAAATCAATGAATTCTTCACTTGAGATTGTATATGTGTCTAGTGGTGAACTTTTGACATCAGAGATTCAAAAGCTCCCCCCACCTCATGCTAATGATGCCATTTGTTAAACACACTCCTATAAAAGGACAGGATAACAAAACACAAATGATCATAACTTCCCCATCCTTCAGAGGCAGAGTTAAGGCTACTCCTATCTCCTCACATCTGAACTCTGCTTGAATTGAGTTCTCTCTCATTTACATTAGTCACCTTCCAGGGATTGGTCTACTGTGTGGCAGGCAAAATGGGCCTCATTGCTTAACACAGTTCAACAAAAGAAAAGAAAATATAGCTGGGCGTGGAGCCCCATGCTTGAAATCCTGGAGGCTCATGAGGCTGAGGCAGGAGGATCATGGGTTCAAAACCAGCCTCAGCCTAAGCAAGGTGCTAAGCAACTCAGTGAGAACCTGTCTCTAAATAAAATAAAAAAACAGGACAGGAGATTTGGCTCAGTGGCCAAGTTCCCCTGAGTTTAATTCTCAAAGGCGGGAGGGGGGGAAGCTTGGAAAACTAATGACCTATACAAATGTGATTTCAAAAAGTACTAGTTTCAGCATATTTTAACATACTTTGGTTTAAAAAATGATGTCTATAAGGGAAATTTCCATTTATACAGTATGTATCTATGGGAGGGAAAGTGGACTGAATCACTAAAAAAATGGAAAAGGCATCTATTTGGATGTACATAAAAATATATTTTAAAAATTATGTCTGCTTAAGGAAATTTTCCTTGACATCCTGTCCTTGTTTTTCTATATATTATATATATTTAGTTGTAGATGGACACAGAATGTTTATCTTAGTTATTTTTTTCTATGTGGTGCTGAGAATGGAATTCAGGGCCTCATATGCTAGGCAAGTTCTACCATGGAGCCACAACCTTATCTCCCTCATTTTGTCTTAGTAAGTCTGTACCTATATTCATCTTTATTTGCTTGGAGAAACAATGGTATTGACACAATGCTTAACCCGAAGCACAACCTCTGAGCTTTTAGAAATCAATTTCCTACCTAGCCTTGCTAGAATCTGATAGCTGTCATTCCTGTAGTGTAAACCTGGGGGAGTTGACTCAGAAGGGAAAGAGGAGGAAGAGGAAGAAGAGGAGAAGGAGGAAGAGGAAGAAGAGGAGGAGGAGGAGAAAGAAGAGTGGATAACATTAAATTGCTTTTGTGCAAATTGTTCACAGAAAATGTTACTCTCTTGTTTATTGTTGTCTTACCATACATAACATCTGCTGTGAGCTCACGCACACAGTTAAGTTTTGCTGTGCTTAGCAAAACAAGGAGTTCTGTGAGAAAGTATGAACTCTTTGAACTGTGTCCTTGTTGCTGTCTTAAGAAGACAGGAGAAAAGAATGTTCTGCCAAGTGTAAAATTTATATATATATCTGGAAATAACTAACCACAAGTTAATTGATAAGAAATATGGAGCACTGTGACCTTAAACAAAGTTTTCCTGAGAATGTTTATCCATGCTTATAAGGATTAAGCTGAGGAAAGGATGTTTTTTCTTTCCCCTTGTTTTAATTAACAATGCTTTATAAAAGAAGGAGAGAAAAAAGTAAAGACTTGTGTGTGCGTGTCTTTCTTAAGCATCTCTGCTGTACCAGGAATTACAGATTGTCAGCGGGTCTGACAATCTGCCCTATGCATGATCCAGTGAGAAGATTTTTCTTGACATATTTTTTTAAATGTTAAGAATAATGCTATTAACTCAAGAGTTTCATTTAAATACAAATTATGACATTGTCCTCACATTAATCATGTTTTGTTACAAATACATTTTTTTTCACTCACATCTTCTAACTTACTGGAACCAAAATTTAAACTTTGAAAGATTCAAATTTTACATTAATAATTCTCTTATTATTTCACTACATTTAACAAAAAATTCCAGGTTTTATTTGGGTAAAACCACATTTTAAATCTACCATTTTAATCAGCTTTTTTGCTGCCATGACTGAAAGACCAGATGGCAATTTTACAGCAGGTAGTTTAATTGGTGCTCATGGTTTCAAAGGTGTCAGACCATAGACAGCTAACTCCACTGCTCTGGGCCCAAGGTGAGGCTGAACACCAAGGCAGAAGGGCCTAGAGGAGGAAAGCAGCTCTGGATATAGCAATCAGGAAAGAGAAAGAGAATCACCAAGGACAAAACATTAAACAGAATCACATTTCCAACTATTTATCTCCTCCAGCCACACCCTACATTCTTCATTGCCACCAAGCTAAACTATTAAAGTGGATTAATGAGCTGATCAGGTTAAAATGCTCATCTTCCACCATTTCAACTCTAAACTTTCTTCCGATGTCTCACACATGAACTTTTGTGGAACAACACAAGTCAAAACCACATCTATTAAAGAGGAAGTATATTTTGGTCAGTTTTTGCATAATTTCAATGAAAATACACAATGAAACAATGTAGAGAAGGAAAAGTTGATTTGGGGCTCTTGATTTCAGTCTACACATGGTTGACTGTGTCTTTCTGGGCTCAAGGTGAGAAAGTAGGATTTGGTGAAAGAGCCAACCTGATGGAATCTGCTTGGGTCATGGTGGGTCAAAAAGCAGGGGAGCTGTTTGCATGTCCTGGGGACATGCTCCCAGTGACTCATTCCTCACCTACCTTTTACAACCCAGTCAATCCATCCAAACTAGAATAGACCGATGAGATCATCACTCATAATCTAATCATTCCACATCTGGATATTCCTGCATTAAAAGAAAATTTAGGGGCATGCCACAGATCCAAACCATAATAATTCCCCTTTGGGAATCTATTTATTTCATATACCAAAGCTTTCCAGCCAAAATTAACCTTCTTCCTATGCAAAGAAAAAAGAAAGCATGCTAATGTGAATCTAGTCAACCGCATAACAGTTTTATCATTATTCCTGGAGACAGTAAGTTATGACAAATTTCATATGACAAGTATAATGGTCAACTTATTGCAGCTGAACCTGTTTCCTAGTGCAACAAATCTGTGTGGACATCCACTCCTTGTCATTGTGGTACAATATTATTTATAAACTACATTTATAGGAACAATATGATGGACTCAAAATTCCAGATAATGTAAATACTATCACTAGATGCAGAAAATTCTTGGGAGCACTATGACATATTGACTTCTAGCTACCTCACAGTTACTATTACTCTGTTGACTGTCATATGGGATTTCCCAATATTTTGAATCTTATGAAAATAATACATAGAGAGAATAAGAGTTACAAAAATTTGGACATTAAAGATGAACCTTTCTTAGACCCAGCCCCTGAACATGACTTCATGGCCATAGACTCAAATTGGCCAGGAGACAAAATTAGAATGAATAGATAATTATTTTAAATACTCCAAACATCAAATAAAATAATTCATCAAGTATAGGTGAGTGTACTTACATGAAAACCATTGTCAGTCTCATTAGAGTATAATACATGAGGGATTTGGGGGTTGGTTTGGATGCCTAACCACTCATTCACTACATTTTCTTCACAATATACTCTTGATCATTGGCACTTTAGATACATTAGACCTATTTCATGTTGCAGGGAAATGCTGTCAGATGCAGAGGATGGAAATGACTAAAGCTGAGAACAAGCTCACAATGGCTAGTACCACTAACATCATGCAGGGATTGCTTCCTTTATGGTTTTAAAACTATTTCCTTTTCCTGAAGACTACATTCCTCTCTCTCAGACTCTCTATCTAATGCTATGATGGAGACTTTCAACTCTGCATGCACACTGTGGTACTTAGCCCAAAGGGTCCACTGTGAAGCTGTACTTCTCTAAAGCTGCATATGTATTGGAGATCCTGCACAGTGTAAGGCCTTCATTGAGCAGACCCTCATGACTGAGAAGGGAAGAATACTGCATGTCAAGAACCATAATTATTTTGTACTATATGAGTGCCTTTAAAATATGTTTTCACATTTTATATCTGATCTGACATCCTTGTGCTATTAAAAATGTATCATTAAACTTAGCCAACCTCTTCTCTACAGCAATCTTAAAGCTAAAAACTCTACAAGATAATTTCTGAATCTATATAGCACTTCTCCTTGCTTGCCTACATAAAGACCCCAAGGAAGAATTTAATAAACCTACTGATGCATAATTTTTGTTCCATAGGTATAAAAGCTCCCCAAAACTCTTCCATGGTGGGAAAAAACAAACAAACAAACAAAAAAAAAACAAAACAAAAAACTCATGAAGGTTAACATGAAACTGTGCCAAGGCCATGGTAATTCCCATATGCCTCAGCAGAATAAAGTAAGTTCTCACTTTACATCGCCACTTCCTGAGGGGGGGGGGCGGAAATTACATACACATATCAATATCATATCATGTGCCCTACATATGGAGGACTGGCTTGGAGTACCTGCTTAGATGCTAATAGCACATTCATGAGTTGCTAGAGCCAAGTAGAGGAAGTAGATAGACAACAAAACCCAGCATAGGTCAGGAGAGACAGGTAGGGAGTAACTCTCCTGGAACTGGCTGGTGTTTGCAAATATGGGGATGAAGGTACCCCAGAGGGAATGTGCAACCTTCATTCTCTACCTGCCTTCCCATTCACTCCTTGAATCCCAGATAGCACTGGGCATGAGAGGAAAAACTCCTCCTTACGGGTGTCTACAACAGGAGAAAAGAATGGGGATGAAGAGAACTTCAGACACTGAGACTGCAGATTAGATATGGACCTTTTCTTTTTTCCCGTATGTTCATTAGTGCATCAGAATTAATATATACAGGTGGGGTATGTTATTAGGTTATCATACATGCACAAAATACAACAATATAACTTTTGTCATGATTATTTCCCAGCATTTATTCTTTTTCCTTATCCTTCCCTCCTCCCTGTGCCTGATTCTTTTTCTCTACTAATCTCCCCGTGATTGTTGTGATATCTGCCAGTACATATCTCTTTTCTTTCCCAACTCCCACATGAGAGAAAACATGAGCCTTGACTTTCTGAGTTTGACCATTTTCAACTTAACATATATTTCCATCTTCCATACACTGTCCAGCAAATGACAATTTCATTCTTCTTTGTGACTGAATAAGATTCTACTGTGCATTTATCCACTGGTACACATTGAGGCCACTTGCATATTTGTAATCACATTGCTATAAGCCTGGGTATGAATGCATCACTATAATATCCTAACAACTTATTTTACAATAAATATCAAAGAGCAGTATGGCTGGGTCATAGGGTTTTCCATTCATAGTGTTTTGAGGAATTTCCTAATGACATCACAGTGAGTGTACTAATGTACAATCCCACGAATAGTTGAAAGTATCAGTTTTCTTCCACAATTTCTCCAGTATGTTTTGTATTCAGATGACTGTCATTCTAAGCAGAGTGAGATAAAACGTCAATTTTAATTTCCCTAATTCTTAAAGATGGTAAACTTTTTTCATAAATATATACATATAGAGCATATAAAATATACAATTCTTTCTTCTTTTAAAAGTAATTAATTTGTTCATTTATTCACTGGGGTTTTTTATTATAAAATTTTAGAGATCTTTATGCATACTATTACTCCTCTCTCAAAGAGGAACTTACCTAAGACTTTCTCCCCTCCTATGGGTTTTCCATATTTTATTTGCCTTGCAGAAGACTTAGAATTTGATAAAATCACATTTATTAACTCTTCATATTATTTCTTCAAGTTCTTGATCTTCACGGATTCTACTGAAAAAAAAAATTGTTGCTTGCAGCTACATTGGAGTGTTAACTATTTTCTCCTAGGCATTGCAGTTTATTCTCTAATTCATAGCCCATTGATCCATATTGAATTGACTTTTATGCAAGGTGAGAGAGATCTAGTCTCAATCTTTTACAAGATAGCCTTTGTAAAAAATGTTGCTGGAAAACAGGTTATCTCTTCTCCAATGTTTTGTCATACTTGTCAAGGACTAAATCTGTGTGGGATTTTGTCTTTGAATTCTAGTCTGCTCCACTGATTTGTCTCATTTCTCCGGTTGAACATATTTCGATTTTAAGAACATTTTATCCTGAAATTTCTGAGTCTTATTTTACAAATTTTTCTTACCTTGTTAGTGCTTTCAAATTAATGATTCATTTTACTATTAATAAATTACTGAAATGTGGATTCAATGAATCATCTGATCATAAAGCATATTTAGTCAAAATTAATTTGTAATTATTCACCCACTAATGTAATTTCTGATTAAAAATTTGCCTCTGAATATACCAGAATGAAGTTAGTATATGATGCAGATTCCATGGAACAAGGAGGTGGCATTCAGGATTTAGATGTGGGTCCTTCCTTCTGGGACACTCTTCCCCATTACCCTGGGCTCAGTGGCCACAAAAGGAAACTGAAACACCAGGTCAAATGTATTAATAATATTTATATCATCACTCCACCTACCATCCAGATTTGAGAATGTCAATAACTTTGCTCCAATACCCATCCCAATATCGTTCTCACTTATCCCTAGGAAATTGGATTCATTGAAAATAAGAACAGAGACATCTGATGCTGACATATAAGACCAAACCTTTAAAGACTCCAGTTCATTGTTCTGACCCCTGAGCCAGGGAAGGGTATGATCTGTTAGCTCTCTCCCCATCTCCTTCCACTTTCCATGGCTGTCCTCTCTTACCTTTTGCCTTCCATCTCTTCACCTTCTCCTTGACACAGAAAGTCTGGCCAGTGGTGCACGGGACTGCTCTTTATTCTTCTATGTCCACACTTCATATTTATTCTTGACACTTACAAACAACAAAGAGGGGTGGGGAAGAACCATCCTGTACCTTGATACCAAGGGATCAGCATAATTGTTGAGATACTGGCATAGCAAGTAGCATTCAAGGGTGTTGTTAAGCCAAGTCATTTGTTATAATTAAGTTTTTAAAACCGCGCTCTACACATAACTACTCTTCTCTCTACAAAAATTGCTTCTGAAAATTTTAGGGTATTCATGCAAACTTTCAGATTGAACAGGTAATATATTCCCCTTATCCCCAGTAGTGCTCATGTTTTGTGTGGTTAGGTGAAAGAGTTTTGCTGCCCAATAACCTACAATGGAAGTCACCATCTCAATCTTCAGGAAATGTGATTCATTGCTATTAAGCTTTGTACAAAATGCAAAGTGATTTTTGTCTAAGGCCATCAATCCTTCTCATAAGACCTTTGGAATGCTGTTAAACAGTTTGCTAAAAAAAAAAAAAAAAAAAAAAAAAAAAGCCCACACACTGACTAGGGATTTTGCCCTCAGAAGAGCCTCTCCCATGCTTTATCAGAAGCTAGCACCATTGCTTCATCTTCCTTTCAAAATCAGTACCTGGAACATTAGGCACAAATGATGTGAACCCTATCACAAGTGCACACTACACTATCAAGTGAAGTAGAAGCACTGAAAATAGAAAGGCCACAACTACAGTCTGCACAATAAAAACTTGTTAGGCAACTAGTGATGTACTTAATTCATTCATATCTCTCTCCCTCTCTCTCTCTTCCTTCCCAGCTGTCATGAGGTAAGAAGTCCTTCTCTACTACGCCATCACATATTATGTTCTGTTTCACCTCAGGCCTAAAGCAAGGTGTTCAGTCGATGATAGACTGAAATTTATATGACCATGAGCCAAAATAAATCTTCCCTCTATTAGGTTGAATTTTCTCTGGTATTTTTGTGAGTGAAATGGAAATCTGAAACATAAATAAAACTGGAATGTGTGAAGGCTCTATCAGATTTCTGGTTCAGAGTTTCTCAACCTGTGCAACAGTTTTATGTTCTTCAAAGGAACCATAAAATTGGACATTTTCACACCTTCCTTTGCTCCACTACCTTCTATGTATAAGAAGTAAATATCACACATTTAGAGGGTTTCTCTTCCACTATGAGTAAAATGGCATTAAAAGCAACAGGAAAAAATGATTGACCACTTCGTTAATGTTCAGAGTTTTTGTAGTGTGAATCCTCCACTTGAAGATGATGAGGAAAATTGGATCATTTGCCAGAATTTTTGAATTCAAATAGCATTGCTACATTACCATTTCTTTAACGATTATTAGAGGAACTGCACCAAAGGGGTTTACATTAATATATGTTTGTTCTGATTGTTTACATCAATATAGCTTTGTTCCAATACAAGTTATTTCATGTTTTTTGAATGCCACTGCAACAAATAAAGAATTTGCTTTTTATATACAATGTTCGTTCTTATATTTGAAAATAGCAAGATTAATTGAAGGCTTTTTCACATTGTTGACTCTCATTAGGCTTCTATCCAGTATGAATCTATTTATAATTTGAAGCTGATAATAAAGGAGGGCAGGAGTTATGGCTCAACAGTAGAGCATTCACTTAGAACATGTGAAGCCCTGGGTTCTATCTTAGCACCACATAAAAATAAGTAAATAACATAAAGACATTGTGTCCAACTACAACTAAAACAAACATATATAGAGAGAGAGAGAGAAAAAAAGAATAAGGAAACATTTTTTACATTGCTTCCATTTACATGTTTTCTCTGCAGTATGAGTGTGTCTACACCCTTGAAAGAGAGTGACAATCCTGATAGTTTTTCCAGACTGTTTTCATACAGTCTCTCTCTGGTATGAGTTTTCAAACTGAATTAGAATGAGCAAAAGTTGTACCACATTGTTTACATGAGGTAAAAGTACTTATTGGAGGTCTCTCTCCAATAAGTTCATTCATGTACATGAAGATATACACAACTAATAAATGCTTTACCACATCATTACATTCACAGAGCTCTTCTCCAATATATTTTTGTGTGTCTAAAGCCCACTGTAATAAGTGAAGGTTTTCCCACATTGTTTACATTCACAAGGTTTTACCCCAGCATGAGTTTTGTCATGTATTCGAAGATAATTCAAACCACTGAAGGCTTTACAACACCATTTATTCTCATGGGGCCCTTCTCCATTGAGATTGTTCATGTATTTGAAGGGAAAGGGGGAAAAAAAACATGAAGATTTTTCCTTTTATTTTTAAAAATTCTTTAGATGTTGATGAACCTTCATTTTATTCATTTATTTATAGGTGGTGAGGAGACTCAAACCCAGTGCCTCACATGCCAGGCAAATGCTCTACCACTGAACCACGACCCCACCATGATGGTTTAACACATTATTTACATTCATAGATTCTCTCCATTGTGAGTCTGCTCAGGAACATGAAGATAAACAGAACATCTAAAGCTTTTACCACAATGTTTACATACCCATGTAAACATTCTTTCCAGTATGAGTTTTTTCATGGGAGTGAAGTTCAACGGGTGAAGCAAAGTCTTTCATGCAGTGTTTACATTCATAAGACTTCTTTCCTATGAGTTGGTTCATGTGAGCAAAGTTAACTGGATGAACAAAAGGCTTTCCCACAGTGTTCACACGGATCATGATTTTCTCCAGTATGATTTTGTTTAAGTATTTGAAGGGTAGTTAAAGTAGTGAAGGCTTTTGAACATTGTTTACATTTATACGGATTCTCTCTACCATGAATTCCTTCATGTGTACAAAACTCAATGTACTTAGTGAAGGCTTTGTTTCACTGCTTAGAGTCATAGGGCTTCCCTCCCATATGAATTTGTTCATGTGCCTGAAGAATAGAGGACTGAGTGAAGGCTTTCCCACAGTGCTTACATTCATAGGGCTTCTCTCTAGCATGAGTTCTTTCATGTGAGTGAAGGTTAGATAACCAAGTGAAGGCTTTGCCACACTTCTTACATTTATAGGGCTTCTCTCCAGTATGAGATCGTTTATGTATTTGAAGGCTAGACAAAGTAGTAAAGGCTTTACCACATTGTGTACACTCATACGGCTTCTCTCCAGTATGAGATCGTTTATGTATTTGAAGGTTAAACAACCTAGTGAAGGCTTTACCACATTTTGTACATCCATAGGGTTTCTCTCCAGTATGAGTTTGCTTATGTTTATAAAGGTAAGAGAAGGCAGTGAAGGCTTTTCCACATTCTTTGCACTCATAGGGCTTCTCCCCAGTATGAGTTCTTTCATGTGTGCGAAGGGTACCAGATGAGCTAAAGGCTTTGCCACATTGCTTACATTCATAGGGCTTCTCTCCAGTATGAGAGCGTTTATGTATTTGAAGGTTAAACAAACTAGTGAAGACTTTATCACATTTTGTACATCCATAGGGCTTCTCTCCAGTATGAGAGCGTTTATGTGTTTGAAGGTAAGAGAAGGCAGTGAAGGCTTTTCCACATTCTTGGCACTCATAGGGCTTCTCCCCAGTATGAGTTCTTTCATGTATGCGAAGGGTACCAGATGCACTAAAGGCTTTGCCACACTGCTTACATTCATAGGGCTTCTCCCCAGTATGAGTTCTTTCATGTCTGTGAAGGGTACTAGATAAACTAAAGGCTTTGCCACATTCCTTACATTCATAGGGTTTCTCTCCAGTATGAGTTTGTTTATGTTTTTGAAGGTAAGAAAATGCAGAGAAGGCTTTTCCACATTCTTTGCATTCAAAGGGCTTCTCCCTAGTATGAGTTCTTTCATGTCTGTGAAGTTTAGTAGATGAAATAAAGGCTTTGCCACATTGCTTACATTTATAGGGCTTATTTGCAGTGTGAATTTGTTTATGTTTTCGAAGGTAACATAAGGCAGTGAAGGCTTTTCCACATTCTTTGCATTCATAGGGCTTCTCCCCAGTATGATTTCTTTCATGAGCTTGAAGTGTACCAGTTGAACTAAAGGCTTTCCCACATTGCTTACATTCATAAGGCTTCCTTCCTGTATGAATTTGTTTATGTTTTCGAAGGGAAGAGAAGGCAGTGAAGGATTTGCCACATTCTTTGCATTCATAGGGCTTCTCTCCAGTATGAATTTGTACATGGGCGTGAAGGGTAGAGGACTGAGAGAAAGATTTCCCACATTGTTTACATCCATAGGGCTTCTCTCCAGTATGAGTTCTCTTGTGTGAGTGAAGGATGGAGGACTGGGTAAAGGCTTTACCACACTGCTTACATTCATAGGGCCTCTCTCCGGTATGAATTCGTTTATGTTGCTGAAGAGAAGAGGAAGAAGTGAAGGCTTTTGTACATTGTTTACACTCATAGGGCTTCTCTCCAGTATGAGTTCTTTCATGTATTTGAAGTTTGGAGGACGTAGTGAAGGCTTTTCCACACTGTTTACATTCTGCCATATGAGTTTGTTTATGTACTTGATGTTCAGAGGAACAAGTGAAGACTTTACTACATTGTTTACATTCATAGAGTTTCTTCCCAGTGTGGATTTGCTCATGCTTGTGAAGTTTACTAGATGAAGAAAAGGCTTTACCACACTGTTTACATCCATAGGGCCTCTCTCCAGTATGAGTTCGTTCATGTGAGTGACAGTTAAATAACCGAGCGAAGGCTTTCCCACATTGTTTACATTCATAGGGCTTCTCTCCAGTATGAGTTCTTTCATGTATTCGAAGGGTACCAGATGAGCTAAAGGCTTTGCCACACTGCTTACATTCATAGGGCTTCTCTCCGGTATGAGTTCGTTTATGTGTACGAAGGGAAGAAGAACAAGTGAAGGCTTTTGTACATTGTTCACATTCATAGGGCCTCTCTCCAGTATGAGTTCTTTCATGCATTTGAAGTTTAGAGGGTGTAGTGAAGGATTTTGCACATTGTTTACATTCATAGGGCTTCTCTCCAGTGTGAGTTTTTTCATGTGAGTGAAGGCAAGATGACCGAATGAAGGCTTTGCCACACTGCTTACATTTATATGGCTTCTCTCCAGTATGAGTTCTTTTATGTACTTGAAGTTCATAGGAAAAAGTGAAGACTTTACCACATTCTTTACATTCATGGGGCTTCTCTCCAGTATGAATTCGTTCATGTGAGTGACAGTAAGATAACCGAGTGAAGGCTTTCCCACATTGTTTACATTCATAGGGCTTCTCTCCAGTATGTGTTCTTTTATGTATGCGAAGGGTACCAGGTGAGCTAAAGGCTTTGCCGCACTGCTTACATTCATAGGGCTTCTCTCCGGTATGAGTTCGTTTATGTATCCGAAGGGAAGAAGAACAAGTGAAGGCTTTTGTACATTGTTCACATTCATAGGGCCTCTCTCCAGTATGAATTCTTTCATGTAATTGAAGTTTAGAGGATGTAGTGAAGGCTTTTGCACATTGTTTACATTTATAGGGCTTCTCTCCAGTATGAGTTTTTTCATGTGAATGAAGGCAAGATGACCGAATGAAGGCTTTGCCACACTGCTTACA
Source organism: Marmota monax (assembly GCF_021218885.2). Lineage (NCBI taxonomy): Eukaryota > Metazoa > Chordata > Mammalia > Rodentia > Sciuridae > Marmota > Marmota monax. The sequence goes on along the minus strand of NW_026692662.1, from coordinate 122,134 downwards.
TTTATATGGCTTCTCTCCTGTATGAGTTCTTATATGTACTTGAAGTTCATAAGAAGAAGTGAAGACTTTACCACATTCTTTACATTCATGGGGCTTCTTTCCAGTGTGAATCTGTTCATGCTTCCAAAGTGTACTGTAAGAAAGAAAGGCTTTCCCACACTGCTTACATTCATAGGGCTTCTCTCTTGTATGAATCCGTATATGTATATGAAGAGAAGAGGACGTACAGAAGGCTTTTGCACAGTGTATACATTCATAAGGCTTCTCTCCGGTATGAGTTCTTTCATGTGAATGAAAGTGAAAAGCCCGAGTGAAGGCTTTACCACACTGCTTACATTCATATGGCTTCTCTCCTGTATGAATTCGTTCATGTACTTGAAGTTCAGAGGAACATGTGCAGACTTTACCATACTGTTTACATTCACAGGGCTTCTCTCCAGTGTGAGTTTGTTTATGTATTCGAAAGTAGGAGAATTTACTGAAGGCTTTACCACATTCTTTACATTCATAGTGCTTTCCTCTTGTATGAGTTTGTTTATGTATTTGAAGAGAATATGAATGAGTGAAGGCTTTCCCACATTGTTTACATCTGTAAGTCATCTCTCCAGTAGGAGTTTGTACATGCATTTGAAGGTTATTTGAAATAGTAATGGCGCCTCCACATTGCTTACATCCAGGTGGCTGCTCTCCAGTATGAGATGGTTGATATTTTTGAAAACACCTGGAACAACTGAACTCTCTTCCAAATGTCAGACCTCCATTAGGTCCATTTACACTGTGCTCTGACACGTGGCATGGAACACTTGTGAAAGAAATGGAGGATTTTCTCTTCTCTTTATATTCATATAGCTTTCTTCCACACTCCTCATTCTCATATGGTTTGTTTGCAGAGTGAGATAAGATGGGCCTATTAAGGAAAACGTGACATGTGAAGACCTGGCCACACATATTGCTTTCACATGAACTGACTAGCAGAAATGTTCCTTTAAGACTAAGATTTGGAATCTCACTGAAGGTTTTTACACAGAGTACCTTTTCAAAGTTTTCCAGAGCCTACCATATGACTTCTGTAAAAAAAAAAAAAAATTATAAGCACAATTTATGGTTGGGTAATTAATACTTTTACATTTATTAATAGGCTTTGGACTTATATTACCAATATCAGGGAAAGTATGGGATTTCTGTCATGTCTACACTATATGCTCTTTGAAAGTCAATGTAACAATTACTTTATAAGACTGCTTCACCACAACTGCTACTAAAGCAGTGCTATCATAAATGAAGTTTTTTGAGATTGTCAATAAGTCAATAATTTTTTAAAACAGTAAACAATTACCTTACATTAAAGTTCATTTTGGTGTAAAAAGAATAATTCATCTCATGCTTGTTTTTCTTGCTTATTTGTAGAATTATAGGATGTGCTAGAATTCCCTCAAAGCACTTGGTTTCCTCATATGAGTACAAATTACCTTATGTCTCTCTCAGTATTTGTATTCTGATATTCCATGTTCTGGTCCTCCCATGTGTCTCCTGAAATGTAGTCCCAGAAAAGTCATTAGAATCATCATGATTTCAGAATGCATTATGGGATTTACAATTTGGACAACTATACTGCACCCATTTAAAAAGATTTAAAAAGAGGGAAAAAAGGATTTTATTTATGCTGCAGAGGGCAATGTCATTAGACCCAATTTATTCCCCTAAGTACACCCTTTCCCACATTCCAAATTCATGAAGGAAAAAAAAAAAAAAAAACACCTCCCAGGTGCTCTATCCTTGATTATGTAATGAAACATCATCCTTACCTATAGAAGCCAGGTTTCTAAGGACTTCCTGCATCACATCTCTATGGAGACTTTTCTGGGAAGGTTCCAGCAAAGCCCACTCCTCCTGGGTGAACTTCACAGCCACATCCTCGAAGACCACTGAATTCTAAAATACCCCACAAAAATGTAGTGCAGGCCAGGACAGAAAGTCAGCATGAGGGCTCTATTCTTAATATGTGACATGCTCTCACAATTGTGATCTCCAAATATTCAGTCTATGATATGGTTGTTAAACTTGTACTATGTCTGCACTCAATTCCCCAATCAGGCATTCCAATATAAGAACTGAACTATCAGGAAAGCATCAGCAGAGGAAAATTCCTTCTCAATTTTAGTTCAGGCATGCTACTGAGTCACCCCTAAGATCTTTTTAGGATGAATGTCTAATACATGGAATAATGAAGCCTTACTATATCATGTGCAGAAGAGACCTAAGATTAGTTCTCCTGTCAGTACCTATCCTGAGAAAGGCCTACTGACAAAGTTGTACTTTAGCTGATAGAAGGAGGTAAAGATTTGGACAGGATCTCACCAAACTAAGCATTTACACAGAGTCGCAGTGATGAATGATTGCTTTACTCTGGAAATTGTATTATTTTGTCCCACTCATACAATATAGAACCTCCACGATCAATGATCACCAATCCATTAAAAAAAAGAAAAAGAACCCTCTGAAAACAAAGTCTAAGAGCTTTCATGATAGGCAACATTTCATTGAGGTGGTCACAACATGGCAATGGGGGATTGAGCTCAACCTGTGTGATTACAACCAAGACAACCAATTAGAATATATTGGTGCTTTATTCCAGATCAAATGTAACCTACTAATTACAAGAACAATCATCAATAAACAACTTGTAATCTCTTCAAATTAATATCAAAATATAATGGGAAAAGTGCCAAATACTTTTCTGACATTTCACAAACCAAACTCCTAGTCATCAATGGAAGGTACTTGTCCAAGCCCAATAAGAATAAGAAATGTGTAACACCTGTCAATATGTTCTAGATAGCAGATTGTTGTCTTACATCATATACAGTCATGTGCCACATGATGTTTTGGTCAATGATATTTTTGGATAATAATGGGCTACATATAAATGGTTATCAATAGAAAAGGGATTATTGCAGTGTTTGTAGTGACGGTGGTGCAAACAAACCTAATGCATGATCAATTTTGGTAGCTTGTTAAGTGAAATGCTGTGTGGGGCTGGACCCTAGGAAGCACTTACATGAGACAGCCTAGTATGTAACAGCCATTCCTTCTAGGACCCTGTGAATACACTGTGGTGTATGTGCAATGGTGAGGCCGCCTAAATATAAACTACCAGAATGTTTAAGTGACACCTGAGTATAAATAAAGAACTTTAAATAATACTATTGGACACAGCTAGCATAGAGTTACCTGTAGGTATTCTGACCGTGGAAATGTACAGGGAAGCATTCTTCTGGTGAGCAAACTCCTGGGGGCTGGGGGGGGGGGCGGTTACAGGAGCTCTGTTTCCTGTGTTTGGAATGTCCAGCAATTTCTCTTTGAAGCTATTAAGATAACTATACAGGCTCACTATCTAATTTCTATGGTGATGTCCTTAGAGAAAAGGGGTTCTGTGTTTATATGAACCTGGACCTTATGTCAGTTAGTTAGCACTTGGGATTAAAGTAAGACTAAATCATAATGTAGTCATGGTAACAACAAGCTATGTAACTTGGGAGATAAATAAACATGGTGCTAGGAGGAGCAGCCACTTCTTTCTTGCCTCTGCATTATATGGGTAAGTCTCTGTTGTATTCCATGACTAAAACACCCAGTCCAGTGAACTGGGCTGCACAAAATAATCAGAGACAGAAATACCTTTTCCTTTCAGTCCTGTCATGGCTCCTCTGACCTTAGAGGTCCATGGAAAGAGAGAGAAGCAGGTGCTAAACCCTTTTAATGGGAAGAAGCCATTCAAATGAGGCAAGAAGTAGGATTACAAGGGAACAGTGCACCCTCTGGGTGCACCCTATTCCTAGGGCCACTCCCAGTGCCATACGTTATTATCTGAAAGAGGGAAAAGACCGAGTCACCAGTCATGCCACTATTACACCAGACTACAGTGATCTTTCGGATCCTCTTGGTGCATCAGGATTTAAAGGTGTGTGTGTGTGTGTGTGTGTTTGGAGTGGCTCCCCACAAGCCTTCTTTGTTCCTTTCTTTATAGTTAGCAAAGAGATGAACCATAAGAGGGACCAAGAGAAAAGAAAGCTTTCAGTGGTTTGAAATTCATATAAAAAATTGACTCATGACAGAATGCATTTTTGAGAAGTGGAAACATTCACACGCAATTTTAAAGATGAGTCAACACAAAATGGTATTAAACTGAAAAAATGCATTATTTTCCTCATTACTTGCACACATGTTAACTCATTAGACATTCTGGTGTGAAATACAAAACTAAAACAGTTTCAAAATGTTTTTTTCTAGAGAAATAGAAAAAAAAGATTTTTATATAAGAAGAGTAAGCAATAACAAAGAATGAGAAATTCAAATGCATTTAAAAGATGAAAATGTATCAAAAAGTAGCCTGAAATAGATGGGACATTAGAGGGTGTGGGTGCATAGTGATATGAATAAATGCACAACTGAAATGGAAAAGAGCCAGGACATGCAGCAGGAGCAGGAAACCACGTTAACCAAAAAAAAAAAAAAAAAAAAGGTTAAGAAATTATCAACAAAATCTGACACAACTAAAACTACAAACTACTTCAGGGAAATGATACATGTAAAGATATTTGGTATTTGCAAGCAAAAGGAATTGTAATCTACACAAAAATTAACCATGAAGTCAGTTCAATCACTTTCTAAATAACAATGACATTTTTTACATAAAAGTAAGAAGTATCATTCTAATGTTCACATGGAAACACAAGAAAATTAACAACAGAAGAAAAAAAATAAACTGCAGAGCACCACATTTCCAGCTTTCAAAACCTCCTCCAAGTATACTAACAAAGACAGAGTAGCACTGGTTTAAAGGCAGACATATAAAACAATAGGGGAAAATGGGGGACCAGGACACTGCTGACCCATGCAGAAAAAGAAGAAAAAAATGTTGCACAGCAAACAAAAAATTCAAGAAAATGAATGGCTGGGAAACTGTGTGTTCATGTCAATGCGTGAAGTCAGACCCTCCCCTCACGGCACATGCCTACATGAAATCTACATGGACCAAAGCCCTGAAGAGGTGAACCTCACCCATTCTTAGAAGACAATGCAGAGCACAATCTCACAACACTAGAGCACAATCTCACAACAATGGATTTGGGAATGGTTTGGGGGATATTGTTCCATCCATGTGATTCATGAAAGAATAGATGAACTTGATTTCACCAAATGGCTTTCAGTCCTATGGTTTGCAGCAATGAGACTGAAACTATGGACACCACACTGAGTGGAACAATCCAGGCACAGAGAGACATCTGTGTGTACAAACTCACTCAGAGAAGCTACAAGTTGAGTTCACAGAAAGTACAAGAGTAGTCACCAGAAGCAAGGAAGAGAGAGGAGAAGGGACAGGGCAGGACTGGAAGAGCAGACTGTGTATCAGGTACTAAAATACTCTCAGGAGGGGCCAGCAGGACTGCTCTCCAGAACAGTAGAGTGTCCAGAGCATGTAGTGCAAAACATGTCACTGTGCATTTCATAATAAAGCATGGGGAGTAGTCCACAGACACCCAGAAATGATAAATCTAAGGGTCAGAAGGGCTAAAGCCCTAATCTTATCATGACACACTGGAACACTGAAGAACAAAACCCTGTCTCCATGACAGAAAAACAAGTCAAGGATTCCTGCTCTCACTACTTCTAGACAACACAGCAAGAGGGGGGCTCCCAGGGAAGCCAGGAACAAAATCACAGCATTCCAAACCTCAGGGCTGACTAACACAGCACCAGATACTGAGGCAAAACCAAGGACTCCACCATATAAAGGTGGGAAAGGTAAAAACTCAGACCCACTCATGGGCTGAGACAGCTGCCACAGGCACCAAGACAGGAGGAGAGAGGGACACCTCTGCACGCTTCACCACCTTCACCACCTCTCACCCCATCAACAGTGACTGCCTGACACAGTGCCCATTTGCCTTGTATTTCTGGCTTCCTGCTCCCTACAGTCTCTACTACAAGTGGAAAAGGACATCTGACAGGGTTTCTTCACTGCTGAACCTACCAGAAAGCCTTCGACATGGGGGAGATCGATACCTGAGAAGTCCCAGGGCTCTAACACAAAGAGGCCTCACACAAACCTCCTCACAGGCCCACAGCCACTCAACTGTCACAGGCTGAAGTGATCAACCCTATCTCACGTGTCAGAGCGGTGGCTCCTGGACCCTAAGCCATTTCGCAAAGTTGGGGAAACCCAAATGAGTTCACAATGTAGGTCCACATGACATCCTGCCCTACAAAGTTCAGCGCACCAGCATTCATGATTTTCAAAACCTGGAAGCACCCAAGAGGAAGACGTGTTCCCAAGGTCAGGAGTGAAAAAATTAATAAACAAAACTCATAAATTTAATAATCAAAAAAAATCAACTTTTTACTCATAAAATTCTGAAATGGAACTTAAAAAGTTCATTTACAATGACACTCAAAAAATAAATATAGAAGAATAAACAATATAATAATAATATATAATACATACATAATAAATAGCAAATAGAAAATTATAAAACTTATTTTCTAAACTGTAATGCTTGGTGGAAGTAGCTCAACATCCAAATAAATACCATTCTATGCTCATGGACCAAAGGTTTAATGTTATTAAGGTGGTGATACTCCCAAAGAAACTACCAATTATATTTAAACCCATCAGAATCCCGGGTGATGATTCCTTTTTAGAAATTGAAAATGTCATTCAACATTACGAGGGACCCAGAATACCACAGGACTTTGAAAACGAGAACAGCAGTCTGACTAGCACTTCATGAGTACAAAGCTCACTTCAAGTCGGGTGTAATCAAGGGTGCAGTAATGGTACCTGGAACACCATGTAGAAGAGAAATGACAGCAGCCTCAGGGAGAAGAAGGTCAGCCAAATAGTAGTGGAGCTGCTCTACATGGAAACAGGGAAAATGAAGCAGAACAAACGTGACCCTGGAACAGCCTCAAATTTCACATAACTTCATGATGCACCTCAGTCCTTACTGCAAACCCTGGGACTCAGCACCATCCTGCAGGGAGCAGCCTGAGCGCCCTGTGCAACATCAACATGCTACAGTGATAAAGTCACACCACAGTTCCCGGAATCCAAGGCCAGCCCAGGATGCCATCAAGAGAAAAAAGAATAAAGAAAATGAGGTACACATACACAATGGGATTTTGCTCAGTCATAAAAAATGAAAGTATGTCATTAGCATGAAAATGCGTAGAACTGGAAGACAACATACTAAGTGAAATAAGTGAGAGCCAGAAACTCAGATGCTGAATGTTTTCTTTCCCATATGTGGAAGCTAGAGCAAAATCAGGACAAAAAGTGGGGTAGGCAGGATCCCGTGAAAATAGAAGAGAGGGAGGTGAAGAAGAGGACAGAGACTGAGATAAGGGAAGAAACAGGAAATGAGAGAACACTGGAGTGGAGTTGAACAGATCATCCTACGCACATAGATGACATATCATGAAGAATTCCACCATTATGTTGATCCACAAAGCATAAATTTGAAAAAAAAAAAATAATAGTAGGAAGTCTAGTGAATAGAGGTAAGGAAACAGAAAGAAAGTAGGAGAGAAAGGAAAATTACTGGGGACTGAAGTGGAGTAACTTACACCAACCTAATGCTTGCACATTATGTAAAAAATAAAACCCAACATTAGCCAGGCAAGGAGGTACACACCTGTAACAGTAGCAACCGAGGAGTCTGAGGCCGAGGATGCAAGTTTGAGGCCAGCCTCAGCAATGTAGTGAGGCCCTAAACAAGTTAGGGAGATGGTCTAAAAATAAAATATAAAAAGGGCCCAGGATGTGGCTCAGTGGTAAAGTTCCTCTGAGTACAATCCCTGACAGCAAAAAGATAAATAAATAAAACAAACCCTAATATCACATATAACTAATATACTAATACAAATGGGGGGGGGGACAATTTGAGAATATATGAGAACTACTGCCCTGGGTTAGACACTCAGCACAACAAAGGAAATGAGAATAACAAAACATAACCTATTAGGAGCTTTTTTTCTTAAAGTCCTAAAACAAGTCCAATGAAAACAATGATCAAATAGAAGATTTTTTTTCTTTTTCTTTCTTTTTTTCTTTCTTTTTTAAGAATTTCAGTCTTCCAACTGGCTCTCATATGAGCTAAAGGTACAATCTGATGTAATAAAGAAGTTAGTATTTTGTAGAGTAAGTTTTAAAATATTCTATATGTTAATGTATTTTTTCTTATCAGTCTTGCTTTATCTAACTATGAAGGTTTTCACATTCTGTCTTTGTCCAAAGGCCAAATTCTCCAGACTTAACTCTCAAATACATTCAAAAACTTCTTTTAATAAAATCTTAGAAGGATATAAACATGGTTTTGTTTGGAATATGTCAATAACCATCAAGGACAAAAACAGGACTATCTGAAACCTTAATTTCAGTGTTCATCGTGGTTACTGGATTTTATACCTGACATTTCCAATTAAACAGGCCTCTCTTACATCTACATATTGTATACTTGGTATTAAATTGGCATTTAAACAAATGAGTGTTCATCAATTGAAAATTAAAGAATTAAATGGATCTAAATAATTCAAATCAAACAAACAAATATATAGATGTCTCTAAAGTTATGGCTCACAAGTTTTTCTATGTAACCAAAGAATAAAGTCTTAATTCCTAAAAAGTATCTAAACTATAATATACATTACTTCTAAAATGTCTCTTCAACAGAAAAAGGATGATTAATAATGTTAATCATGTTTTTATGTTACAATTAAAATAGATATATTCAATTTAACACAAATGCAATTAATCTTCATAAGTATGGTTTCTTGAGAATGAAGAAGATGGCGGCGAATAGAGTGCATCACCCCCGTGTACCACGTCACTGCGCAGGTGAATAACGAGTTAGAACGACCAAAAGCTATCTTGTTAGGAATTTCCAGCAAAATTGGGGTGCACCGAAACCTAGAGGAAGGATTTCCATCACCGAGGACCGGTTACTGGGTCTCAACTGTGAGTGAACTGTGCACCCGGAGATCCAGGCTGATTGATCCACGGCCCACCCCGCGGCTAGAGACGGCGGGGCACCAAGAAGCGGCCAGCAACACACAGAAACGGCGCTGTGGATTCTGTGGAGTCCTGCCGGCTGTGCCCTCACTGAGCTCCCGGCTGAGTTCGGGGTTTGAGACGGGGAAGGAAGCGGTCCAGTTCTGTCCCCCAATCCGGACAGTCCACCATGGAAGCCAGCGGCCACCATCATGGAGAGCTGATGTCACCATCGCCAGTTTCCGAAAGATCGCAGCAATAGAACAGGTGTGTGTTATTCAGCCCATCTCCCATACAGCGGGGAATTCGCATAAAATCTCTCCCCGGCTTTCTGGGGGAAGGATTATCAGAGTGAGCGTGAATAGAGGCGAAAGGTAAAGGCACCTGACCTCCAACTCCCCATCCCCTCAGCGGGGAAAACAAAACCTGTCTTGCCAGCTCTGGGGGAGGGGCAAGCGGAAGGAATCAAACAATAAGGTGCCGGTTCCCAATAGCCACGCTCCACACCCAGCAAACTGCAGGCCCAGAGTATAGTTTGAACTGCCGAGAGGCATCACAGTGGGGAAGGCCTGGCTAGCAGGAGAAGCCAGGGGACTAGAGGCCAGGAATAAACCTAAGCTAACAGGTTTTTGAGAGACACCAGGGGCGGGAGGAGGGAGCGGCCTCACACAGATTGTATCCTACAGCCAGAGGGCAAAATCTCAGCCCGGAAGGCACAGCACCACCTACTGGAAGCGAAGAAAATAGAAACCTAACAGTGCCTTTTTTTTTCTTGTTTCATTTTTTAAATTCTTAATTTTTTTAATTTTAAATTTTATTTTTTTAATTGTATTTTTTCAATTGTAATTTTTATTTTACTGCATTTTATTAATTTTTTGATCATTTCTTTTCTTTTCTATTCTTTTCTCTTTCTTTCTTCTCTCCCTCTCACTTTCTTGGTTTGTGTCCTTACCTTTTCCCCATATTTCCTGTTAAGCATGAACACCCAGATTACGTATACCTTACTAAATGCAAATAGATGAATACTAGGAATAGGTCTATAGTATGCCTAAGCCCTTTACTACCCCCAAGTACTCCTGTCTATTCTCTTGTTAATATCCACCTGCATTTGAGCAACCCTCCAAAGAAGCTAACATATACTAACCTCCATACCTTCAAATCGCCCGACCTTAACATAAAATCCTAAGTCCAAACCTCAATTCTCTATACGCCATCAAAATCTGAAGGCCTTTAATGAAACTAATGAATTTGCCTTAAATCACAATTAAATCCAACATCTCTAAACATTGTCTCCTAACACAAAGGAGAGATAGTGGAACTATAAAAGCCAAAATGAATTTAAAGGAGAAAACAGAAACACAGCAGTCAAACAGAGTTGGAAAGTAACTTGAGCACCATGAAAAAACAAGGGAAAAAAGGATTACAAACAATGCAGGACAACTTAAAGACATAGGAGAACCTAGATGCATCAGAAAAATGGACAGAGAAAGAACTCAAGGCATACCTAACACAGATGGAACGGAACCTTAGAGAAGACATTAGACAGCAAGTCCAAATAATGAAAGTATATTTTGAAAACAAATTAAATAAGCAAATTCAAATGGCAAAGAATGAGCTCTACCAGGAGACAGAGATTAAAAAAAAAATCAAACAGTATCCTAGAAATGCAGGAAACCATAAACCAAATTAAAAACTCAAACAAGAATATTACAAACAGACTAGATCAAGTAGAAATCAGAACATCAGGTAATGAAAACAAAGTTTATCAACTTGAAAAGAATATAGTCAACACAGAAAGAATGCTTAAAATTCACAAGCAATCTATCCAAGAGATATGGGATGTCATAAAAAAAACAAACCTGAGAGTCATTGGGATAGAAGAAGGTATAGAGCTTCAAACCAAAGGAATGAACAATCTATTGAATGAAATAATCCTAGAAAACTTCCCAGATATGAAAGATGGAATGGATTGCGAAATCCTGGAAGCCTACAGGACCCCAAACATTCAAAACCGTAATAGACCAACTCCAAGACACATAATTATGAAGATATCCAACATACAGAACAAGGAGAGAATATTAAAAGCTACAAGAGAAAGGAGGCAGATTACATTCAGGGGTAAACCAATTAGGTTCATGGCTGATTTTTCATCACAGACGTTGAAAGCGAGAAGATCCTGGAACAACGTATTTCAAACGCTGAAAAATAATGGATTCCAACCAAGAATACGGTATCCAGCAAAATTAAGCTTCAGATTTGACAATGAAATTAAAATATTTCATGATAAACAAAAGTTAAAAGAATTCACAGCCAGAAAACCAGCACTGCAAGGCATTCTCAGCAAAACACTACAAGAGGAGGAATTGAGAAACAGCACCCAAAACTAACAGTGGGAGGTAACTCAGTAAAGGGAAGGAAAAAAAAGTAACCAAAAGGAAAAACTAGCCATATTAAAATAAATAAATAAACAAGCATGACGGGACGTACAAACCATATATCACTAGTAACCTTAAACGTTAATGGCTTAAACTCACCAATCAAGAGACACAGGCTAGTAACCTGGATTAAAAAAACAAATCCAACAATATGCTGCATTGAGGAGACTCATATGATAGGAAAAGACATACACAGGCTGAAGGTGAAAGGTTGGGAAAAATCACACCACTCACATGGTCCTCGGACGCAAACAGGAGTGGCCATACTCATATCGAATAAAATCAACTTCAAACCTAAGTTAATCAAAAGGAATAAAGAAGGACACTATATACTGTTAAAAGGAACCATCCACCAACAATACATAACAATTATCAATATGTATGCACCAAACAATGGTGCTGCAACATTCATAAAACAAACTCTCCTCAAGTTCAAGAGTCAAATAGACCACAACACAATAATTATGGGTGAATTCAACACTCCGCTCTCTCCATTGGACAGATCCTCCAGACAAAAGCTGAATAAAGAAACTATAGAACTCAATAAGACAATCAATAACCTAGACTTAACTGACATATATAGAATATATCAACCATCATCAAGTGGATACATGTTCTTCTCAGCAGCACATGGATCCTTCTCAAAGATAGACCATATATTATGCCATAGGGCAACTCTTAGTAAATATAAAGGTGTGGAGATAATACCATGCATCTTATCTGATCATAATGGAATGAAACTGGAAATCAATGATAAAAGAAGGAAGGAAAAATCCTGCATCACCTGGAAAAAGAACAATATGTTACTGAATGATCAATGGGTTACAGAAGACATAAAGGAAGAAATCAAAAAATTCTTGGAGATAAATGAAAATACAGACACAACATATCAGAATTTACGGGACACAATGAAAGCAGTTTTAAGAGGGAAATTCATTTCCTGGAGTTCATTCCTCAAAAAAAGAAAAAACCAACAAATAAATGAACTCACACTTCATCTCAAAACCCTAGAAAAGGAAGAGCAAAACAACAGCAAATGTAGTAGAAGGCAATAAATAATTAAAATCAGAGCAGAAATCAATGAAATTGAAACAAACAAACAAAAAAAATTGAAAAAAATTGATAAAACTAAAAGTTGGTTCTTTGAAAAAATAAATAAGATCAACAGACCCTTAGCCATGCTAACGAAGAGAAGAAGAGAGAGAGCTCAAATTACTAACATACGGGATTAAAAAGGCAGTATCACAATGGACACTACAGAAATACAGAAGATAATTAGAAATTATTTTGAAATCCTATATTTCAATAAAATAGAAGATAGTGAAGATATCGATAAATTTCTTAAGTCATATGATTTGCCCAGATTGAGTCAGGAAGATACACACAATTTAAACAGACCAATAACAAAGGAGGAAATAAAAGAAGCCATCAAAAGACTACCAACCAAGAAAAGCCCAGGACCGGATGGATATACAGCAGAGAGAATTAATACCAATACTTTTCAAGTTATTTCAAGAAATAGAAAAAGAAGGAGCTCTTCCAAATTCATTCTATGAGGCCAACATCATCCTGATCCCGAAATCTGACAAAGACACTTCAAAGAAAGAAAACTACAGACCAATATCTCTAATGAACTTAGATGCAAAAATCCTCAATAAAATCCTGGCGAATCGAATACAAAAGCATATCAAAAAAATTGTGCACCATGATCAAGTAGGATTCATCCCTGGGATGCAAGGCTGGTTCAGTATACGGAAATCAATAAATGTTATTCACCACATCAATAGACTTAACCATAAGAACCACATGATCATCTCGATAGATGCAGAAAAAGCATTTGACAAAGTTCAGCTTCCGTTTATGTTCAGAACACTAGAAAAACTAGGGATAACAGGAACTTACCTCAACATTATAAAAGCTATATATGCTAAGCCTCAGGCTAGCATCATCCTAAATGGAGAAAAACTGAAGGCATTCCCTCTAAAATCTGGAACAAGACAGGGATGCCCTCTCTCACCACTTCTATTCAATTTAGTCCTCGAAATACTAGCCAGAGCAATTAGACAGACAAAAGAAATTAAAGGCATAAAAATAGGAAAAGAAGAACTTAAATTATCACTATTTGCGGATGATATGATACTATATCTAACAGACCCAAAAGGGTCTACAAAGAAACTACTAGAGCTAATAAGTGAATTCAGCAAAGTGGCAGGTTATAAAATCAACACGCATAAATAAAAGGCATTCCTGTATATCAGCAACAAATCTTCTGAAATGGAAATGAGGACATCCACCCCATGCACAATATCCTCAAAAAAAAAAAAAAAAAAAAAAAACTTGGGAATCAACCTAACAAAAGAGGTGAAAAATTTATACAATGAAAACTACAGAACCCTAAAGAGAGAAATAGAAGAAAACCTTAGAAGATAGAAAAATATACCCTGTTCATGGATAGGCAGAACTAACATCATCAAAATGGCGATATTACCCAAAGTTCTCTATAGGCTTAATGCAATGCCAATCAAAATCCCAAAGGCATTTCTTGTAGAAATAGAGAAAGCAATCATGAAATTCATATGGAAAAACAAAAGACCCAGAATAGCAAAAGCAATTCTAAGCAGGAAGTGTGAATCAGGAGGTATAGCGATACCAGATTTCAAACTGTACTACAGAGCAATAGTAACAAAAACAGCATGGTACTGGTACCAAAACAGGCGGGTGGACCAATGGTACAGAATAGAGGACACAGAGACCAATCCACAAAATTACAACTTTCTTATATTTGATAAAGGGGCTAAAAGCATGCAATGGAGGAAGGATAGCATCTTCAACAAATGGTGCTGGGAAAACTGGAAATCCATATGCAACAAAATGAAACTGAATCCCTTCCTCTCGCCATGCACAAAAGTTAACTCAAAATGGATCAAAGAGCTTGATATCAAATCAGAGACTCTGTGCCTGATAGAAGAAAAAGTTGGCTCCGAGCTACATATTGTGGGGTCGGGCTCCAAAATCTTTAATAGGACACCCATAGCACAAGAGTTAATAACTAGAATCAACAAATGGGACTTACTCAAACTAAAAAGTTTTTTCTCAGCAAGAGAAACAATAAGAGAGGTAAATAGGGAGCCTACATCCTGGGAACAAATTTTTACTCCTCACACTTCAGATAGAGCCCTAATATCCAGAGTATACAAAGAACTCAAAAAATTAAACAATAAGATAACAAATTACCCAATCAACAAATGGGCCAAAGACCTGAACAGACACTTCTCAGAGGATGACATACAATCAATCAACAAATACATGAAAAAATGCTCACCATCTCCAGTAGTCAGAGAAATGCAAATAAAAACCACCCTAAGATACCATCTCACTCCAGTAAGATTAGCAGCCATTATGAAATCAAACAACAACAAGTGCTGGAGAGGATGTGGGGAAAAGGGTACTCTTGTACATTGCTGGTGGGACTGCAAATTGGTGCGGCCAATTTGGAAAGCAGTATGGAGATTCCTGGGAAAGCTGGGAATGGAACCACCATTTGACCCAGCTATTGCCCTTCTCGGACTATTCCCTGAAGACCTTAAAAGAGCGTACTACAGGGATACTGCCACATCGATGTTCATAGCAGCACAATTCACAATAGCTAGACTGTGGAACCAACCCAGATGCCCTTCAATAGATGAATGGATAAAAAAAAAAATGTGGCATTTATACACAATGGAGTATTACGCAGCACTAAAAAATGACAAAATTATGGAATTTGCAGGGAAATGGATGGCATTAGAGCAGATTATGCTAAGTGAAGCTAGCCAATACCTAAAAAACAAATGCCAAGTGTCTTCTTTGATATAATGAGAGCAACTAAGAACAGAGCAGGAAGGAAGAGCAGGAGGAAAAGATTAACATTAAACAGAGACATGAGGTGGGAGGGAAAGGGAGAGAAAAGGGAAATTGCATGGAAATGGAAGGAGACCCTCATTGTTATACAAAATTACATATAAGAGGTTGTGAGGGGGAAGGGAAAAAAAAACAAGGGAAAGAATTAAATTACAACAGATGGGGTAGAGAGAAGATGGGAGGGGAGGGGAGGGGGGATAGTAGAGAATAGGAAAGGTAGCAGAATACAACAGTTACTAATATGGCATTATGTAAAAATGTGGATGTGTAATTGATGTGATTCTGCAATCTGTATTTGGGGTAAAAATGGGAGTTCATAACCCACTTGAATCGAATGTATGAAATATGATATGTCAAGAGTTTTGTAATGTTTTGAATAACCAATAAAAAAATAAGTATGGTTTCTTAAATAAATTAATTAAAAATTACAGATGATACCAAACTGATCTCTCTTTTTTTTCCAGTTGTTCAACAAACAGAACGCTGCCTCCTTTCTTTGACTCCTTCTTTAAAATGGGTTTTAAAAAGAATTGATAAAAGTTATCAACAGTCATGGTGAATCAACATCCTGTATCTAATGTGTCATTGTCATTAATAATTTTTGTTAAAACACCTTATGCTTTTACAGCAGTATTTACTATTTTAATCAGAAACTTTATACATATCATTGTCTTTTTTCAGGCTGTAATATTTTGCCTTTTGCTGATATGTACACTAAATTAATTTCTGATGGTTATACTAAAATTTTATCATTAACAGGCATGGACACTCATGTTTTATGCCTCACTTTTAATTAATGATAAATGGACTAAACCTCAAATCATTCCACAGCAAGCCAAATTAGCTGTCATTATCTCAGCAGTAAGATTGTTATTTACTACTTTAAATATTATCACAGATTCTCAATATTTAGCTAAGCTCGTGCCTCATATTTCCATGTCTTTGTTATCCCCTTATTTGGATTCCAACTTAGTATCTCTTTTTTTAGTCCTTCCAACTCTTTTACAATGTCATACTCTCCCGTCTTCCTTGCTCATATACGCAGCCATACCAAGATTCCTGGACCTCTGACGAAGGGTAACGCACTCGCAGATGAACTGTGAAATCCCTTTGTCCTTTGTTTTCAGACACTATGGAATCCCATGGATTCTTTCATGAAAATGCTCAATCACTAATGAAAATGTTTCTATCTTTCTCAACAGGCTTGTGCTAGAGCCAACCACTGTTCTCACTGTGCACCCTTGTGGAAAATTTGTAAATCTATAAATCCTTATACACTTTGGCAAATGGATGTTATCCATTTCCCTCCTTTTCATCCTTGTACCTTTCTTCACATTTCCACTGATATCCATACTGGGCTCATTTGTGCTAGTGCCCACAGATCTGAAAAGGTATCTGCTTGCATTTCTCATTCATTGCTTTGCCTTGCCACTATGGGCAAGCCTATTCATTTAAAGACAGATAATGTCCCTGTATATACATCTCATGCTTTTGCACAATTATGTAATCAATGTAAATTTAAATCATGGAATTCTCAAAATCCTACTGAACAAGCTTTGGTTCAACAAGTGCATCATATGTTTAAAGCTTGCCTTTTAAAACAAAAACAAAAATAGGGACCTAGCCGCTCTCATATTAATAATGCATAAATGTTGTTTTAATTACAGATAATGAACAACATACAATACAAAGTTATTACTCATAATTGGCCATCTGCTTTGGATACACATTTTATTCCCAAACAGCCATTACCAAAAAATTTATGTAAAATATAGGGTCCCACCTTACCCAGGATGACAAGACCCCATGCCTCTGATCACATGGGAAAAGGGATAGACTGCTATGCTTACACCAATACATCCTGTTCATATTCCATCTCAGTGTGTGAGACCTGCCAATCATGAGCTGGCATCAAAACCTGATCATCAAGTCTGTTTGATCCTGGATGAGAAAAGTCCCACCAAACAAAAGGACAATGATGAGTCTCCTCAAAAGAGAGGAAATATTAAAAGGTACATCAAAAGAGGATCCCAAGATACTAGACTTCCAGTGACTTGGGGGTACATAAAATCATTAACAGCCTTAGCTCAATAGCTGCTGGCTCAAATGGGGTGAGAATGCACTCCAGAAAACTTAGTTACTGCTTTGATTGCTAAACTCACACAAAACTCTGTAAATGCTTTGGTCTTAATAATAATGCTGTTCTGTTGTACTCAAGCAGTGGGAAATCCAATACAATCCAGACTCCCTAACTTCTAGAACCCATTATAATATCTGAATCACTTGGCTGAAATTATTAATTCATCTGAGATTTGTATCCTCCAAGATATTGGTATGGGAAATGTACTGGGCTCCTGTATTCTTCCTGTGTACCGACCTGCACATGAAATTTTGAGTATGACAATGTTCTCCAACGGGGTATCCAAAAACCAATATACCATAAAGATCCTTAAAATTGGGGAAATCCTCAAAATGTTAAGCCTTCTAATGCTATGATGTTACTTACCCTCACTATGGCTATAAATGCAACCAACACTTATGCTGAAATTCAAGGCTCTATGCATAAACGTGTTTCTTTGGGACGACTCTCATTTAATTGTACCAAGTTGGAGCCCATTATGTATGGAAATGGTCATGTCCCTTTACCACCAGGATGGTTCTTTTCTTGTGGAACATACATTTTTAATTATATACCTGCTAGAATGTTGCACAGTACCCATAGTTGTCTTAGCAGACTAACTGTGTTCTTACCATCCCCAAACAATTTAATAGGCCACCATCTTGCAGAATGTATTCTTAAAAGGTCTATTCCCTGTGATAAAAACTGTGAAGATTCAGTAAACCTTCTCTCTAATGCAAAATATGATGCTTTGGCATTATCCTTTGTGAGTATCCCTGGACTAATTGTCAGGGCTTATAAAACCATTATGAAACTGGCCTGTACTATGGTTAAAAAAAAAAAAAAAATATATATATATATATATATATATATATATATATATATATATATTAATCATACTTCTATGGCCATTAATATGCTTAATGAGTTCTTTATATAAAGAACTCAAAAAACTTACACCAAAAAAACAAACAACCCAATCAATAAACGGGCTGAGAACTGAGTAGAACTGAGAAATACAATTGATCAACAAATATTAAAAAAAAAAAAAAGTGTTCAGCATCTCTAGAAAATAGAGAAATGCAAATCAAAACTATTCTAAGATTTCATCTCACTCCTGTCAGAATGGCAATCATCAAGAATAAAGACAACAATAAATATTGGTGAGGATGTGGTGAAAAAGGTGCACTCTTACATTGCTGGTGGAACTGCAAATTGGTGCAACCACTATGGAAAGCAGTATGCAGATTCCTCAGAAAACTGGGCATGCAACCACCATTTGACCCAACTATCCCACTCCTTGGTTTATACCCAAAGAACAAGATCTTAAAATCAGCATACTACAGTGATGGAGCCACATCAATGTTTATAGCAGCTCAATTCACAATAGCTATACTATCGAGCCAACCTAGGTGTCCCTCAGTAGATAAATGGATAAAGAAAATGTGGTATATATACTCAGTGGAATATTACTCAGCTTTAAAGAAGAGTGAAACTATGGCATTCACCAGTAAATGGATGGAGTTGAAGAATATCATGTTAAGCAAAATAAGCTAATCCCACAAAACCAAAGGATGAATGTTCTCTGCAATATACAGATATAATTTTTCAATAAGGCAGGGGGCACTAGGAAAGAATAGCATTACCTTAGATAAAGTGGAGGAAAGTGATGGGAGGGAAGTAGAGGGAATGTGGGGATAGGAAAGACAGTAGAATGAAACAGACATTATTACTGTATGTATATAAATGACTACATGACAAATATGATTCTGCAACATGTACACTCAGAAAAATGAGAATTATATCCATGTATGATATATCAAAGTGCATAAATGCATTCTATTGTCCTATATAACTAAAAAAAATTTTTAAATAACAGCAAAAAAATACTTAATGAAGAACAAAAACTATATCAAGCCTTTCTCGACAATAGGGCTGCAACTGATTAACTGTTATTGTTACATCATAAAGGATGTCAGGAGCTTAATAATATGTATTGCTTCAATTTAAGTGATAATGATAATTCTATTTCAAAGGAGTTAGATTACCTTAAAGATACCAACAATATTATGGAGGTTTAGACTTGTTGGATTGGCTCATTTTGTGGTTACCCAATTTCATCTGGATCAAACAATTACTCATAGGTGGATGTTTACTAGGATTCATAGGTGGATGTTTACTGGGATTGTTACGTTGCACTTACTGTTTTCAATACCTACCCTATTTTTTGCCCCCACCAGCATTAAGAAAAAAGAACAGATATTATTCATGCAAAAGGCCTTAAAGGGGGCGGGGGTAACTGTAGGTATTCTGACCTTGGAAATGTACAGGAAAGCATTCTTCTCTTGAGCAAACTCCCAGGGAGTAACAGCACTCTGTTTCCCATGCTTGTAATGCCCAGCAGTTTCTCCTTGAAGCCATTAAGATAACTATAATGGCACACTATCTAGTTTCTATGGTTACATCCTTGGAGAAAAGGGGCTCTGTGTTTATATTAACCTGGACCTTATCTCAGTTAGCTAGCATTGGGATTAAAGGAAGACTAAGTCATAACTAGTTATGGTAACAATGAGCTATGTAACTGTTGAGATAATAAACAGGGCTGATGGAGAGAGCAGCCACTTTTTTTCCTCTGCATTGTATGTCTACATTTCCTTTGTTCACTTCTTTACAGTTAGCAGAGAGATGAACCATGAGATGGACCAAGAGAAAAGTTTTCAGTGGTTTAATATTCATATGGAAAATTGACTAATGACATAGTAGTTATTGTGCAGAAGTGGAAACATTCACATTCAATTACAAAGATGAGTCAAGAAAAAATGTTATCTGATTGAAAACAATGCATTAGTTTCCTCATTCCATGCACAAATATTAATTCATTACAGATTCTTGTGTGAAAACAAAACTAAAACAATCTCAAAAATTTTTTTCTAGAGAAACAGAAAACATTTTTACATGAGAATAAGCAATAATTAAACATGAGAAATTCAAATGCATTAAAATTAGAGGAATTAAAAGATGAAAACAAATCAAGAAGCAGCCTGAAATACATGGGATGTGTATTAGAGGGCATGGGGGCATAGTCAGATGAATAAATGCACAACTGAAATGGAAAAGAGCCAGGACACGGAACAGAAGGTAAAAACCACATTAAAAAATGATCAAGTTTGACAATTAAAACTACAAACCACATGAGGGAAATGACACATATAAAGATATCTGGCATTTGCAAGAATAAGGGATTGTAAATCTACCCAAATATTATCCATGAAGTCACTTCAATCACTTTCAAAATACCAATGACATTTTTATATAAAAATAAAAAGTATCATTATAAGTTGACATGGAATTACAAGAAAACAAACAATGGAAGAAGAAAAATAAACTGGAAAGCACCACATTTCTAGCTTTCAAAACCTCCTCAAAGTACACTAACAAAGACCCAGTGGCACTGGTTTAAAGGCAGACACACACAGGAGTCGAGAAAAATGCGGGATCAGGACACTGATGACCCACACAGAAGGAAATGATGCTGCACAACCAGGGTCATTCAAGGAAAAAAGGACATGCAGGCAAATGAATGGCCAGGAAACTGTGTGTTCATGTCAACGCGTGAAGTCAGACCCTCCCCTCACAGCACATGCCTACATGAAATCCACATGGACCAAACCCTGAAGATGTGAACCTCATCCATTCTTAGAAGACAATGCAGAGCACAATCTCACAACACTAGAGCACAATCTCACAACAATGGATTTGGGAATGGTTTCTGGGATGTTTTTCCATCCATGTGATTCATGAAAGAATAGATGAACTTGATTTCACCAAATGGCTTTCAGTTGTGTCATTTGCAGCAATGAGAGTAAAACTTTGGACACCACACTGAGTGAAACAAGCCAGGCACAGAGAGAGACATCTGTGTGTACAAACTCACTCAGAGAAGTAGCAAGTTGAAGTCACAGAAAGTACAATAGTCACCAGAGGCAAGGAAGAGAGAGGAGAAGGGACAGGGCAGGACTGGAAGAGCAGACTGTGTATCAGGTACTAAAATACTCTCAGGAGGGGCCAGCAGGACTGCTCTCCAGAACAGTAGAGTGTCCAGAGCATGTAGTGCAAAACATGTCACTGTGCATTTCATAACAAAGCAGAGGGAGTAGTCCACAGACACCCAGAAATGATAAATGTAATGGCCAGAAGGGCTAAAGCCCTAATCTTATCATGACACACTGGAACAGGCGTGCAACTAGCTCACTGCACCTCATTCACATGTGCAATTTAAAAGCGAATCAACACGAAACTGAAAATTTTATCCTTTATCAGATACCACCAACAGAGTGAAATGGCACCCCAAAGAAATGTGGAAAACACTGGCGCATCATGATTCTGGAGAAGGTTTGATACCTAGAAAAAGCAGCTGACAAAAATCAAACCCATCTTCATGACATCAACATGCACATACCAGGAAAAGAATGAAAAACCCTAAAAAGCCACAGGGATCTATAAAACCTAAGGCTACACTGAAGAACAAAACCCTGTCTCCATGACAGAAAAACAAGTCAAGGATTCCTGCTCTCACTACTTCTAGACAACACAGCAAGAGGGGGGCTCCCAGGGAAGCCAGGAACAAAATCACAGCATTCCAAACCTCAGGGCTGACTCACACAGCACCAGATACTGAGGCAAAACCAAGGACTCCACCATATAAAGGTGGGAAAGGTAAAAACTCAGACCCACTCATGGGCTGAGACAGCTGCCACAGGCACCAAGACAGGAGGAGAGAGGGACACCTCTGCACCCTTCACCACCTCTCACCCCATCAACAGTGACTGCCTGACACAGTGCCCATTTGCCTTGTATTTCTGGCTTCCTGCTCCCTACAGTCTCTACTACAAGTGGAAAAGGACATCTGACAGGGTTTCTTCACTGCTGAACCTACCAGAAAGCCTTCGACATGGGGGAGATCGATACCTGAGAAGTCCCAGGGCTCTAACACAAAGAGGCCTCACACAAACCTCCTCACAGGCCCACAGCCACTCAACTGTCACAGGCTGAAGTGATCAACCCTATCTCACGTGTCAGAGCGGTGGCTCCTGGACCCTAAGCCATTTCGCAAAGTTGGGGAAACCCAAATGAGTTCACAATGTAGGTCCACATGACATCCTGCCCTACAAAGTTCAGCGCACCAGCATTCATGATTTTCAAAACCTGGAAGCACCCAAGAGGAAGACGTGTTCCCAAGGTCAGGAGTGAAAAAAATTAATAAACAAAACTCATAAATTTAATAATCAAAAAAAATCAACTTTTTACTCATAAAATTCTGAAATGGAACTTAAAAAGTTCATTTACAATGACACTCAAAAAATAAATATAGAAGAATAAACAATATAATAATAATATATAATACATACA
Source organism: Marmota monax (assembly GCF_021218885.2). Taxonomy (NCBI): domain Eukaryota; kingdom Metazoa; phylum Chordata; class Mammalia; order Rodentia; family Sciuridae; genus Marmota; species Marmota monax. The sequence continues at coordinate 99,222 of NW_026692662.1, read as the reverse complement.
TAATAAATAGCAAATAGAAAATTATAAAACTTATTTTCTAAACTGTAATGCTTGGTGGAAGTAGCTCAACATCCAAATAAATACCATTCTATGCTCATGGACCAAAGGTTTAATGTTATTAAGGTGGTGATACTCCCAAAGAAACTACCAATTATATTTAAACCCATCAGAATCCCGGGTGATGATTCCTTTTTAGAAATTGAAAATGTCATTCAACATTACGAGGGACCCAGAATACCACAGGACTTTGAAAACGAGAACAGCAGTCTGACTAGCACTTCATGAGTACAAAGCTCACTTCAAGTCGGGTGTAATCAAGGGTGCAGTAATGGTACCTGGAACACCATGTAGAAGAGAAATGACAGCAGCCTCAGGGAGAAGAAGGTCAGCCAAATAGTAGTGGAGCTGCTCTACATGGAAACAGGGAAAATGAAGCAGAACAAACGTGACCCTGGAACAGCCTCAAATTTCACATAACTTCATGATGCACCTCAGTCCTTACTGCAAACCCTGGGACTCAGCACCATCCTGCAGGGAGCAGCCTGAGCGCCCTGTGCAACATCAACATGCTACAGTGATAAAGTCACACCACAGTTCCCGGAATCCAAGGCCAGCCCAGGATGCCATCAAGAGAAAAAAGAATAAAGAAAATGAGGTACACATACACAATGGGATTTTGCTCAGTCATAAAAAATGAAAGTATGTCATTAGCATGAAAATGCGTAGAACTGGAAGACAACATACTAAGTGAAATAAGTGAGAGCCAGAAACTCAGATGCTGAATGTTTTCTTTCCCATATGTGGAAGCTAGAGCAAAATCAGGACAAAAAGTGGGGTAGGCAGGATCCCGTGAAAATAGAAGAGAGGGAGGTGAAGAAGAGGACAGAGACTGAGATAAGGGAAGAAACAGGAAATGAGAGAACACTGGAGTGGAGTTGAACAGATCATCCTACGCACATAGATGACATATCATGAAGAATTCCACCATTATGTTGATCCACAAAGCATAAATTTGAAATATATATATGTATATATATATGTATATATATGTATGTATGTATGTATGTGTGTGTGTATATATATATATAATACTAGGAAGTCCAGTGAGTAGAGGTAAGGAAACAGAAAGAAAGTAGGAGAGAAAGGAAAATTACTGGGGACTGAAGTGGAGTAACTTACACCAACCTAATGCTTGCACATTATGTAAAAAATAAAACCCAACATTAGCCAGGCAAGGAGGTACACACCTGTAACAGTAGCAACCGAGGAGTCTGAGGCCGAGGATGCAAGTTTGAGGCCAGCCTCAGCAATGTAGTGAGGCCCTAAACAAGTTAGGGAGATGGTCTAAAAATAAAATATAAAATGGGCCCGGGATGTGGCTCAGTGGTAAAGTTCCTCTGAGTACAATCCCTGACAGCAAAAAGATAAATAAATAAAACAAACCCTAATATCACGTATAACTAATATACTAATACAAATGGGGGAGGGGGACAATTTGAGAATATATGAGAACTACTGCCCTGGGTTAGACACTCAGCACAACAAAGGAAATGAGAATAACAAAACATAACCTATTAGGAGCTTTTTTTCTTAAAGTCCTAAAACAAGTTCAATGAAAATATGATCAAATAGAAGATTTTTTTTTCTTTTTCTTTCTTTCTTTTTTTACCTCACCCCTGAATAAATACATTTGACATTTAAGGAATACCTAGGTCTCTGATAAGTAAGAAGACAAATTTGAAGTGACAGAAAGGGCTGGTGCTAAGGGAGCACAGTTGTGTCAGGCTCAAGGGGCAGGTAAGGTCCCTGCCAGCTGGACATCTCACACCTGGTCTTGCTCACTGAAACACTCCATGATCACCCTCCCAGGAGACCTGACCATGACTCCAGGCTACAAGTCTTATCAGGTTTGCACAGCACTGCACTGGGGTTGGTGGTCCTTATGCTCTGGGAGAGTTTTCCTCCTTCACAACTGTGAGAGAATGCAAGGGCAGGAATCACTGCTGACCTGGCCCCTCAGCACCAGCATCCACAGGCTAACTGTCTACCTGTCTCCAAGGAATGGGAACAGGGCTTGGGGGAGACAGTGTCCCTAGGAGGCAGCTGTCTAGATGAGGCCTATTCCAAGAGACTCCTCAGCATAAGGGCCTCCAGCTACTCCCCTCACAAGCTGAATGACACACTTCACAATGTCCTCTAGAAGGAGCTGACCCAGGGACTAAAATTGCCTGCTTCCTGTAGGACACAGGGCGCCTACAGGACTTGACACAGCCACAAGCGGGGCAATACAGTGGTTGAAAACATGGAACCCTGTCAGGGGTCCAAAGGAAACCTCTCCACAATTTGATAAGGTATCAATTCCTGGGGAAGGAAAAAAAAAAAGAGAGAGAGAGAGAGAGAGAGAGAGAGAGAGAGGCACAAGTTCTCTTAACAGTGAAGTTCCAGGTGACTGTTCTCTCCTTTCATCATATGGGAAATTCACAAAAAGAGATGAAAATGCTGTGAACTTGGAGGGAGAGTCAGATCTGTAAATATGAGAAAAGGACAGGAATATTAAGAATGTACCAAAAGCCCTGGTAGGGCATAGGAGGGGGAAAGGAGGGTGACTGCTTGAGAGAAGAAACACAGATCCCTCAGACCAGCATCTTCTACCCAGGAGCCCCACACCTAAGGCAGGATCCCCTGAGACCCGCTGCCTTCACTTCACACTGAGTACTTAGGGCTGGGGTCTAGCTGGGCAGAGAGGGTTCTGCCAAAGTGGCTGCAGACCAGGCAGCACACTGGGAACCCACCTGCACCAGCCCATACCATGGCCATCAAGGGCTGAGCTAAAGCAGCATCTGACTCAGGTACTCTTGGCTGACTATAGAGATGACAGTGGGAGGCCAGAGGCCAGCCACAGTTGGTTCACCACTTGTAACAAGCCTACTTCCCACCTGACCAGACCTGCCCCACACACTCACCATTTTCCGCCTTCTGGGGAGACCTGACATCCTTCTTATGGACCTCATAGCACCTGCAGGTCACAGGGAGACAAATGTGAGCCAGAGCCACTTGGGCCTCACACAGCAGAGAAGACACAGTCCTGGAGATGGATTCTGAGCTCCACAGGGTGAGAGATACCGGCCTCTGAGACTGTGGAAGGCCACCCCCTCCCACCAGCTGTCTGCTAAGTAGCCAAGGCTCCACAAGACCCCTCTCTCTCCCCAACACAAATATGCACACTCTGCGGCCCTGACTGACAGGAGATGCATCACACTCCTGATACATAGGCCAGGAAGACAAGGTACTGGCAAAAGCCCTTTTCAGGCAGGACTTCCTCCCTGCAAGGGGACCTGCCCCACCAGGGGGACATTTCCACTTATGCAGAGCTGAGCCTGGCTTTCCAAAGCAGGTCCTGTTGGCTAGGAAGCTCTTCTGGGCACAGAGTCCCAGGCATATGTGAGGAATTACAGCCTTGGTTCCAAGGCAGCCTACCATGACCTCAGAGAAGGTGTGTGCCCGGTCAGGCCTGACTGGGAAGGAGGGAGCCAGGCATAAATCACTTGGGAAAAGGCCGGGGCTTCTTGGGCAAAGCCTCTTCACACTTTTCCTCTGTCAACTCATTTTCAGACAATAATAATAATAATAATAAGAAGAAGAAGAAGAAGAAGACGACGACGACGACGACGATGACAATCAGGAAGTACATGTATTAAGTGCATAAAAAACGAATTACATGACAATTACAAAAAAACTCAGTGAAAGAACAAGCAAACATTTGAACCAGCTCAGGTTAGAGCCTGCCTCACTCACAGTTTAGAATAAATACCCACTTGCACAGGGGTAATCACATTCCCATATTGGGAGCCAATATGGGAATATTGACTGCTGAAATGTGGCCCCAGAAAGGCTCATTCCCTGTGTCCAGGAGGGGACACCTAAGAATTTATCTCTCAAAATCCACCATGCTTCCTGTTCTATAGACATACTTAATAAGTTAAATTCAAAGGAAAAAAAGAATGATACATCTATAAAAAGGGGGCTCTTCCATCAAACTGCAATAGGGGGCAAGAAGGCTACCCTACCTCAGGGCAGATGTCTGCAGTCTTTACAAAGAGAAATGAATTCATTTGAAGGGAAAATTAAAAGATAAAAATATAACCTAAAAATAAATTCCATGAGAAAATGACTGAAAACCATTTCAAAGACCATGGAAATACACAGAAAAATGCTCATACTAATGGTATTCAGTGAAAAGCAATATATAGCCACATGGAAGTAAAAAAGGATAGACAGGTAGGAGGGTAAATGGATGAATGGTGAGACAGCTGCTCCTCACACTGCAGCAGTTTACCCATAATCAATAACCTGAGAATTTCCCTATGTGTACAAAATTATAAAGGGTACACACTTGGGGACCAAATTTAAAAATAGAATGACATTGTCAAAAATGTAAAAATGAAACTGGAAACAAGTGAAGTTCCTGAAGCAGGAACGGGGAAGGAAACTGGGAGACCCAAAGACTCAGACAGCACAGGAGTCTAACCAACTGAGGCAGAGAAACCACACATTGCACACTATAGAACTCCACTGATAGAGCACTAATGGTAACATTAAAGTATTGAAAACTCAATAAGACAGAACTAAGAAAAATTCTGCTTCCTCACAGCTGGTTAAACTGGAAGGAATGACAGAATTGGCACTGCACTCACCTCCAGGCAGAGGGTGGAGAGAGCAGGGAGAGAGGGCAGCCTGCCCAGGGCCAACCCATCCCTATTTGGACAGGAATATATGGGTGTATAGATTTTTACTAAACTGAGCATTAAAATAATATTTCAACATCAAATTTCTGCACCCAAATAAATATTAATCCATAATATAAAAATCTTCCATTCAGTGAAGGAATAAAATTCTTGACCAGGTGACATGGCTATGACTTTTATCCCACTGGATTAGGATGCTGAGACTGAAGGACCATGAGTTCAAAGCCAGGCTCAGCAACAGGGAGGCATAAGCAACTCAGTGAGACCCTGTCTATACATTTAAATAACAACAATAATACAAAAAAAGGGCCAGGGATATCTCAGTGGTTGAGTGTCCCTGAGTTCAATCCCCAGTACCTAAGAGGGGGGAAAAATAAAAAAGAACTTCCTACATTCTTGGAACAAAGTGGAATTTTATGGCACCAAGATTTGATAAAGAAAACAACAGGAACCAGCTCAGGGAAGCACCCTCTCACCCACAGTACACCAGGAATCTCCACTTTGTGACTAACTCTTCCCTAAGCTTGGGGACCATCCTCACAGTAGATGCAGCTCAGGTGGATTTTCCTAGGAAATGAGGAAAACATGAGCAGCTGGGACATTTGGTTCTGGAAGGTCACTGTGTTCTCTTTTCCCTAGAGTGGAATGTTCCCTCCTGCAGGACCTCAGTTCTCACTGATACCCAAGCACCCACCAGCAGGCACATGGAGGTTCTGGCCTGTGAGACCTTTTCCAAGAAACCACTTCTGACACCTACAACGTGAGTTTGATGAACATCAATCCATTCTCCAAAACTACTGGTCACTCAAAAGTTCAATTCTGACACCACCAGTCAGCACAAACCCTAGTTCAGGGTCTGCTCCATAACACTGGCCCATTGTAGATGCCAGCTGCAGGGCAGGAGGGCCAGTCCTGCTGAGAGCAAAGAACTACAAACTGGGGACTCCTATCACCCCCTATTCAACTTCAATGATTTGATTTTAACAAAGCACATCATTTATGTTCAATTTAAAAGACTCAACTTAGGATTGGCCAAAATGGAAAAGATATGTAAGAAAAAGAAAGTGCCAAAGGGACTCCTGTGAAAAATCTATGATTGAATAAATCCCCCTCCTCTGCATTCTGCTAGAGCAGTTCCTGCACAGACACCCCCTTCCCATTATGACTCAAACGATGCTCCCTTTTTAGCCCATGGCAGAAACACACTGATCCTGAAAATCCCTCCCCTCTTCTTTTTTCTCATAAGCGATTAGGAATTTCGTTTTCAGGGATCAGAAAAATACTTTTTAAGCAAAACTGACTCAAGTTTCTCTCCTTAATCCAGGACCCTGAACTCTGACCCACTGGCAGCTAGAGCCAGTATACACACTTCTTCCTGACCCCTCCTGAGATCAGGCTGACTTGTGGTGAAACATTCTCTGCCCTGGGATCTGATCCTTCCCTGTCCTTGCTGCCCTCCCCTCCAAAATACAAGGGCGGATGTTTTGGTGAATCTTTGTAATGAATGAATCAACTTTTCTACCATAGGTACTGGGAAAATGTACTCACTTTCTGCAACCATACTGAAACAAGATCTTTCCTATTTCTTTTCCAGGTAGCATTTCCAAAGCCAAGTCCTGGAATTCTATTTTAAACCACTCTTCCACCCCCAAAACCCCAGTAAAAAACACATCTGAAAAGAGAAAAAGATATATAAGAAATTTTAACTAGAGAGGTGCAGTGGTGGAGGCCCGTAATCCCAGTGACTCTGGAGGATGACAGAGAAGGAACACCAGTTAAAATCCAACCTCAGCAAGTTAGCAAAGCCCTTGTGAGGTTGAATTTTGTAAAAAAGAAACCAACTTCTGGGCTAGGGATATAACTCATTTGGTAGAGTGCCTGCCTCGAATGCACAAAGACATGGGTTCAATCCCCAGCACCACCAAAAAAAAAAACAAAAAAAAACAAAAGGAAAGAAAGAAACCAAGTTCTCTACCACACTTTCATCTGGGAATGCATTCATATCTACTGCAGGCACACTGCAACATAGGATTTCCCTTTTTTCTATTCCCACATAACATTCCAAAAGCAAAGCCCTGGAATTCTATTTTAAATTGGTAGAACACGCCCCCCACATAAATGAATAAATAAATAAATAAAAGAAGGCATCTGAGAAACTCAGTAAACTCACTCTGGTGAAGAGAAACAGTCCTAAGAATGTTTAACTAAAATAATATAGGACCAAGTGTTTGCTTGTTTTCTGTTTCTAACCTTCTTTCTTCCCCTTGAGTTATCTCTCTCTCTTACCCTTTAGGAATATTTCCTAATCAACCCTACTAATAAATTACATTTTACAATTAATAGAAAAACTGACACTAAAATACCTGAGCCAGTCTTTCCAAGGCAAAAACCCGGGGAGCTGCAGCATCACTGGACACTGACCAGCTTCAGGTCAGGCTTCTGTCACCAGGCACATCCTCCCACCTCCCTCCTGCTGCTGAAGAGCTTTGTAGGGCTTTGCTCCACCTTGCTGGGGTCAGTTTTCCCTGCTCTTTAGGATAACTGTTCTTCCTTCACAGTTCTGAGCCCATCCAAAGGGTAGGAACCATATATGTCATGTTCCCTCAACACCAGCATCTCACTGCCTAACCTGGGTGTCTCCAGCTGCTCCCCTGAGAGGCTGCACTCCACATCTCAGGCTGTCCTCTAGGAGGAGCTGATGCAGAGCTTAAAATTGCCTGCACCTTTCAGAACACAGGACACCTGTGTGCTGCAGGCACACTGAAACATAGGATTGCAGCAGCCCCAGGAAAAGACAAGACACAGGACCCTGTGTGGTATCCAAAGGACACCTCTGCTCAAAGACTCTGCACAGGTGTTTGTACCTGGGCAAGATGAAGAGATGCATAAGTGCTTTATAAACACAAAAACTCAAGTTCCAGGTAATTCCTCTTTGCTTTCCACTCGTGGGAAATCTTGGCCCACATTAAAAAGAAAAGAAAAGAAAAGAAAATCTTTAAAAGTGCTATTCATTAAAAGGTGAAACTACCACAATTAAAACACTATCTGGTCAGGTTTAGTGGCACATGCCTGCAATCCCAGTGCCTGGGGAGATGGAGGCAGGAGGATCCCGAATTCAAAGCCAGCCTCAGCAACCACAAGACACTAAGCAACTCAATGTGATCCTGTATATAAATAAAATACAAAATAGAGCTGGGGATGGGGCTCAGTGGCCAAGTGCCCAAGAGTTCAATCCCGGGAACCAAAAGAAAAAAGAAAAGGAAAAAGATAGCACTGTCTACTTGAACAGTAGGCTGTGGAGCAAATCCATGATAAAGTGCGCCCTGGAGAGTGCTGCCATCTGGGAATGCGGGCAGGGAACTGGAATTGTAGGGGTCTGCTGCCAACTCTAGCAGGAGCAAAGTTCCCAATGGAAAATGGATTTCATACCCAGCTTCTTGCACATTTAGGAGTATGTGTTGAAGGGTGCACAGGTTAATTCTGTGGAGAAAACAGGGACAGACCGGGACCCCCAAAGGCCAACTTCTCACTGACAGAACACACCTGAGTCCAGATTCCCTGTTACCGTCCCCTGCTCACCTCACACTCTGGGAGCGTCAGGCTGCGTGCTGCCTAGATATGACCCAGGGAGGTCACCAACAGGGAAAAGAAGAGGGCAGGGACCAGCCCTGAGAGAGAGAGAGACCCAGGACGATTAGCCAGAGAGGACTGGGTCACCCTCTGCAGCTGAACTCGGGGACCTGCCACCCAACCCACTCCGCGGGACCACGGGGACAAGGTCCACCCGCCACCAGGGTGACCTCGGGGACCTGCCACCAAGCACTTCCCACCCCGTGGGACTAGGGATAGGGCCCAGGGTCATCCACCAGTGGCACTCTGGTCGCCAAAGCAAGTGCTCACCGGATCCCGCCAGTCCTGGCCACACTCACCGTTTGGGGACTCCAGGGTGACCTGCCGTCCTTTCTAGGGACGTCTGGTTTCCGAACTCCTCCGGGCCCCAGGTTACGCAGAGTCCCCGGGGATCCGGAGAAGAGGACAAAGGAGCAATGGAGGAAGGAGCTCGGCAAGGGAGAGGGAAAGCCTCGAGATTGCGAGAGCCCGCCCTTCACCTTCCTCTGCGCACCTGATTGGACAGTTCCTCTCCTGCTCCGCCTCCAGGTACTGTAGCAGCCTTGAGTGACAGCTATTCTAACCCAATCGTTGGCTGATACAGTCCAGATGACAGGCTCTTGGCCCAGCCCTTTTCAGGCAGGGCTTCCTTGGCGAGCTGGGACCTGAGCCTGGCGGGAAACGTTTATATTCATCCTGGTGTAGAAGGCAACAGGGGAAGAGGACTAAAGAATGTCAGCGATATGTACAAATAACTGTGCTGTTCACGATTGGGAGTAACTTGAGAATTTTATTACAATTTAAAATTGCATGACCTTCCTCACCTGTGTTCTTTTAGATGGCTCAGCCCCAGCTATGGAAAGGAAGGCCCTGTTTAATTGAAATGAAATGTGTTATGTATTTTTAAACTTTCTGAAAGCCACATAAAAACAAAAAAGAAACATGTAAAGTAGCTCAGGCATAACTCAGTGGTAGAGTGTTTTTGTAGCAAAGGCAAAGCCCTGTGTTCCATCCCCAGCAAAAAAATAAATAAATAAATAAAGATTCAAAACGCGAGAGAGTCACAGGTGAAATGGTTGATTTCTTTAATGCAATATATGTAAAATATAATTATTTTTCTATGCAACCAATGCAATGAGGTATTACTGTAAGTACATGGCCCACAAATGACTGAGGCAGGAGACAGCAACTCTTTAATGTCAGCAACTTTCCTTTATTCTGCAGGGAAGTCAATCCATCAGGCATAGGAGGGCTCATTTTCTGGGTATGGAAATGCCTCCCCAAGGTTACAGGAGTTTGGGTTTCATAGTTTACAATGAGGATGAATTAATCATTGGAGATTGTAGACATGCAGTTTGGCTGCTCAGGGACCTAGTAGTGCAAGCTAAAATTTTAACTCAGGAATGCAGTTGTAAAAAGTTTAAAACTTATTGTCATTGGGAAAAGCTCACAACCAGGTGTTCCCTGCTTATCTCTGGGACCCATTGTTACTAGAGCATGACTATTTGCTTTTCTCCTTCCGGGACTCATCTGCAATGGGAAAGGATAAAAAGTCCAGACCCCAGTATTTTAGTATTTGCTTCCTTCCTTCAGGGCCAATTATGGTTGAGCAGGGGTAATGTCTGCTTTTGGTGGAAATGCTGGGGAAGAACCCAAGAAGGGATGAATTTTTGGTTTTTTCCCTCAGTGTCCATTGTAAATGTTTACTAATTTCCTCTCCCTCCTCCCAAGCCACACTCTTTTCATTTTTCTTGGTGAGCTCTCATAGGAATGTTAATTTCCATAACCCTCAATTACTATTAATTAACTACTTGTCTTTATGGTACTATTTCTTTAAAATATACTGTATTCTCTCAGTAGCTCAATGCAAACCAGCCACATTCCATGTGCTCAGGAGTCCAACCTAATCTTTGTGGCTGCCACATAGGTGCATCTGTGAGGTTTGTGACCCCCTGATGTCTGTCAGCAGAAAAGGACCTATAACATCCACCTACTTTTATGCGATAATGAGGGAACATCCCTTCCCTGCCAGTAGCTTGGCTCTAATCTGCAGGCTGTGGTTGTGTGTTTCCTCTTCACAGGAGGAGTGCCCTGTGACTACCAATCACATGTACAGATGTTCATATGCATAACCTGTGTAACTCAACACCATCTAATAGGAAACCCAACCTTAAACAAGGGGAAGATAACTCAGTTCCTGTTGGCTTCCTGTTGTTGGCCAGTAACTCCCAGTGAATGTGTTGTTGAACCCTGGCCTCCCATCTGCACTGAGTCTATGTGTCACGTGGCTCTGACTGCAGAACAAATCACTCCATAAGGTACCAGCTCAAGAGTGACTGGTCAGCAATCTGGGCACAGTGGGGCCCACCCGGCCTGTGTTCTACGTGTTGACCAGGAAACTCTGCTTCTGGGGAGAACTGGCTGTTGGCTGGGGCACCTTGGTTCTCCTCCCCATGGTATCTCCTCCTCCATCAGCAACACAGTCTTTGCGCTCATGGAGAAAGAGGGTTCTACTAGGAAGACAAGAAGCACTCAAGACCTTTGGATCCAAGATGCACAATGATATACTGTCATATTTGTTTTATTCTGTTGGATGCAGTAAATAAGGAATAACATGATCTTAACACTATTGAGTTTTGTTGTGCTTGAATATTAGCTACTTCCCATTTATTTAGCTCTTTCTTGATTACTTTCAACTTTCTGTCTTACCTTTCTGGTCAATGGGTCTTAACCTTCTTCTGTTGTAAGATTTATTTCCAAGTATTTTTGTTTCATACAATTTTGAATAGAACTGCTTCTTGTTTTCATTTTGAGATTGTTCATTTCCAGTGTAAAAATCTTCTGTTTCTGTGTGTATTCCTCTTGTCATCTGCAACATTGCTGAGCTAATTGAGTTTGTGTTGTGTGTGCTCAAGTTTATGTGAATGCCTTAGAAATTTTCACATATGCTTCCAATATAGCTTCCTGTTAGTTTCTCTTTGTTGTTCAATATCCAAACAGTTAAATGTGAAATACAAATAGCAAACTCAGACACACTTTTTGCGGGGAGGGGGTACCAGGTATTAAACTCAGGGGCACTGGACCACTGAGCCATATCCCCAGCCCTATTTTATATGCTATTTAGAGACAGGGTTTCACTGGGTTGCTTAGCACCTCACTTTTGCTGAGGTTAAGATCCTCCTGCCTCAGGCCCCTGAGCCACTGGGATTATAGACATGTGCCAGGCTGCCCAGCCTAGGTTTTGTATCATGTATACATTAATAAAAAGTGAATGAATTTATTACTTTGTAACATGGCTTCCCAATAGCTATTATCAAAACAATGATATTTGGGCTGGGGCTGTAGCTCTGTGGTAGAGCACTTGCCTCACATGTGAGACATTAGATTCAATACTGAGCACTACATAAAAATAAATGAATAAGCAGGCTGGGGTTGTGTCTCAGTTGTAGAACACAGTCCTAGCATGTGTGAGGTACTGGGTTTGATTCTCAGCAATGCATATAAATAAATGAATAAAATAAAGGTCCTCCAGGCTGAGGTTGTGGCTCAGAGGTAGAATGCTCCCTACCATGTGTGAAGCAATGGGTTTGATCCTCAGCATCATGTAAAAATAAAATATTCTGCCCACCAATAGCTAAAAATAAATATTTTTTAAATAAAGGTCCACCAGCATATAAACAAAATATTAAAAATATAAATGAATAAATATATTGTGTCTACCTACAAATAAAAATATATTTTAAAAACAGTGATATTTGTGAATGTAGTTACATAGCAATGCTTGCAATTCAATTATAATGTAAACTCTGGAACATCTGAGTTGTATTGATGTATATAACAATAGTGAAAAAATAAAAAGAATAAATATATTTAAAGTTCTGATTATTTGTTCTATGTTTCTAATAATTTACATGAAAAGGGTATGTAGGTTAATGATAGAATGCTTGACTACTGTGCTCAAGGTCCACCACGGTTCAATTGAAATGGCTCACACCCCCCAAAAATTCCATATCATGCTATGATTCCCTGAAGGGTCACTCCATGCTGAATGACTACAAATTACCTTTGATTTCTCCCAGAATTTTTGTTCTCCTCATCAATGTTCTGGTATTTGTATTTGCAGCCTAAAAGGCAGATCCAGTAAAATCATTTGAAATGCAATGAGCTACAAAAATTTTAGTGTACTTCTGCTGTATTGTGTTATGCTCTGAGTTAAATCAATACAAGTAATAGGTTATAGATTATAGATTATGAAATATACATTAATGAAATAGCATGGATAATAGGATTATATGAGAAATGTTATAAAATTAGGGATGTTAAGTTACCTTGGTTTGCCCTAGTTATAAGATAGAAGAAGTAACAGTAAGATAAAAGAAGTACTCCGACTTTATGGTTCCTGTGTGAAACTATTATATGAGATATTTCTAAGATGATAAAAATGTGTATTTCTGCACTTTGTGCACCCCCCTGCACTTTTTGTGCCTGCAACTATAAAGTCCCCTGGATGTGGTTGTCTGGACTTGCTCTGCTAACTGCATTTTCAGCCCCTGTACTCTACTTGCTTGCAATTTGCAAAATTCATAGGATGTGATTTTCTTTCTCAAACACTGCAGCCACAGAGAGCCTAGCATGCTTCTTTCAGAGAGCTACTAGGGCTCTGTCAGAAGTGTGCCTAGGGCACTGGGGTTGTGGCTCAGTGGTAGAGCACTTGCCTAGCACAGGTGAGACCCTGGGTTTGATTCTCAGCACCACATAAATAAACAAATAAAGGTATGGTGTCCACCTACAAATAAAAATATTTTTTAAAAAGTGTGCCTGGCCAGGATCAGATAGGTAAAATAAAAATTCTTTAATTAGCTTCAAATTCAGACTTTGTGTGTTTTCTGAGTGGTCTCCCACAGAATCATGACTCCTTTGTTTACTATACTATTACCTTTACATATTTCAAATTGAAGACATCAAAATAATTAAAAGCAAAGGCCCACATGTTCTCTATTGGACTGAGTAAAGAAATATCATGGAGACTTCTTACATCACATTTCTGTGGACATTCTTGTTCAATGGATCCAGCAAAACCCACTTCTCCTGGGTGAAAGAAGTTCATAGCCACATCCCCAAAGGCAACTGAGTTAAATATATCCCACAAATGTGTCGTTGAGGGCTGTGAGGTTGGCAGCTACTAAGAATCTATACTTGGGGGCTGGGGATGTGGCTCAAGCGGTAGCGCGCTCACCTGGCATGCGAGCGGCCCGGGTTCGATCCTCAACACCACATACAAAACAAAGATGTTGTGTCCGCCGAAAACTAAAAAATAAATATTCTTAACATGATGGTGTTCACATGACACTGTGCTCTCCAAATACTTATTCTGTGATTTGGTCACCAAAACTCAGAACTCATCACACTCATTTCCTCAAATGCAGGTGTTCCTACACTAGAATTAAATTACACAAAAAAGCAGTACTAGAGCAAGAATACCCTTGTCACTGGAGAGTCCTGGGAGAAAGATATTACCCTGGGCCACCAAAATTTCCCTTTGCAGATTGTGCCTCAAATGCATCTAAAAACAAATTCCAACCATCTGCTTGCTAAGAAGAAAGGACTTCTTCCTATTAGCACTTGTGAACTCATATATCCTCAGAAAAGCCTGCACACAAACTTGAACCTTGCTGTCATATGGGAAATCAGGATTTGGATAGATTATACCACTCTAATGGTGAAGCGTGGCTCATTATTCCTAATGAATTTATACAAGCCAGACAGTATTTATTGGATTTCTTTTTTCCTTCTCAAACTCTACCATCTTGTCCCACTCTTACACCAGTTCTGAGGACATGAGCAGCTTCCCCGCTAGCCCATGCTCCAGGCAGAGTCTCTAACCAGCTGCCCAGAAGATCATATTTCAGATCATATTTCTACAAACAGTGATTTGTAGAAATCATCTCAAACTATTTGATTAGTAATAAACAAAAACATTTTGAAGGTAACAAGTGGCTTACTCCAGATAACATTTTGCCAAGTAGTAAATAAGAGTAATGATCAACAAACAGAACAACATGAAGCTGTCTATTAACTAAAGTTAAAACAGTGTGGGATAAGAGAAAATATAGCATGGATTTAGAAACAACTAATGTCAACAAGATGACACCTTCCAAGGGACACCCCTAGAAAGTTTCCTAAATCTCCAAATCACATTCTGTTAGTGCAGCTTTACCTTTCAGTGAGCTACACACTTTTTATATTTTTATTTTTAAATCTCACTACATTGTCCAGGCTGGCCTCAGCCCCTTGAGGAACTGAGATAACAAGTGAGTGCCACCATACCCAATGGCAAATTATCTACTGAAGAAAAAAGAGTAACAAAGAGCAACAAATTCAAATACACTAAAATTAAGGAAACTAATAAATGAACTCAGCAATGATGCAGAGCATAAAACTCAATCTGCAAAACTAAGGTACATTAACATACACTAATAATGAGTAATCTGAAAAGGAAAGAAAAAAAATACTATGAATAGAAGTTGGGAAATAACTTAGCCAAGAAGATTAAAGGCTTATACACTGAGAACTATAAAATGATCCTGAAAGAAATGAAAATATATACAAATAAAGGGAAAGACAGCTAGTATTCACATTTCCAAGGTCATAATATAATCAAAACTATCCAAAACTTACCTACAAAGTCAATGAAATCCTATCAAAAATCCCAATGGTATTTCTATGCAAAATAAAGGAAAAAAGAATCAACCTAAAATTGATATAGGCAATCTCCAATAACTCTGTGCTCTGACCTGCATAGACCTTAATTCAAAAACCAGTGAGGGGGGATTAGGAAAGACACACATTTAGAGAGAAATCTGGCATCAGGTGAAGCACTCATCTCTAATGGAGAAGAAGTGACCCACAGCAGGCACAACACATGTATTATATAGTGTCTCATAATCAGGAAGTTAAAGACTGTAGAGGCATTGTTCTTTGTGCATTAAAAAGTTACAAGACTAGAAACATTCTTGTAGCTATTCTACTGTTGTAAACTTAGGGGCATCATGTTAACACCCAGGAAGCCCATGGCCAGAGTTTCTGCTAAGTGGGCAGGCGTAGAAGTCACAGCATGGGTGAAACATTGTGGCTTTGTCATATTCAGAATTCTCTATTCCTGGGAGGTGGTGTGTGATCTCAAGGTCAAGACTGATGTGACTCTGTGTCTCTTCACAGAGCCTCTTCAGGCAGGGTGTCACCA
This sequence comes from Marmota monax, assembly GCF_021218885.2. Classification (NCBI taxonomy): domain Eukaryota; kingdom Metazoa; phylum Chordata; class Mammalia; order Rodentia; family Sciuridae; genus Marmota; species Marmota monax. Next base: position 83,625 of record NW_026692662.1, on the reverse strand, counting down.
GAGCAACTGGGCAAATCTTGATCTGGACTTTTACACAGGAATTTCCCAGGGCAAGTGCACCACAACCACAATGCAATCAGAGAACGTTACCTCTCTCCACAACTCCTCCTTTTTCATTTTTTGACCACAAATGTTTTGTTATTATTTGGAGCTGTCAGATTTCTTATCTGAAGATGTGGCATCTTATCGTTATAACACAAATGAGAACTAGTAGCAAACACAAAATTCTAGAATTTACCATATTGTATGTTTTAAAATATTCCAAGGATTAAAACCATTGAAGTCATCAAGAATTTCTTTAACAAGCCATGTGGCATCCCCTGAATATCCTGGATGTAGTGAAGGAATTCCATAAGGTCTGGACTATCATAATTTTTCTGCCAAATGCCCATTAGATGACTTTTAACTTTTTCCTAATCCCCCACATTCAAAAAATAAAGTGAACCCATTACATAAAAGAGAACTTTGCTTCAAAATTTTTAATGAATTCTGAAGGACACATCAAGTGTCATAACATTTTTACACCTACAATGTGCATACGTCAGCAGTTTTGACTCTTACTGCTTCCTGCCCATTGAGGAACAATCCGACATTCTACTTCAAGAGAAAGAGTCTTATTTCACCACACAACAGTCTTCTGTATTCATCAATTTCAATTTTCCTTACAAAAATCTGCTCACACTTAATTCCTCTCCACCTCTTTCCTACTTATGGCTTCCTTCCTGCTTTCCTTTTCCACTTCCCTCTCTTATTTTTTAGGCTAAGAATTGTCATCAAGAGGCTGGGGCTGGGGCTCAGTGATAGTGCACTTGCCTAGCATGTGTGTAACCCAAGCAGAGCATCGACCCACTTGAGTGGATGAACTCTTGGTGACTGCAAGCATGTGAGGTGTGGCTGGGGGAGCTGGCTCACTGGGGGCTTTCCTGCAGGATTTACGTTTATTTTTGGTAAGCAGAGCTCTATTTCTGCTTTCTGTTGCCATGTCTGGAGCTGCTTTCTTCGGTCATCCATTCTGTTAGATGTCCTACTTCACCTTGGTCCCAGGGCAATGGACAGGAATGTCTATGAACTGAGACCTCTGAAACTGTGCCTGGGACAAACAATCCCCCCTCAGCATTGTTCTTGACAGGTCTTTTAGTCACAGCTGACAAAAAACTGACTAAAACAAGGCCCAATCAACCAGGCTGACCCCAGGCCAATGCCCCCTATAGCCACCCATAAGCTTCTCATGTCCTTAACCTCTTGTGTTTTGCCTTCCTTTTCATCTTTTCCAAGATGCAAGAAGTTCGGCCACTGACTTTATGGGATTGGTCTTCATTCTCCATCACACATTTTATAGTTGCTTATTTTATTTGCTTGGTTTTTTTTTTTGTGTGTGTGTGTGTGTGTGTATATGTATGTGAGTGTGTGTATGTGTGTGTGTGTAAGTGTGTGTGTGTGTTTTCCTTTGGTACTGGGGATTGAACCCAGGGGTGTCTAATAACTGAACCACATCCCCAGTCCTTTTTTTTTTTTTAACTTTTTGAGAAAGGGTCTTGCTGAATTGCTTAGGGTCTAACTAATTTGCTGACGCTGGCTTTCTACTCGCTATCCTCCTGCCTCGGGGTCACTATCTGCTGACATGTAGGTGTGTGTCACTACACTCAGCTACAGTTGCTCTTTTATTGTTGTTTTGCTGTTGTGCAGTACTGGGGATTGAACACAGGTTCCTCTCCCATGTAAAGCAAGGGATCCATTGTGGAGTTACATACTCATCACCTCTATGTTTTCTCTTAAGAACTACAAGGGACAACTGCATTGGTCCAAGATATCTAAATAGCCATCTACACCCTTCACACAGGAACTAGGACACTTGTTGAGACAGAGGCACAGGCAGTAGTGACTGTGGCAGTACAACTGCTGGGTCTTGGGGAGCCAAGCCATCAGGTGCTGGGTTCCTAGATCTGATCACTGCACATGACACTTTTCCCTTCCCTACCCACAGGGATTTATGACGTTTTGGATTTCCACTGATGCAAACTTGCAGGTTTCCCCAGTACTGACTCCATCTGATCACTGCTAGTGCTCATGTGTGGCTAAGGTGAAGAGTTCAGAAGCCCAGTAACCCACACTGGAAGACACCACTTCAGCCTTCGGGTAATGAGACTTATTTCTGTGTGGGTTAATACCCACTTGCAGTAAGTCATTTTTCTAAGGCCAGAAAACCTTCTTCCATGAGACTTTAGCATGCTGACAAGCATTAGTGCTAAGGAAAACTCACACACTGGTGAGGGGTTTTCCGAAGCATGAATGGTTGAGATACTCCTCCCAGGTTTCACGAGGAGCTAATGCCTCATGCATTACCTATCAGCACTTGGACCATCAAGCATCATGGATGTGCCCCTCAACAGAAGGGTGCACAGGGCTGTAAGGTAATTAGCACACGAGAGACAAGCAAGGCCCCTACTCTTGCCTGCTCCATGAAAACAACTTTGAGAAACTAGGTGATGTACTTAATTGTTCTCAAGGTGAGTATCCCCTTCTTTCTCGAATTTCACAAAAGACCATCCCTGAGTCTCTCCCAGGAGTATCCCAAGCAATTAGTGATGGTTCCCAAATTAAATGCAGGGTCCACAGAGCTTTAGCCTGTTTCTTGTTAATCAGGACTAAAGCACTTGTTGGGTAGCTATTCTTTCACTGCCTTGAGGGAGGAAGGCATTCAGTGGGTAAAGCCAGTGAACCATTATGTGTAGGGGATGTGAGTACTCATGTGAGGGGAGAAATGGCAACACCAGGTACAAATCAGTAACTGTGGGCAGACCAAGGTCAAACCCATCAAAAAGTGCAGGTGCTACTCAGGTGGTTTCATTGTGCCGTGGAACCAGTCACCAAGAGCAATTAGTAAAAGCTGAGCAGCTGTTTTTATTCATGTTCACTCCATTCTGTTTATGCTGTAAAGGTTTCTAACAGCCTCCCATTCACACCACTACCTACAAATGAATTAGCACCCAGGGTGACTTCGACAAACATGTAACACCCCCACTGGACACATAAGAAAAATGGAAACACAGAGTTAAGCAGAGGAGGGCACAGGAAGCCATCCAGGCCCACAGAGGGATTGCACTTGATTGCTGATGTAATAAGGGGCAAGGGGCAAAGCTTTGTAGTATCATCAAAGTGAGGTGCTCTTGGTTCCCTCAAAATTATGTGGTTTGGGATAGGGCTGGTAGGAGGAAACTGAAATACCTGATACTATGGATCAATAAGAATTTAATACTATACTATGATGCCATAAAATCCTAGATAATGCACATGGTGCTTAATTACATTATCTTATAAAATAGTATATATAATACACACTATTTACTTACAAAACTGTACTGATCCTATATAGCATACACACAGATATATGCACATACATATATTCTATGTACTAGATACTTCTATGCTACATATTAGTGTACAAATTTTTTTTTGCCTATAGATACAAAAATTCTCAACAAAACGATAGAAAACTATAAATAGAAAGACCTACAATGCAAGATGAGAGATTTAACCCAGAAAATCGATGTGTTTTCACACCTTAAAGTCGAGCTAACACGCACATCTTTTGGATGCATCATCCTGCACCTCTGAATGTCACAGGGAGATGAAGGCATTCCCACTTTCCATGCACTCCTCGTCTTTCTCTCACTAATGAATTCTGTGTGTCTGAATGGACCTAGAACAACTGAAGGCCTGGAGGCATTTCTTCATTCATTTACCACATTTCATTACCACACGTGAATCCTTCCTTCTTTTCAAAGAAAACTGGAAAATTGAAAGCATTACCAGATTTCTTAGTCATCAGGCATTTCTCTAATGTGAGTCCTGATTTGTCTTTGAAGGAAACTGAAAAGATGGGATACTCTTCACATTCTGTACTCCTAGGCACTGCCCTGCATGAGTTCTTTCATGTAACTCAAGTGCTGTAGCATGGATGGACCTGGAATGTCCCCCAAAGCCACATGTGCTGGAGGCTGGGTCCCCAGCTGGTGGTGCTGTGGGAGGAGGACACTAGGAGGGGATGTCTACTTGCAGCAGGTGGACTACTCAGACATGACTTTGAAGGCTATATGTGGTTGGTGGCCCATTACTCCCTCTCTCTTTCCCCTTCTGGGTGCCATGAGCTCTGCTCTGCGCTTCCACCATGATGGTCCATTTCCCAGAGCAATGGGGCCACTCAATTATGGACAGAAACCTATGATCAAGTGAGCCAAAATAAATCTTTCCTTCCTTAAGTTGATTTTTCTCATGTATTTTGTCACAGGGGTAGAAAGTGAACAAATGAGGAGAATTGGAACATTGGACACCTGCACCAGATATCATAACAAAAACCTGGGAAAACTGGACACTTCCCATATTCCTCACATTCTCAGGGCTTCTTTCCATAATAAGAAATCCGTGCAGAGGAAGGAAAAGGAACCAACACACATTCAGTTTTGTTTACCAGAGTTAATGAAATGGCTTTGAAGGCGACTGAGAACACTCAATGACTTACCAACTATTGTTTACACTCAAAGAGGTTTTCTCTCATGTGAGCCCTTTCATGACTCTGAAGGTGATTGGAAGTATCAGATCATTTGCCACATTTTTTTTTCTACATTCAATGGCTTTTTTCAAGCACAATGTCTTTCATATTTAAAAGGAAGCTCCAGTAATGGGAGGCATTTCCCATTGTTTTCATCCACAGTGCTTCTCTCCAGTATGAGTTGTTTGATGTTTTCTGAGCATGACTTTAAGTGAAGGCTGTGCCACTCTGTTCACAATCATATGAGTTGTTTCTGCTTTTGAAGGTGAGAGGGCCAACTCCAGGCTTTTCCACGTTCTTTGCATTCATAGGCCTTCTTTCCGTCTGAGTTTGTTCATGTGCATGAAGGTGACCACACTGTTTACATTCATAGGGCTTCTCAGTTATTCGATGTACTGTCAGGTAAGAACTGTAAATGATTTATCCCACTGTTTACCTTCGTAAGGTTTCTCTCCAATATGAGTACTTTTATGTGAGTGAAGATGAACAGAAACAGGGAAGGCTTCCCACAATCTTGACAATCTTGCTTCTCTCTGGTATGAATTGATCCAACTGTTGGAAGGGAACTGGATGTACCACACTGGTTGCATTGCAGTTGGGGATAATCAGAAATAGTGAGGGCTTTCCCAACACTGTTAACATTCATAGGGATTTTCTCCAGTAGGTGTTTTCAAATGGAACTGAAGTAAGCAAAGGCTTTTCCACATAGCTTACATTCCTAGGACTCTAATCCAGTGTGAGATGGTTCATGTTTTGAAAACTCTGGGAACAACTGAACCCTTTCCTACATACACATTCATAAGGTCCATTTCTAGTGTGCTTCATCACTTCCTTTGAATACTTGGGAGAGAAATGAGGGTTTTCTGTACTGCTGAGGTTCATATGTCTTCCCACCACACTTCTCATGTTCATCTGGTTTATAAGCAGACTGAAATATGATGTGCCTATTAAGAAATAATAGAGCCTGGTGCGGTGGCCCAAGCCTGTAATCCCAGCAGCTCAGGAGGCTGAGACATGATTATCTCAAGTTCAAATCCAGTCTCAACAAAAAGTGAGGCACTAAGCAACTCCCCAAGACCCTGTCTCTAAATAAAATACAAAATAGGGCTGAGGATGTAGCTTAGTGTGAGTGCCCGAGTAAAATTTCTAGCACCCCCACCTCCAAAAAAAAGAATGGAAAATATGAAGACATTTCCAAATACACTGCACTCACACTGATTTACTCAAGCAGATATGTCTTTTTTTAGGTTAAGATTTCGGATCTCACTAAAGGGTTTTCCACAATGAATATCTGTTTTAATTTTGGTAGAGTCTGTCATATGACTTCTGGAAAAATTAAAAGCACATATTTATTTTTGTTTTTCTAATTGTTTTTTTTTCTTTAATAGATCTTAGACTCTCATTATTATAATACCAAAGAAAGCACAGATTTTGTCACGTCCAAATCATTTCAGAGTAAATGAATTGATTATGTTGAAAAATTGCTTGCATAGCTATTAAAAAAACAGTGATGCATGCCTGTAATTCCAAAGGCTCTGGAGGCTAAAGCAAGAGGATCACAAGGTCAAAGCCAGCCTCAGCAAAAGCAAGGGGCCAAGCAATTCAATAAGACCTTGTCTCTAAATCAAATAAAAAGAAGTAGGGCTGGGGATGTGGCTCAGTGGTCAAGTGCCCCTGAGTTCAATCCCTGTTACCCCCTCAAAACAAAACCAGTGGTATCAAGAATGTGGTATCAGTACTGTCAGAAAATCAATTATTCTTTATACACTAAATATATATCTTCATTAAGCTTATATTTCTGGTGAAAAATTGCTAAGAATTCTATACTGTGCCTATTTCTTTTGTTTCCTTGCATGTAAACTTATAGGATGTGCTAGAATTCCCTCAAGGGACCCTGCTTCCTCTTTTGAGTAAAATTACCTTAGATTCCTCCATGGAGTTTTTGCTCTGATCTTCAATGTTCTGATCGTACTGTTTACTTCCTGAAAGGAAACCATAAAATCAATAGGAATTATGTATCATCAAAAATATCTAAATATTCTAAAATATCACACAAATGTGTGTTGGAGACCAGAAGAGATTGAAAACATGAGGGATCTCTTCTCTACACACAAGATATTCACATGATTTTGAGGTCTCCAATATTTACTCCATGATTTGTCCAGAAAAACTCAAACTGTCAGAACTTACTTCCGCAAACATATGCATTCCAATATTAGAAAGGAACTACTTAGAAAAGCAATAGAAAAACACCCTTCTCATGGAGTCTTTGTAGGGTGCATGTCTAATACATGGACTAATGAAGCCCTACTACCTCATGTGAAGAAGAGAACTAATATTAGTCCTCCTGACAGTGCACACCCTTAGAACGGCCTACTGACAAAGTTGAAAGTTTGCAGATAGGGAGACCTAAGGATTTGGGAGGGATCCTACCAAACTGAGCATTAACACTGAGTTATAGTATAGTTATAGTTATAGCAGGGAAACAACATGCTATATACTAGATGTCTGCTTTCCTTCAGAAAGCCTATTATTTAGTTCTTTTCTTAGGATAAGACCTTAAAGGATCAGGTCCCTGTCCCTCAACTCCTGCCACCCCCTCAAAAAATAAATAAATAAATAAATAAATAAATAAAAATAATCCCTTTGGACAGGCACAGACTCTCTGATAGACAATATTTCATCCAGGTGGTCACAATGTGTTAACTGGGGATTGAGCTCATCCTGTCGGACTACACCAAGAGAACCACTGGTTGTTTGAAACAGATTTACTGAAGGCCTAATGATCAACACACAGAACAAGTTGATACTTTCTTTAAGTTGATGTCAAAACAGAATGGGATAAGTAGAAAGCTACCATGAATAAAAAAAAAAAAAAATCAATATCCCTAAGATGTCATTCTTCCATGTGATATCCATATATAATTTGATATAATCTCAATAACACTTAGGAGTAGTCAATGGATGCTACTTTTCCAAGCATAATAAGAATAATTAATGTGTAAATGCAGCAGACTGTTGGCTTATATAGTCTACAGTCATGTGCCTCATAATAACGTTTTGCTCAAAGGTGTTTTGGGTTAATAATAGGTCATTATTATTATATTATTAATATATACTAAAGTTGTCTGTAGTAAAGGGACTCCTTGTGTGTGCACAGTGCTGCTGGTATAAACAAACCTAATGTACTGTTAACTACAGTATTTCATAAAGCAAAATGCTGTGGAGATTTTTATCCCAGGAAACATTGAGACCATAAAGCCTAGGTGTGCAAGAGGCTGTGCCATCCAGGATTTGGGGAATACAGAAAGATGTTTGTGCAACGGTGAGGCAGCCTAAAAATGCTCCTCCAGAATGTATCCCTGTATTTATGTGACATATGAATGTACATAAAGGACTTTCTATTATGATACTCAGAATTATTGTTTCATTCTTACTCTATCTGCTGATTCTGTGCTATCAGACAGAGTAAGAATGAAGCAAGACAGAAAAAAATTTTCAGGGGGCTGACAATTATAGGAAGAGCTTAATAATGACATAAAAGGTATTTGAGAGGGAAAAATAAATCACAAACAATGTGAAATGGGACCAAAACTAACTGGTATCTAATTGCAAACATGCACTGTTTTCCTCTCTAATCCATAGACTATTGTTCATTAGAGATTCTGATGTGAAAAACAAAACTAAACACTTTCAGATGTGTATAAGAAATGTCTTACAGAATCCAAAACTCTTTTTCACAAAGAGTAAACATTGAAAGAGTAAATATTGAAAAAAATGAGAAATTCAAATACATTAAATAAAGGGAATTAAAAGATAAAAATGGAGGAGAAACCTGCAATACGTGCAACACCACAGAGCAAGATCACAGAGTGAGAGGAATAAATGCACAACTGAAATGGAACACCAGGACGTGGAGCAGAAGGTGAAAGCCACGTGTGGAGAGAGGACCACCTCAGTGAAGAGGAAGGCCCAGGAGAATGGCAAGCACATGGCATTGACACCCACTGCAGGCCCAGGACCCCTGGGTCAGGACGGAGGACTGGGGAGAGCAGGAGGCTGCCCCTGCAGCAGTATTGTCTCTTGTGAAATTTACCACGACCTGCAGCCCATGGGTTTTCCTGACTATTCCTACAAATTTATAATGTTTTTTCCCCAGAGACACTGACAGTATATCACAGTGAAGATTCTCTCCCTCTCTCCCTCCTTCACTAGCTCCCTATGACCTTGTACACATGCATGCTTACATCTTGCCCCACCTCAAGCTCACTGGTTAAGGCATGGGGACAAGAAAGAGGACATTTTCTACTATTCCCAGAGAACCCATCCTTCCTGAGCCCTACATTCTGAAGAAGCTCTTTCCAAAGGCTCATTCACCTGAGACGTTCTCAGCCAACACGTCTGGGGAAGGAGAACCCCCAGCCCATCTTCCCCTACTCTTCCTGCATAGATCAGGAGGAGGAAGGGCTGAGAAGTGCTCATGAAGAATGGCCCTGGGAGGTCTGAGTGTCCTGAAGACCAGGGCAAGGCCCAGTCAAGAGAATGCCCCCGAAAAGACACTGCACCACCAGCAGAATACCTCCATCACAACAGCATGGCTGAAGGAACCGTAGGTCACACCTCAGTTAACAAGTCCCCAGGTACAACAGATGGAGTGACACAGAGGAAGTGGACAGAAGTCGAGAAACACACCATATACAGAAGAAAGAGAAAATATGAACAGTTCTAGACATGGACAGAGTGAATTAGCCTCAGTGAATGAAAACCCAGGAGCAGCCGTTCACTGCTGAAATCTCCCCCAAATTCACCACAATTAATACATATCTTCTTCAAATTCTTTCTGAAAACTGAAAAGGGGAAAGCACTTCCACAATCACTCCTTGAGGCCAAAATTGTGCTGATTATGTATAAAAAATTGCACATAACTGTCTTTCATGAATACCTATGCAAAAATCTTCAAATAAATACCAATAAACCGTCTGAGGAGATTCATTTAAGGAATACACATACAGACCAAGGAACTGTATTCTTGAACTGCAAGATGGTCTCACACTTGAAAATCAATTGGTGTGACACAGGATTTGCAACATGACTGAAACACAGAGCCATCTCACTTGGTGCAGAAAAAAAACATTTGAAAAAGACAACACACTTGTACAATAAACAGCACAACAAATGAGGTCTAGAAGGGGATACTTCAACTTAATTAAGTAATACCTGGAAAGCAGAGAGGACCATCATGACCTATGGTGAAAAAAAAAAATGCTTTCCCCTAGGATTAGAACATAAGATGTAAATCTCATCAATTCCCACAAGAACATGCAGAGCACAAGTCTCACAACACTAGATTTGGAAATGGTTTCTGGGATGTTGTACCATCCATGAGATTAATGAAAGCATAACAGATCAATTTGATTTCACCAAAAACACCTTTCAGTCCTGTCATTTGCAGCACTGAGGCTGGGACTATGGCACCAAGTTCAGAGAAAGAAAGCAGCACACAAGGCCCTTGTGTGTCCCCCTCACAGGGTGAGCTACAGAGTGATTTCACAGAAAGTACAAGATTGTCACCAGAGGGAGGACAGGGTGGGAAGACAGGTGGGACTCACCCACAGAGACAGCATCCACAGGCCCCAAGATGGGAGGAGTCAGAGCAGCCTCTGCACCCATCACCTCTCTCCATCATCCACAGCAACCAGCTCACACAATGTGCATTTGACTTATTTCTGGCTTCCCGCTCCCTAGAGTCTCTACTGCAAAAGAACAGGGACATTTGAGGTTGCTCCTTCACTGCTGCTCCTACCAGAAAGCCTGCTCACAGCGGGAGATCAGAACCTAGAGAATTTGTGGGGCTCCAGCACACCCACACATACACAGAGGCCTCACACAAACCTCCTCACAGGGCCATGACCGCTCAACTTTCAAAGGCTGAAGTGATCATCTGCATGTCATATGTCACAGTGGTGGTTCCTGGACCCCAAGCCATTTCCCAAAGTTGATGTATCCCAAATGAGTCCACATGTAGGTCCTCGTGCACGCCGCACTGCAAAACTTACAGCAACAGGACAAGTGGTGCTTAAAACCTGGAAGCACCCAATAAATAGGAAGATGTGTGCTCAAGGCCAGCAGTGAAAAAGTAAGACACAAAACTCAATAAAAATCAATTAAAAGGGGCTGGGGTGTGTAGCTCAGTTGGTAGAAAAAGAAAAGAAAAAAATTCCTCAATAAAAATGAATTCATAATAAAAAATCAACTTCTATATATGAAATAAAATACTGAAATGAAATTAAGACAAAATTTCATTTATAAAAGAATCCCAAAAACAAATATGGAACAATAATAAAAGCAATAATATATAGTACATAATATATATGCTTAATGCATGCATGATAATATAGAAGACAGCAGTCTGAGTATTACAGCTTGGATGTGAGGTGTCCCCCAAAAGTTCATGTGTGAGACAATGCAAGAAGGTTTGAAGGAAAAATGATTGTGTTATATACTTTAACCTAATTGGTGAATTAGTCCCTGATGGGATTAACTGGGTGGTGACTGGAGGCAGCTGGGGTGTAGCTGGAGGAAGAGGTTCACTGGGTGTGGCTATGGGGGATATATTGTATCTGGTGAGTGGAAACCTCTATCTCTGCTTCCTGATCACCACACAATCTTCCCCCATGATGTTCTGCCTCACCTTGAGCCCCAAGACCCAATGCTGAGCACTGGCTGCCCTCCAGGCTCAGTTCTGCAGAGAACTGAGGCTGGAGGGGTACGAACAGCATGACCATGTGTTAAAGCAGCAGCCCCAGCACAAATGTCCACAGGCCCTGGAGGAGCTGAGCTCTTGATGTTTCTTCTGTTTTCTTTCCAGCTATTTCCTCACGGAATTCTGTCAAAACTCAGGCTCAAAAAAAGCTGAGAGAGACCCTCTGAGTACACTGAGCAACTAAACTACTGTCTCCAAAAATACTCTGGAAAGTCACTACACATAATAGCAAACAAGAGCAAACTCTGAATAGAGGGAAAAACTAATTTCAGAGGAACCATTATAATATTCATATACCCACTTTTTGAAAGCAACAAAATAAAAAAACACACAATAGGAAAATACATCTCATCAGTGGAAAAAATGCTTGAATTAAACCACTATTGAGGGCTGGGGATATAGATCAGTTGGTGAAGTGCTTGCCTTGCATGCACAAGGCCCAGGGTTCAGTCCCCAGCACCAAAAAAAAAAAAAAAAAAAACATTACTGACACTAGACTCACTAAAAAGACTTAAAACCCACTACCTTGATCATTTAGATGCATGACCTACAACAGTTCAAAACACCTGATAAACAAGTGAGAGACTCACAAGGAAACATGGCGATAGCAATCATATAACAGTGAGTGACAGATGGAGCACACAGGAGAGCACTCAAGATGACAGTCTGACTCAACATCACACCCACTACAGTGTTTTCATGGACACATCTAGGGCACTTCAACCAAGAGCAGCAGAGCACACATCCTTCTCAACATCACAGGACAGTCGCTAAGACCAGACACTCTAAGCCCCAACAGGCGTTAGTGCAGAAGGCTACCAAATCCCAACATGGCACCAGGAACACTGGAATTACCATGGCATCAGTAACAGAAACACAGCTGGGGGACCACCAGATATCTGCAGGTCAAATCCCAAAGTTCTAAACAGCACATGGGTCAAGGGTGTCTCAGGATCAGTCTGAATATTTCAATGGAAAAGAACTGAAACTGCATCTTAGGAAACTTTGTGGAACAGAGCACAGGCAGGGCTTAGGGGGGATTAAAGATGCTGAAGGCTTACATTAGAAAAGAAGAACTAAAATCAACTATTCAAACTTCCACTTTAGGAACTAAAGAACAAAGAACAAGGTGAACATACATCTGATGCTAGCATATAAGACACCAAAGAAACTGCAATCTTGAAATCAATAGAATAAAAATCAAAAGCGGGTTCATCATGAATATCCTTGTAATGACACACAACAGCAAAGTAAAGAAAAAGACAAAAACTAACTCAGTAGAAAAGAAACTCAGTAGACTATTATTAATCCTACAGAGAGCAAAAGAACCATAAAGGAATATTATTAAGAACTGTGTGGCCACAATTTGTGAACTCCAATATACTGGACTGATGGAGTGCTTTAAGTCTCAAGACATGTGGAAGGTTAACATCCTCCGAACTCTTGGCACACCAGAGCAAGCAAGAACAGCACACTATTCTCAGGACACACTCTGCTGACGTGATCAGACTTGCCACAAGTTCCTCTTAAGACTGAGTCTTGCTTTATGCGTACTCTGTGGTTAAAATTATTTTGGGGAACATTCATGTTAACTTGTTCCCCTTAAGTTGTGATTAATCATTGGACTTAGATCTAAGACAGAGATTAAAGAAGTAGCTTGTGAACATTGCATTATTTTAATGTTATTCTTGGTATCTTGCTTATGTTAACCTCAAACAACTTGCTTAACTCAAACACAAGGGATATATAATGTCTGGGTTGCTTAAAATAAACATCCTTAGCTTTCCACAGCTCTGGGTCCCCTGTGTACTGTTTCTGGTCTCGCTCAATTCCTGATCTTCATCACTGGACCAATTCTTGGAGAGAAACAATCTACCACAAGTCACACAGAAGGAGGAACACACAACATGGACAGGCTAATGAAGTGATAACTAACCATCATCAGAGGAAAGGCCTGGCCCAGTAATGTCATGGTGGATTCTGCACCACACTAAGGAGGAAATGAAAACTACCCTTAATTCCCTCTAAAAGGAAGCAGGTAACACTTCCAACTCATTCCTCAAGGCGTTGTAGCCTATGTGATATGCCATGATGTGAACAGTTTCTGGCAGCCAACCTGCCTGGACCACAGATGGCTGGATTCGGCAGACACAGGAAATAAGAAACAAGAGAAACGAAGAAATGAATTGCATGCATTTTGATCAAAGTGTGGAGAAGCAGCTTTTTTGTTTCTCTAGCTTCATTTCTTAAATTCTGTGAAATCCAAGACCAGGATGGCTTTGTTGAGGAAATTCAGAAAACTACTTCTACAAGTGGAAAGAGTAGATGAATATCTAAGAGTAGCCAAATGTCCAGAAGTCTCCAACACCTTGTAGAGAACACCATCAGGTAGTATTATAGTCAGAAGGTCCATGCAAACCCCAAAATTCACAAGGTGCAAGGTGAACTCCAAGTGGAATGGTATTAGGAAGGGGCATCTGGGAGGGACATGGAATTAGATGAAATCATGAAGGATGCTCATGAATTATTAGTGTTCTCATGTAAACATGTTCTGTGCACGCAGCAGAGATGTCATTTAATAACAATTTTCATGATACTGAATCAATTTGTAAACAATGATCATATTTTGATATTTCAGGCAACTGCCATGTTTGTCTCATAAAATTTATTGTTAATCTTCCAAGTTCAGAAAACAGGAAACAAAACAGACTCTCCACCATCAGGAATTCTTAACTGTACAAAGGAACCAATATTCTCATGGATCCTTGTAGTCTGAATTTACCTACTAAGGTTTTGTGAATATCTAATCACTTTCTTCAGCAAAAATGACAGATGGATTTTTTTTTTTCTAGTACTATTCCTGAGTCCAGGACCTGTAATTCCATTTGAAATCAAATTATTTAAAAATTGAGGTCTCTAGATATTTCTATACATGCTCAGAAGAAGCAGAAAGATAAGAAAGAATTTGTATCAAATAAAACATTAGGTTTTTTTTTTTTTTTAAATCTACTTCTTCTTACCTCTTTAGAATATTTTACCATGCTCAGCTCTGAATACATACATTTCACGTTTAAGGGAAACCTAGGTCTCTAATAGGTGAGCAAATTATTTCAAAGTGATAAACACAGAAAGGGCTGGTGCTGAGGGAGCACAGATGTGTCAGGCTGAAGGGGCAACGAAGGTTCCCTGAGAACTGGACATCCTCCTACCTGGTCTCGATCACAAAACACTCCATGATCACCCTCCCAAGAGACCTGGACCATGACTCCAGTCTTTTGAGATTTTTCAGGTTTGCACAGCACTGCACTGGGGTTTTCCTCCTACACAACTGTGAGAGAATGCAAGGGCAGGAATCACTCCTGACCTGGCCCCTCAGCACCACCATCCACAGGCTCACTGTCCACCTGTCTCCAAAGAATGGGGATAGGGCTTGGGAGACAAAGTCAGAAGGAGGAAGCTCTTTAGTTGGGGCCTGTTCAAGGAGATTCCTCAGCCCCAGGGGTTTCAGCTGCTCCCCTGAGAGTCGACACCCCACACCTCAGGCTGTCCTCTAGGAAGGCTGACCCAGGGCCTGAATTTGCCTGCTTCCTGCAGGACACAAGGTAGCTGTGGGCACCTTTGGGCAGCCCCAAGAAAGGACAGGAAAGTAGTTGAGGACACAGGACCCTGTGAAGAGTCAAAGGAAATTTCTACCCAAAGATTTTACATTGTCTGTGCTTGGGGAAGATAAAGGAAGACAGGAACAAAGTCTTTTAACAGTGGAGTTCCAGCTGACTGTCCTCTGCTCTCACCACATGGCAAATTCAGAAACAGAAAACAAATCTTTCATGCTGTGCCGCTGGAATGCAGTATGAGGAGCAAGGAATTGATAATGCTGTGAAGAGGAGGGGGAGATACATTCTGGAAATGTGAGGAGAGGTTAGGAATATTAAGGTTGTGCCAACAACCCTAGCAGGGGCTGGGTGGGGAAAGCAAGGTGACTCCTGGGGAGAAGGAGCACAAATCCTCAGATCAGCATCCTCCACACAGGAGCCCTACACCTGAAGCAGGATCCATGAGGCCCTCTGCTTTCACTACACACTGAGGGCCTCGGGCTGGGGTCCAGCTGGGCAGAGAGGGTTCTGCCAAAGTGGCTGCAGACCAGGCAGCATACTGAGAACCCACCTGCACCAGCCCACACCATGTCCTGAAGGCATCAAGGGCTGAGCTGTAGCAGCATCTGACTCAGGTCTGGGCTGGCTGACTCTGGGGCTGACAGTGGGAGGCCAGAGTCCAGCCACAGCTGGTTCCCACCAGTTCTAACCATCCCACTTCCCTGAGCAGTCCAGGCCCCACACACTCACCATTTCCTGCCTTCTGGGGAGTCCTGACATCCTCCCTGGAATCTCATAGCACCTGCAGGTCACAGGGAGATAAATCTAAGCCAGAGTCACTTGGGCCTCACACAGCAGAGAAGATACAGTCCTGGAGATGAATTCTGAGCTGCACAGGGTGAGAGATGAAGGCCTCTGACTGTGGAAGGCCACCTCCTCCCACCAGCTGCCTCTGACTGCCCAGGGTGCCACAAGACCCCTGCATACTCCAGCCCACATACATACCCTTTGGGACCCTAAGTGACAGGAGATGTATTAGACTCCTGGATAAATGAGGCCAGAAAGACACTGTCTTGGCAAAAGCACTTTTCAGGCAGGGTGTCCTTCCTGCAAGGGGACCTGCCCCACCAGGAGAACATTTCTACTTAGGCAGAACTGTCTTCCTGCCTTTCTGGGTACAGAGTCACAAGCCTATATGAGGAATTACAGCCTTGGTGTCCAATGCAGCCAACCCTGACCTCAGAGATGGTAAGTGCCAGGTCCGGCCTTACTGAAAAGGAGGGGACAGGCATCCATCACTTTAGAAGAGGCTGGTGCTACATGACCAAGGCCTCCAAATATTTTACCTCTCAGTCAACTCATTTTCAGTCAAAAAAATAAAAATATAATCAGGAAATACAATTATTAAATGCATGAAAAACTAATTATATGGTAATAATAGAAAGAATTCAATAAAAGGAAAAGCAAACACTTTAAGGCACCTGCTTCTCCCACAGTTCAGAATGAAAACCAACTTGTAGAAGGGTAAACACATTCCCAAGTTGGGAGCCACAGTCTGACTGCTGAAATGTGGCCCCAGGAGGGCTCATTCCCTGCTGGCCAGGAGGGGACATGTAAGCATTTACCTCTGGAACCTCCTATACCCCTTGTCCTTTAGGTTTTCTTAATAAGATAAATTCAAAAGAAAGAGAATGATATAGTCACATCTATTAAAAGGGGGTCTCTCCATCAAACTGCAAGAGGAGGCAAAAAGGCTGCCCTACCTCAGGGCAGATGTCTGCGGTCTTTACAAAGAGAAATAAATTCATGTACAGAAAATATTAAAAGAAAAAAGAAACAACCTCACAAATGAACTAAACATGAGAAAATGAGTGAAAACCATTTACAAGAACATGGAAATACACAGAAAAATGTTCATGCAAATGGTATTCAGTGAAAAACTATATCTAGTCACACAAAGTAAACACAGACAGACAGGTAAGAGGGATAAACACACATGGATGAATGGCCAGAGAGCTGTTCCACACACTGCACTGCAATTTATCCATAACCACGATTTTCCAAAGTGCACGTACTTATAAAGTGGGCCAACTTGGGGACCAAATTTAAAAATAGAATGAAATTGCAAAGAACATAAAAGTTACACTGGAAACAGGTGAGGTTCTGGAAGAAGGAACTTGGGAGGGACCTAGGAGACCCACGGCCTCAGACAGCAAAAGGAGTCTAGCCAACTGAGGCAGAGAACCCACACAATGCACGTTACAGCACCACAGTGGTAGAGCACTAATAGTTAACATTCAGTTACTGAAAACTCAAATAAGACAAAAACAAATAAAATTCTGCTTCCTCACAGCTGGTTAAAATACAAGGAATGACAGAAGGAACTGGCACTGTACCACCTCTCTGCACAGGTAGGGGGAGCAGGGAGAGAGAGAGAGGGAGCCTGCCCAGGGCCACCTTGTCCCTATTTAGACAGGGATATATGGGTTTACAGATTCTTACTAAACTAAGCATTAAAAAATTATTTCAAGACTTCTCTGTTCCTCTTTACATCAAATTACTCTATGCAAATAGTTGTTAACCGATGCCATAAAAATCTTTGATTCAATGAAGGAATGAAATTCTTTGCTGGGTACAGTGGAGCATTCCTGTTATCCATTTAAATTTAATATTTCAACAGGAAAATCTAGGTACTCCTTTTCAGACAATAAACATGTTATTTAATTGCTATATCCCAGATAATATTTGGTAACCATTCATCATATGTGACTTCTATTAGGAATTCCAAGTTCTGTCAATGTTATCAGTGTTAAACATTCACCTGCAGTTCACAGGGTACAGAACAGACCCATCCACTTCCAAAGCCCTGCAAACTACAGAGCTGATGTTTTGGTGAATTTTTGTAATGAACCAATTCATCTATCACAATGAATTGGGTTAATATACTCACTTTTTGCAACCATATTGGAAGAAATCTTCCCTGTTTCTTTTCCTAGGTAGCATTCCCAAAGCCAAGCCCTGGAATTCTATTTCAAACCACTCTCCCACCCCCACTTTCCCATAAAGAACACATCTGAAAGGAGAAAAGGGTACTGTGCAGGCCTGTAATCCCAGTGACTCCGGAGGATGATACAGAAGGAACATAACTTCAAAACCAGCCTCAGCAACTTAACAAGGCCCTCTTCAACTTAGTGAGGTTGAATCTTTGTAATAAAGAAACCGACCTCTCTACCACACTTTCTTCTGGGGCATTCATATCTGCAGCCAAACTGAAACATAAGTTTTCCCTTTTTCTATTCCCAGGTAGCATTCCCAAAGCAAAGTCCTGGAATTCTATTTTAAATTATCAACATCCACTCCTCTCCAAAAAAGAAGGCATCTGAGAAAGATGGTAAATTCACTCTTGGGAACAAAAACATTCATAAGTATTTTTAACTAAGGGAATATAAGGCCAAGTGTTTCTTTCTTTTCTGTTTCTAGCCTTCTTTTTTTCCCCCTGAATTGTATCTCTATCTTACCCTTTAGGGATACTTTCTAATCAGCTCTACTAATAAACTACATTTTACAGTTCATGAAAAACTGATACTAAAATAAGTGAGCCAGTCTTTCCAAGGCAACAAACCTGGGGAACTGTAGCACCACTGGACACTGACCTGTCAGACTCCAGCTTCAGGTAAGGCTTCTGTCACCAGGCACATCCTCCCACCCCCTCCTGCTGCTGAAAAGCTTTGTAGGGCTTTGCTCCACCTTGCTGGGGTCAGTTTCCCCTGCTCTTTAGGATAATTGTTCTTCCTTCAAAGCTATGAGCACATCCAGAGGGCAGGAACCATGTGTGTCATGTTCCCTCAACACCAGCATCTCACTGCCTGACCTGGGTATCTCCGACTGCTCCCCTGGGAGGCTGCTCCCCACAAATCAGGCTGTCCTCTAGGAGGAGCTGATGCAGAGCTTAAAATTGCCTGCACCCTGCAGGGCACAGGGAAGCTTAGGGCAACTTGCAGCAGCCCCAGGAAAAGACAGAACAATGACTGAGGACACAGGACCCTGTTCAATATCCAAAGAACTCCTCTGCCCAAAGGCACCGCACAGGTGTCTGGGTCTGGGCAAGATGAAGAGAGGAATAAGTACTTTTTAAACTCAACTTCCAGGTCATTCCTCTCTGCATTCCACTCCTGGGAAATGTTTGTGCATGTTAAAAAATAAATAAAATAAAATGTTTTTTTTTGTTGTTGTTGTTGTTGTTTTTTAATATCATTCATTAATAAGTGAAACTACCACAATTAAAACACTGTCTATTTGAATGTAGACTGGAACAAATGGTTGGCAAAGTGTGAACTGGAGGGTGCAGCTGGCATCTGGGAATTCGGGAGGGAACTAGAATTTCAGGTGTCTGCTGCCAGCCTTAGGAGGAGCCAGGTTCCAGAATGGAAAATGGATTTGATACCGTTTCCTGCACATTTAGCAGTATGTGTCCGTAGGACTCATAATCCTGGGGAGAAAAGAGGGACAGACGGGGACCCCTAAGGCCAAATGTCACAGTCAGAACACACCTTAGTCCAGAACCCTGATCCTCCCCTGCTCACCACGCACTCTGGGAGCATCAGGCCACATAAACTGCCCAGAGTTGAACCAGGGAGGTCGCCAATAGGGAGCAGAAAAGGGGGCAGGGACCTGCTGCCCAGCTCACCCATGGGACAGGAGCCCAGGGCGACCCGCCAGAGAGGACTCAGCCATGCTCTGCAGCTGACCTGGGGAACCTGCCTCCCAACGCACCCAGCGGGAGGGACCAAGGGCCAAAGTCAAGGGCCACCCGCCAACAGAGACTCGGTAATACACTGAGTAGCTGACCTCGGAGACCCGGCATCTACCACCCCCGCCGCGGGACAGAGGGATAGGGCCCAGGGCCACCCGCCGGTGGGGACTCGCCCCAAGCTCCGCAGCTCACATGCACTCGGGTCCCCAAGGCAGATGGTGACCGGGTCCCGCCAGTCCTGGCCACACGCTCAGCATGACTCGCTGACCTCCTGAGGATCTCCCGGTACCCGAGCTGGTGAGGACTCCGGCTATGCAGGGTCACCTGGGGATCCCGTAAGAAGACTCAGGAGCAGTGGAGGACGAGTTCAGCAAGGGAGAAAAAAAAAAGATGCGAGATTGTGAGAGCCCGCCCTTCCCCTCCGCCTACGCACCTGATTGGACAGTTCCTCCCCAGCGTCCCTGATTGTCCGCCTCCAGGCACAGACCCAGTCTTGAGTGACAGCTACCCTAGCCAATCAGTGGCTGAAACAGGCCAGAGTGACAGATCCAGGCTTTTAGGCTGGGCTTTCTTGGGACCTGACCTCGGCGGGAAACGTTTGTATTTAGCCTGGTGTAGAAGGCAACATCTAAAGAGGAGGACTTAGGAAGGTCAGCGATATCTAGAAACCGTGCTGTCCACGATTGGGAGCAACTTGAGAATTTTATTAAGGTTTCAAATTACATGACCTTCCTCACCTGTGTTCCTTTCAGTAGATGGCCCGAGCTATGGAAAGCAAGGCCCTGTTTAATTGAAAAGAAATTTGTGTCATGTATTTTTAAATTTTTCGCAAGCCGCACAAAAACGTTAAAGAAACAGGTAAAGGGGCTGGGGATGTGGCTCAACTGGTAGCATGCTTGCCTAGCATGCGTGAGGCACTAGGTTCGATTCTCAGCACCACATAAAAATAAAATGGAGATATTGTGTCCACCTAAAACTAAAAAATAAATGTTTAAAAAAACCTACAAATTCAAAAAAATTTTTTTTAAAAAAAGAAATAGGTAAAATAACTCAGGCATAGCTCAGTGGTAGAGTGTTTTTGTAGCAAATGCAAGTCCCTGTGTTCCATCCCCTTCAAAAACACAAGATGATTCAAAAAGTGAGAGAAAGTCACAGATAAAATTGGTTGTGATTTCTTTAGTGCAATATTATGTAAAATAACATTGCTTTTCTATGCAATTGATGCAATGAGGTATTACTGTAAGCACAGAGCCCACAAATGACAGAGGTTGGAGAAGGGAAGCAAATCTCTTTATTCTGCAGGGAAGTCAATCCATCAGGCCTGGGTGGGTTCATTTTCTAGGTAGAGCAAATGGTCCCCGGGTTACAGAAGGAGTTTGGGTTTTGTAGTTTACAATGAGGGTGAATATTAATTCATTAGAGACTGAGGTTGTGCACTTTGGACAGTCAGGGACCTAGTTATGCAAGTTAAAATTTTATCTCAGGAAGGCAGTTGTAAAAAGTTTAAAACTTGTTGTCACTGGGAAAAGCCCACAACTAGGTGTTCCCTGCTTACCTCTGGGACCCATTGTTACCTAGAGCCTCACTATTTGCTTTTCTCCTTCCAGAAGTCATCTGCAGTGGGAAGGGGTAAAAGTCCAGAACCCAGCATTTCAGTATTTGCCTCCTTCCTTCAGGACCCTTTTGGTTGGTGTTAGGGTAGCTGCACAAATATCAAGGCTCTGAGTTTTAGCAAAGCTTTATCGACAGAGAATATCGGCCAGGGGAAGTGTGTTTACAAAAGCAGAGTGCAGGAAGGGAGACTGGGGCCTCTAAGGAGCCTCTAGCCCTGGGCCCAGAGCCTTCCCTAGGTGTTTACACTCCAAAGGAAAAAAGTCAGATCCCAGGGAAAGTCCTTTACAATCCAAAGATAAGAGTGAAAGGTGCTAATTAGGTTCCCTGAAAGCCAGCTGGTGGGGACTGGGGAGGGGAGCCTCCCTTCCCCAACACTAATGTTCACAGTGTCTTTGGGGCATTTTGTATTCAAGCCTGAGTTAGTTACTCACCGTGAGATCACAGGAAGTAGGCCCTGCACCTTTTTCAGGCAAGATAAAAGTAACCTCAAATGTGAAAAGAAGATCCTGACATTTTTAAAAAATTCAAATTCCCTATGGAAGAGGGTTAACTCATTATTATTCAATACCATACAGTGAAATTAAATGTCATCTATGTGCTGCCCCCACTCATCTATCCACTCATTAATTTTAGGTTATTATTTTCTCAATACTTCTCTTCCCAGTCAAAAACCTAAACTGGCTGAAGCTGGAAGAAGTTGCACAGCTTGCAGGACAAGACTGAGTGGGCGGGTGCACAGCAGCACTCCAGGCGAAGCTGCTGGATTGCATCTGCCTCTGAGTGATCAGGCCAGTGAGCTTCCTCAAGTCCCCCATCCCCATCTGCCTGGGCAAAAGGAAGCCTGCCATTGAAGCCACGGCCTCGGGGTATTAAACAGGCCTTCGAAATGGACACTTGCCACAGGGCCACTGTGACAGTGAAGAAAGGGACCAGGGAGGGCACTTTGGGGCTCCCTAGAGCACTCCTATATGTGAATTTTAGCTGACCATGTTCTGTTAACATTTGTGTTTTATCTTGTTATTGGCCTGGGGCTGAGACCTGTGAGGTCCCCGATTGGGGGTCCTCTTCCATAATGCAGGAGTGAGCTGAGTTCCAGGTAAGCATGAGTGTGCCCTCTAGGCTGCCCTCTCCCCTTGCTTCAACTGACTTTGACACACCATTTCCAGAGGTCAGGAAGCTAAGAGCCCCCTAAATTTGCAATAGAGGATGCCTGGGCATGTGGGTGATGTTGGTCACAGTGGCCTAAGTTGGAAACCACTCTTGTCTAAAACCAATGGAAACCACTGACCTTGGGCCTACTGAGCTTCCAACACCTGATGTCTTTGACATTGGAGAGCAAGCCTCTGCATGACCAGACTAAAGCTGCCATTTTTCTAAACATGTGTCCTATGAAGAACTGAGATGTTTGGCTCCTTGTGACCATCAGTGGCTCCTCTTTCCCTGGCCTATAGTCACCTTTTCCCATTCCTTCAACTACCTGCTACTGTATCACACAAGGATCCATAAACCTTGTGCTTGGGAAATGGACATGAGGCTTCCTCCTACAAGTCTTGGGCTGCTTCATAAATAGACCCCAAATTCTGCCAAGTTCATCTTTGCAGTGACTGGCACCTGCACAAGGGGCACAGTGGGCCTGGCTGGGTAGCAGAGGCACTGATTCATGTGGCTTTCATTCTTCTCAGCATCTCTCTGTCTGCTTTGACCTTTAAATGAGTTGGCCATTCAATGTTGTTATGAGAAAATGGTAAGTTTAAATTATTACTGTGGATCTCACCATTTATCTGAAAAGTGGGCAGCACCATTTTAAGTGCAAATCTTTATGCTGATCCAACAAGTCACACAACTCACAGTTCACATCTGTAAATACGTACGCGGAAACTGCACAAAACTAACTTCATTTGTTTTTATTTCACTTCTCGGTATTTACATATGCTGCTGAAGCTCCCATCTGAAGGTTGCTGGCAAGTTGGGCTAAAAGCAGAGGCCACCTTTCCCATTAGCAGCATCATTCTCCCTCCACCCACATCCTCACTTTCAGGAAAGAATTGCTAAGACAGAGAAAGAGGCAAGGAAGCACCGTGGGATTCCTAGGTGCTGCTTCTTTCCCACCTTCTGTTCCAGAGCAAGTTAGGTGGGAGTGAGAGTAGATCTCATGACTCAGCCCACTCCAAGGCCAGATGCTCACCTTCTCCTGTTGGCCTTGAGTCTTGCTGAAATCCCACCCTTGTGGGTTCACCTGAATGCCCTGCTCAGGGGCAAAGTGAATGCTGTATGCAAATTGGGCAGCAAGAAAAGTCAGATGTACATGCTCCTTTGTTTCCAATTCCATCAGAATTCACTTAAAAATAAATAAATTAATTAAAAAAAAAACATGTTCAGGGACTAAAATATTAAGAGTTTTAAGAAAGCTGGGTTGGGGATGCAGCTCAGTAGTAGAGGCTGGCCTAGCACATGTGAGGCCCTGAGTTCAATCATCAGTATTGCAAAGAAAAGAAAAAAAAAAAAAAAAAAGAATTCTAAGATGGCAACAATAGCAATAAATCTAGCACAAGGCCCTACTGAGCAAGGTCAAAGGCCCACAAAGATGGTCTGATTCAAGGTTTTTGGGTGGAAGATTTGGATCTCTAGAGTCCCCAGTGCACCATCTAGGGTTTGTGGTCAGTGACTGGATGCATGTAGGAGTCACTCAATTTGAATGCTGAAGTTTGAATTATATAAACAGAGTTTGGAAAAAAAAAGCACTGTCAAGAAGCAAACTTGGAGATTCAGCTGAGATTTCCAAGCAGAATATCAAGTGTAACCTCATTCTTTAAATAGTGGCATGATTCTTCATAGGAAAACTGTGAGGAAAGACACACTAAAGGAAGAACTCCTAAACAGAAAGAAGCCGCCAGTGGTGATCTAAGAAATTACCAGCACATTCCCTGCTCGTTCACTCTCTGGCTGGGAACTGCAAGGGTTACCTTCACCCCTACTTTAGCTGCCTGCCTGCTGATCTAGGACATGGCCCAGGTTTCCCACAGGAGGAGAGGAACAGTGAGAGGGAGGGACTTGTGCCCTGTAGGGACCCAGGTGACCACTGCTCTCACAGAAATCTCCAGAGAGTAAGCAAGAGATGCTGGCTCACATGATGCATGGGGGGAAGGCCAGAATCACTATGACCTCAGGGTCTGCTGCCCAGCTGCTGCTTCTGTACAAACCCCCAAACTCCTCAGGGCTGGGGTGTGGGTGCCTGCATCTGCTGATGGGCTTTCACCTGCTGTGCTCCCCTGGACTGGATCACCTGCTGCTCACAGTTGTGTAAGGTCCCAGCAGCTTCTCCTCCTTGGCCTTCCCATGGCCAACCTCTGAACTAACCCATCAGCACCCTGTGTATAGACACTCAGTCTCAGCATGGAGCAGAGATTGCCAAGAGTGGAAATCAGTTGGCATGCACAGCCCCTCTTCTTTCAGGCCACTGGGGAAGATAAGAGAGACTTCAGCCAAGCAGCCCTGGTCTGGGGCTCCAAGGGGATGATTGCACTATGGCCTGGACTCCCTCCTCCTGTGCTCCTCTTGCATTGACAGATAGGGACAGGCCTCAGAGACAGGGACAGCCTTAGCCTGTGTCAGTCCCTCTGCCTCAAACCACCAAGCAGTTTACCCCTGGCCTCTGGCCCATCACTCTTGAGTGTCTGTCTGCAGGTCCCTCCCCAGTCTCTGCTGGCCCATCATACCTGAGTGTCTGTCTGCAAGTGCCCCCCCCAAAAAAAAACAAAAGCCTGTGCTAGCCCATCACCCCTGAGGTCTGCAGGTCCCTCCCCAGCCTGTGCTGGCTCAGCCCTCCTCCTCCTCTGCATCCCCTGGAGCATGGGCCAGACTCTCCTGCACCCAAGCAGTGGCCTCAGTCCTGGTGACTGAAGGACATTCAGGTTCCAGCAGAAGCCAGGGAGTCCTCCCAGGTACCTCTTCACCTACACAGATGCAGACAAGGCACTTCTCTGGAAGAGAAGTGCCTTGTCTGCATCTGTGTAGTTGAGCAGGTGAGCTCAGGTGTTATGTAGACCTCTGGGCTCTAGATGGAGGATGAGGCCACTGTTCCTGTAGCCCTCCAAGCTGTGCTCCTAGGACGTCATGGTGCTCCAGAGCCATGGGGGAGTGGGACCAGCTGCCCTGCACTCTCCTGGTCTGTTGCAGGCAGCTCTCAGCAGGCTCTAAGGAGGTGATTTCTGTGTCACATTAGACCTTGGTTTCCTTGGCAGAGTAGATCCAATGACGTCACAGACCTTTAGCTCAAAATGTGGACTGTTCTATCACCAGCACCTGCCTGATTCCAAACTTCACAGGCAGGAATTTCATCCTTGGAGATCAAAATCTCCTAATGGACACTTTGGAGTAAAACAAAAAGAGGTGATTCCACCTACTCCACAGTCAGCCTCGAGGAATGACTCCAAAAGTCCTCTAAATGCTTCAAGTGGTTTTAGGGGAAAAAAAATAACATGAAGAAAGAAACTGTTTCCTAGAAATAAGCCACCAGCTAGTCAAAAATAAGGCTGTGTTCTCTCCAGCATATGTCCTTGGCACCTCTACTGGGAGCCACTTGGATGTCCATGTGGGGTTAGTTCTGGAACTCAGTTCTGTTCCACTGGTCTGTGTCTGTTTTTATGGTGGTACTATGCTGTTCTGTGACATCTGGAAATCAGAGATTGTGATGACTCCCACTTTCTGATTTTTGTTCAAGATTGCTTTGGTTATTTGGAGTTGTGTGTGTGTGTGTGTGTGTGTGTGTGTATGTGTGCTAGCTTTTGAATTTCAGTATTACTTTCTTTTATCTATGTGAAGAATATCATTGCAATTGGTAATTGCATACAATATGAAATACTTGAGGAAAAACTGACAAAAGTGGAAAGTTGAATGCTCTGGAAACTAATAAAACCTCACTGAGGACAATGCAAGAAGTGTTGAGCGAATGCAGAGGGACACTGAGTGTGGTCATGTTGGCAGTCTACAAAGTCAAAGGCTCTACATTTCCAGCAGAGACCCTTCCCCAGCTCTGCCAGCTCCTCTAATGCAGCCCCAGAGCTGTGTTGCTCCCTGTGGTCTCAGAACCTTCCTGCTCCTGGTCCTTCTGCACAGGTAGCATCAATGGTGGCTGGGCTGAAGGGTGCACTGACCCTGACCAACTGCATGGTGGAGAGAGAGAGGCGTGGGCTCCTCTATAAGGCCAGTGGGGTGGTAATAAGACAGTCCTAAGGAAGCCTGGGTGCACCCTGGACCCTGAAGGCGATGTCCAATGGGCCCTGGACTGCCCCTCCTGATGTTCTCTCACTGCATGGGCGGGGACTGGTCTCTTCCACCATAGCTAACTCCCTAACATGTGCCAGAAGTCGTTTCAGATCTCACCAGCAGCTCTCAACCGGTAGGTGCCCGGAACCCACGTCTCCTGTGTCTGCAGGTTCCCTCTCTGCACCCATGAGGTTCAGCAGCTGCCCTCTCTGTGTCACCTGGGGGCATCTCCAGACTCCCCTGCACCCTGAGCAGTGGCCTCAGTGTTGGTGACTGGCATATCCCCGTTCCAGCAGCAGCTGGGCGCCCTCCCAGGTAGCCCTGGTACCACCCTCAGCCTCAAGCACCGGGTCTCCAGCGCCCCCTGCTGCTTCTCTGGATCCCAGGAGGCCCCGCTGATGCACAGGTCTTGCTCCTGGCTGGGCTGCCGCCAGAGGTGAGGCCAATGACTACTGTGCTGCCCCCCCACCCCCCACCCCCGCGGTGGCAGCAGCTATCTTCTTCACAGGCAGCTGTGACTGGTAGGGAGACAAGGAAACCCTGGCCCGCAGACCTTGCTCTGAGCTCCTTTCCACTGATACATTTCTGGGAGGCACCAGTAGGCGAATTGCCCTGCAGCAGGGCAAATCCAGGCTTGAGGGGAAGGAAACACACGGCGGTGCCCGAAAGCTGAGCCACCGCGGGGAGGAGCCGTTAGGGAACCAGCCGGGCGCATCCCACAGCGCCTGGGGCGAATCAGAGTGGCGCGGCTGCCAGGTACCAGCAAGGAGGCACCTAACAGTGCAGCCACCTACACCTGCGAAGCGACTTCGTCGTCCTGGTCTGTAAACTGCGAACCCCGTGTTCCTAGTGACCCGTTCATCGCCGACTAGGGGCCTCACCGTCCTCCCCTTGAGCCAGCCCACGTGTCCAGTGGACGCCTGCAGACTCACTGATGACATCCTCAGGCGTCCCCTGACGTCTCCCTCCACGCACCTCTGCTCTGAGCTGCATAGGGACCGGCGGACGCGCCCTGGCTGCCCCTTCCCTTCTCCAGGAAGCACGTGGGGGAGGGCGCCCACTCAGACCTGCTTGGCCGCCGCTCCTCCTCTCATCCCCATCCCTAGATTTCTGGTCACCTCACCCTCATTCAGTCTTTTAATGTGACAATACTACTAATCATATTTTGTGAAGTTGACACATTTGTACTACTGGTGTTTGCACACGGAGGCCACCGATTTCTTTCTTCTTTCTTTTCTCCCTCAAGGGGACTGAGACCCTCCCTGCACCAGGCGAGTCTTGCGTGGCCTTTGCCACCTCAGTTACCTAGGGCTTTCCTACCGCAGGACCAGATCCACGATGTGAAACCCGTGAAAGCAGCGGTGTCTTAGGGAAATATCACTTTATCTGTAACTAAGGACAGAGGCATGAGTATTCAACTATTTTTCCATCTTTTAAGTTTTCTTTTTCCCACCAATAATATTCTCTTTAAAGGAGCACAATTTTTTGAAAAGTAGCTCGTAAAAGTGTTTGTAATTTCATCTCAAAGTACTGTGATCATTGTTTTAAACTAAAGGTGGAATTCATACGAAATAATATGTATCCATTTAAGCCGTTTGGTGAGTATTGAAAAAAATATATATTTCAGATGTATTGTGTTTATAATTATTTAAGAAATACACATTTATATATATATATATATATATATATATACATATATATATATATATTTTTTTTTTTTGAGAGAGAGAGAGAGAGAATTTTAATATTTATTTTTAGTCTTCGGCGGACACACATCTTTTTTTGTATGTGGTGGTGAGGATCGAACCTGGGCCGCACGCATGCCAGGAGAGCGCGCTACCGCTTGAGCCACATCCCCAGTCATCATGTTGATATATTAATATTTTTCATGAATTCAAAATGAAGATCAAAATTTTTCTATCAACCATGATTTTATGGTAATTTTCAGTCAACATTCCATTGACCTTGGCCCCCAGGACCCTTTTACCTTGTCTGTGTCACTAGAGATTTTTCTTTCACAGAATTTCATCTGCACAAGACATGTCACCTACACTCTGTCCTGTGGGTCTTCTAATGTAAGCAGAATGATTTTGAAATTCTATCTGTTGGCTTTCTATCAGATGTTTAGGCTGTGTGATGAACAATCCTGTGATGCATTTTCATTTATGAATTACTGTGTAATTCTCTTGGACAATTCACTAAGGATACCTCACTCAAGAAAGTTTGTTAATTTTGTATGCTAACAGGATGGCAAATCTTCTTTCAAAGTGGCTGCCTTCTTCCAGGACTGTGTCAGAGTCCACCTACTTTATATGCTGCCAGTAGGTGGTAGGTCACCCCATGCACTCAGTTTTTTTTTTTTTTTTTTTTTTTGGCATAGGATAATATGACGATCTAATTTTGCATTTTTTAGAGTCATATTAAATATATCAGTGTGTTTATTGGCTATTTACATATTTTCTTTGATGATGTAATGAATTTTTTGAAGTGATAAAGTATAAAGCATTTTTCTTCTTTAATTCAATAATCCTGGGCCACTTTAATTGCCTTGCTTCTCATTTTTTTCTTAAATTTTTTAATTTTCCTTTGTGACACTGCAGAATGAGCCCAGGGGCACACATACCACTGAGCTACATCTCCAAACTATTCTTTTACTTTTTATCTTGGGACAAGGTCTAATTTAAGTTGCTGAGGCTGGCCTCAAACTTGCAATCCTCCTGCCTCAGCTTCCGTGTTGCCTGGATGGCCAACGAGCATAACCTGCCTGGTTTCTTTAATCTTATACTGGCCTGGTTTTGACCTTGTCTCCCAGGTGCGAATAGAGAAAGTAGCTGGAGTGAAACTTGGAAAGACGATATCACTCTAGGACACTAGAGGGCGGTCGGGCTCCGGGAGAGAAGATCTGCCGGGAAGCACAGCTTGGGCCCTGGGTCCCCTTAATCCATGGTCGCCTCATCAGGTGGCAGCTCACCTGCATGAGAGCCGCGCCCCCGGTGATGGAGTGACCGGAGAGCTGAGGCTGCCCAGCGCCGTCCTGTAGAGCAGCCCGGCTGAATGCAGCAGGCCGGGGATCCTCTCTTGCTCTCTGCCCAGGTGACTGTGTGGGGAATGGCTGGGCTGGGTGGGGAGGGCAACGCTGAAGCTCCGCCCCTCGCCCGTTTGGAGGGCCACTTCTCTGCCCAGTGACTTCTGGGGGACCATCACCCTCCCCTGTAGCCCAGGGCCCCGGCCAGCTGGGTCCAGCGTCACCACTTCCCCAAACCTCCAGGCCTAACAGGTCACTGGCTCTGGGATCCAGATCCCTGCCAGATTCTCAGCCTCCCTGGCTGGAGACAGGCTGCTCGAACCAGTGCAGGGGGCCAGCCTGAGCGCAGAGCCTGCTCTTCCTGTGCTCTGGGGAGCAGCAGCCACTTCCACAGGGAAACAGCCTGCTGAGTGACACACACACCCTGGCTCAGCCTCGCCCTTTGCTCCTGGACCCTCTGATAGACCCAACCTGATTTTCTCTCAAAATTGGGAGCCATCTCCCCACAAAGCCATGAAAAGACAATTTTGGCTTTACTATAAATTACTGCAAATTCGGAACCTGCTTGGAATGCCTGCCCATGCCTTGAACTCACCCATGCCTGGCTCTCTGACCAGATAGCAGCCCTCTCTGAAACTTTATTGACACCTCATAAATATTGGCCTTCCCTGGCCAGACAATGACCCTCTCTGAGGCTCTAATGGTCCTCATAAATTCTGATGTTGGGGCCAGCAAAAAATGTAAACTACCATTAGTGTGATGCTTGTCAGAGTTCTGTTATCTGTAACCCCCCTTTGTGTAACTTTCTGGGCTATAAAGCTGGACTGCTGTCTTGTTCCCATGGTTTTGGGAGGGAGAGGCAGCCCGGCCAGTCGAAATAATAAGCTTGCTTTAATTTGATTTTAATTGGAGTCAGTGGTCTTTTCTTGCATCCTAGTCTAACAAGACCAGACACAGGTACATCCGTGGGGAGGGCTGTTACAGCACTGGCATGGTGTGCTTCTCTACTGTGCACTGAAGACCTATCAGACATCACAGAGGGCACAGCTAAGAGGCTCCTCCTGTACCACTCACCCAAACATGCCTGTTTTCATTTGCTTGATTATCTAGGTTCTGTACTTACAAATAAAACTCTAGTTTCCTTTTGTTTCTTGAAATTTTATTCTCATTTGGACCAGGGACCTATCAGTCCTATTCAAATTTGCCATCTGAAGATTTTTCTTTGGTGCCTTTCTTAGTTGGGACAGAGATACTCTTTAAACCATTCCAAATTCTTCTTACAAAGCAGTTCTGGAAGCTTCTGAGCCACATCATCAGATACAGAATTTTTCAAAAACAATTTACTGTTAGTCAACTTTTTGTCACTGTGAAAAGTACCTGGGAAAACCAGCTTAAAGGAGCAAAGATCCCCTCATGGTTCTGTTGTAGGGACAAATGAGGCAAGGCACCGAAGACAGCAGGAAACAGTTTTATTTGGCTGCAGTCAGGTTCAGAGGGTACAGGCTTTGCTGTAATCAATCAATCCCCTGAACCCTGAGTTCAGGGAGTTTCAGTGTTTTATACCCAGCATGTAAGGGGAGGGGCTCAGAAGCTCACTTAAAAGCAGCTTTTTCTTTCACTGTTCTAGGCAAGTTAACTCTTCAAGGACAACACCTGAGAAGGGGAGAGCTTCTTTTCCCCTTTCTTTCCTCCCCCTGCCAGCTGTTACCATGGAGCCCATTTGTAACTTATCTTAAAAATGTAGACATCTCTGTGAAGCCCAGCTCAAGGCCAGAGGTCTTGTTTGCACATTTCTTCAAAATACTATACTGAATACGTTTGTGAAAACTAGTAAGGGGGTGTCCAGCACCTGGAGTGCTGCTATCTTCTCGGCCAGTGGCCAAGTAAACAGGGTAACACGAAAATACGAAGTTTATCTACAATGGACTCTTTTGCTGACAGTCCTAAAATTAGCCATGGTGAAGAGGGCTTTTCTGTGGAGAAAGGGGGTGCCACTTCAGTTCCAGAGCCTTCCGTGCATAGTCATTGGGCTCCGTTGTTTCTAGGACAGGGGCATCATGATGGGGAGCACATGGGAGAGGAAAGACACTTCCCTCATGGCAGCCTGGAGCAAGAGAAGGGGACCCAGGAATGAGAAACGCCCCTCGAGGGTGGGCACCACATGACATTCTTCCTCCAATAGGTCCCATGTCCTGCCCATATCCTAAAGCGTCCATCACCTCTCAGTAACTCCAAATGCTAGGAATGAAATGTTCAGCACATCAGCCACTGGGGAAGATTCAAGGGTCAAAACACAACAGTAATCTTGAGGACTTGTGTATTTAGTGAAAGTATAAAATATAAATATTATTTTTTAAGATTCATATAAAGATATGGATACATATTGATAGCAGCAGTGAAGTGGAGGCAAGTTAGTCTGGATGCCTCCAAAGATGACTTTCTTTCTGTAAAGCTGCCCAATCCCAGTTCCTGGTACATAGAAGTGATAAATAGATATGTGTAAAATAACTCTGTGCACAAAGAAATGAATAAGCCATGTTACGTCTAATGTAAATTTACATTGTGTGTTAGCCAGAAGGTACAAGGTAGAGAAGACCTCATGGGCAGAGGGCACACCTGTGTGATGGCAGAAGCCCAGGAGCAGCCCCCCTGTTAGGTCACGCCAGGAGAGCCCCCCCCCACCCCCCCAGCCGTATGCTAGGGGACCACAATAGCACAATTACTGAAAATCCAAGATTTTTAAAAAGTAGGAGTGGATGTAGCAGCAATGTAGTAATTTATGGATCTTACAGAAATCACTACCAGATTGTGAGGCATTAGGGAGAGAATTCTACAAAAATATATCCAGGAGGCTTATGACAACAGTTCTAGAGCAGAATTTTAAATATATAAAAAATAAAGAAAGGAATTGGGCACATTTTTATAACATAAGGGGAAGTGTCAGGTGAGTGATGAGCTAATGATGATGTGAAATCCTGCTGAAAATGAGGCCAGAGGGGATACATCAATGAGGGGGACAGGGAGGTGGCTAGGAGGAAGGACACTATTTATTTCACTCAACCATAAGATAGAAGGATCAGGAAATTGTTGATTGTGTCTGGGAGGAAATGAGGTCACTTAATGAGAGGTTATGTGGTGACATCAAGAAAGGCATTAATGAGCAGAGTTTCACATGGCGAATTGTGAGAAGGAATGTGGATAGGGAAATAGAGAATGCTTATCAGAAATAACTGACAACTCTGATGTCGCTGGAATGGATGGTGTTCCGTATCCCTATGTGCCTTGAATTCTCCATCAGTACCTGACAATCTGCTTGTAGGAAAAGGCAAGCCCACAGCTCACCCAGGGTTAAGGATTTGCCTTCAGTTCTGAAGAAAGAGCAAAACACCTGCTAGTTTTCACAAGGCCCTGTTTGAGGTCACAGGTGGAGATTTCTAAGCTTGGTGGAGATGAAAACGTAGACTGCACGTGGTGCTAGATAAGAAAGAAATCTAAGAGTCCAGGAATCGGGATTCTCTTAGCTGACATTTAATTGGAGCAATTTCTAGAGGGGGAGCACCAGGGTGAGTAAAGCCCAGTAAAGTCGGTGTGACCAGAATGCAAAGCGTCTAGGCCTTCTGCACTTCAGGTCTCCTGCCCACAGCTCTTGCCTGGGATTCCCTGGTGACCGCACTGGCTGCAGGGGAGAGTCCAAGGAGTGGAGCGGAGAGTACCCTGGAAGACGATGAACAGCACCCGCCTTCAAGTCTCCGTGGCTTATCTTTATTTATTTATTTTTACTAGCATTCTACTCAACTCCCAGAGCCTAATTTTTTCCAATTCTTTTCTGTTACAGTAAATGAGCATTGAGGGCTTGCAGATATGCCTGGCTGACATTCCTTCACACATATCCTCATTCTGGTTTATCTCTCCTAATCCTGCCAGAGGAATATTCCTAAAATTCCTCTCAGTACATCACTCCCTCCTTTAAAATCCCTCAATGACCTCTTATGTTTGCATCACAAGACACATTTCGAAGTGTGGTCAGCTTGGAAACCTTCATGACATTTTCCTTTTTTCTTCTCCTAAAATGCCATATCCATGATGCTTAGGTACAAATCCTTCCTGTCCACCAAATTCCTTCATCACGTAAGCCCTCCCTCTAGGGAACAAGCATCTCTTTGTAAATATAGTTAAATTCCCAATGTTTCTCACTTGGAAGGCACTTGGTACACAGGAGCCAGGGAGGGTGTGCTGGAGCATGCCTGTCTATCTCCACTCCAGTTACTCAGAGTTCCAGAACACCCTCCCGTGAGCCACAGCTCCCTGAAGGGCATTCCTCCTGTAGAGGTCAACTTGCAAACTGCCTTGGGAGGCCTCTGTCACCCCTCAGTTACTGGTTACCCACTATTTTCTATTTTGGGGTCACTAGCAGGCCTGTGTTTGTGTTTGTGTGTGTGTGTGTGTGTGTGTGTGTGTTGGTTGCTGGGGATTGAACCCAGGGCCTTGTGCATGTGATGTGAGGCAAGCATTCTATCAACTGAGCTATATCCCCAGCCCTCAGGCCTGGTCATCTGGTCATCAGCATTAGGTTCAAGGTTCCATTTAAGGGCCAATATCCTTCTAATTGTTTTATGACATTTACAATCCCTATGTTGTTATTTGGATATGGTTTAAGGTTCTGTAGAGATTCCATAAATAACATGAGCACTGAGACTTTAAACCTCTCACAACTCTCAAAAGCATTCTTCAGCATCAGTTTCAATTACTCATCTACTTAAAGAAATAAGGGGATGCTAATACTGGAACAATTTGCTTCATTGTAGTGACATTCTGACTGTGGCGAAAACCCACCCAGTTCTTTTCTATAATAAGCTATTGGTGCCTTAATCAGAGTGTGTTTGCCTTTCAAAGTGAAACAACAGAAACCAGAAATCCTAATTCCATTCATTTCAGCAAGTCTTTGTGAAATTTCCACCTTGAGCTTCAGCTTTTTATAACACATTTGCTGCTGTGATTCAAAGATTACTTTGCAAAAACCAATCCCTGCCGACATGAACCGCCACAGGCCATGGGGAGCTGATGCTGGTGTGTACTGTTATTTTTTTCAGGGGAGTTGATCTCATTTGAGTGAACCCTCTCTGTCTCTACAAGATTTTTCTGAGGCACCTGGAAATAGAGTGGGAGGAAATAGCAGGGAAACTACATTTCCTCATAAAGGTTTTCAGTGGAATTTGCCCGGGGCCACCTGTGTCCTCAGGAGTGCTGACAACATTCCTGGCAATGATTAATGGTAAGGGTAGTGTGGGTGCACACACCCCAGGTGGCCATGCTCAGCTATGAGGAAGTTGATCTGCAGGTTCTGCCAAACAGGTGCATTGACCTGGGCATCAAGAACAAACATTTCCAAGGGCAAAGTCTACACAGAAACACTTTGAACTGGAGTGGAATAAGAGCCATGGTAAGTCTGTGTGGGGAAGGTGCATGCGGCCTTTGACTCTTTACCTCCCAGGCAAATGGACTATGAGGTCATAACCTGACTCACAATCTCTGGTGTAGCTTCCATGTGGAGACTGGTTTCTTTCCAATATTCTTATCTGTAAAATGTTGCTGATAACATAGGTCTAATACATTTATTTTGAGAATAAATAACTAAATGATGACAGAGTGAGATCCTTCAGCTACCTCTCCCCATAGACCACTAAGATGAACAGTTTTCATGCACCCAACTATTAGTACAAGAGCTTAGAAAATCAGGCAAGAGACCATAATGCCTGATTTTAGTAGAGCACAATGAAAAAATGCATTGCAAGTGGTGTCAATGAGCCCCCTGCCCCAGCTCCATAACCCCAGGGCACAGAGGCTTCTCATCTGGGGGAGAACAATGGAATTCTGTCCACACCTTAGACTCAATACTCAGTACCAGGCCCATGCAGTGAAACCCAGTAAAAGGTAAGGACCAAAGAACCCCTAGTGCCAGGCCAATCATTCAGAACCAGTCACAAACAACAACAACAACAACAACAACAACAACATCAACAACGAAACTGGATATTAACACAGGTTTCCATAAAGCAAGAATGCATAAGAGTCATAGACATTTAGGCACCCCATAATACAGACCACCAAAATATATAAAACAAAGAAGACCAAAACGATGGAAGGAACAAAAGGTTCTACAATAATAGCTGCAGACTTCAGCATCTCATCTCAATAATGGACAGGATAGCTTCACAGAAGAAAAGTTGAGAAGCAGTGGACTTGGGCAGCACAGGAAATGAACGAGTTATGACACAATTTTCATTCTTTTCAAGTGTGCTTGGGATAATTCCTGGGACAGAGTGTATGTTAGACCACAAATTGAGTGTCCATTGATTTTAAAAGATATTAAATATACAAAGTATCTTCTACTAATACAACCTGATAAAGTTAGAAATCGATGATAAGTGGGGAGCAATGGTGGGTGTAGTCCCAGCATCACATGAGGCTCTGGCAAGAGGATCACGAGTTCAAAGCCAGCCTCAGCAGCTTAGTCTGACCCTAAGCAACTTAGTGAGACCCTGTCTCAAAGTAAAACATAAAAAAGGGCTGAGGATGTGGCTCAGTGGTTAAGCACCCCTGGGTTCTATTCCTGGTAAGAGGAAAATCCACAAAATTTTCAAAATTAACAGGTCTTTCTGTAGAGGGGTGGTAAAGTTTCCAACTATAATTGTGGGGGTATCGACTTTTCCTTGCACTCTGTCAGCTTTTTCTGTGTCTTGGAGAGCGGAGCCTCTGGTCACTATGCATGGCTCTTCTGGTCCCTTCCATCTTGCCTCACTTTGAGGTCTGCTATGTCTGAAACCAACATAGGTGTTGATGCTTCTGATTGGTGTCAGCATCATGAGTCTTTCTCCACCCTTTGATTTGAGCTGCATGAGATTTACATTGTTAATGGACTTCTTCCCAACATACACTTAGATCTTGCTTTCTGATCCATTCTGACAATTTTTGTGTGGATCTTTTCTTTCTTTTTCTTTCTTTCTTTTTTTTTTTTGGTGTGTGTATGTTTATTTTGTTGTTTTAGAGTTTTCTGTTGTCTGTCTTTCTTGCCACCATTTGGATAGCCTCTTTCTGGGCTGTATTTTTTTCTTTTATTTTATTAGCCATGCATTATAGTTACACTTAACATTAGGATTTATTTTGACATAAATATTCAAGCATGGAATATAATTTGCCCCAACTCAGTCCCCAGTACTTCCTTTTCCCTCCCCTCCTCCCTTTCCTATTCCCTTCCTCTACTCCCTTGGTCTTCCTTTTACTTACTTCTGTGTTTTATATGAAGGTGAATGCACTGTGGTGTATATTTTTTTAGGACAGTTTGTTGGATTTCATGGCCCTGTTCCTCCCTTTTCCCATCGGCGCCTCCACCTCAGTCCCCTTCCTCTACTTACTGATCTCTTCTATTTTCATGGGACACCCCTTTCAACCCCTTACTTTTCTCTGGCTTCCATGAATGAGGGACAACATCTGACCCTTGACTTTCCAAGTCTCCCTTATTTTACGTAGCTTGATGTCTCCAGTTCCATGTACCAGCAAATACCATGGTTTCATTCTTCTTCAGGCTGAGTAGAACTCCAGTGTGTATATAAATGACATTTCTTTATCTATTCATCTGTTGATGGTCATCTGGGCATTTTTGTCTCTTAATTGATGTAATCAGAACATTGATGTTTGAGGTGACTGTGGGCATAGTTGGCAATGTCTACAGTAGTTAGCAGTGTCTCTATTTCTTGCTCTTGCTCTTTGCTTCTATTTTCAACTTTACTGTTTTTCTTGTTTTTGTGATTGGAATTCAGTATCTTACAATTTTGTTTTTTCTTGCCTTTGGCATGGGGGACCCAAAGCCCACAAAGTGTGTCCAGAAGTTTCCCAACTAAGTCTAGCCTCCAGATCCCACCTCTGACCTGTTGATTTCTGCCTCTGACTCTGTGTGCCCTGTGCTGTCCCAAAAAAGACTTCTGCACTGGGTGAGCCTGCAGCCCTCTCCCTCCCACAGGGTCACTGCTGCAGAGGAGTCTGCCCAGGATGAACCACATCTTGAGCCTTACGCATCTGCCATTCAGATGACATTTAAAGGAGATTTTGGACTTGAAGTTGGTGCTGGGACACGTTGACCTTGGGAGACCATTGGAAAGAGATGAGGTATTTTGCATATGAGAAGGATGTCCGTTTTGGGGCCCAGGGGTGGAATACTATGGTTTGGACAGTTTCATCCCCATGAGCACACATGTTAGAATTTAATACACACTGTGTCCATTTCAAGGGTGGGGCTTTGGTGAGTGACTGGCAATGGGATAAACAGGACCTTGGGCCCTCTCCTTCTAAGCGACCTTTGCCCCCTCTTTAGATATGAGCACACAGTGTTCTTACAGTCTGGAAGACACAGACACAAGGCACCACCAGAGAGCAGAGACCAGGCCCTTACCAGATACCCAGCCTGTGGGCTCCTTGGACTTCCTGCCTCCTGAACTGTGAGAAATACACTTATATGTCTAAATAAATCATCCAGTCTGAGCCATGTTACTAGGGTGGTGTGAGTGGGTGAAGACAGAGGCTGTCCAGCGGGTCCTTTAGCCATGTCCCTGTCATACCCTGCCAGCTTGATTTTTGGGAGCAGAAAGAGGGAAGGCTCATGTTAAGCTTGACCTGTCTCTCTCAGAAGCTTCCTCTCCTCCAAAGACTCCTGTTTCCTCTAGTGGAGAAATACATTTAGAAATCCAGACCTGGTGACCAAGAGCAAGCACTGCATCCAGCTGTCTGTGCTTCCAGACCTTCCGTTCAGACGATAGGCCCGTGCACTGTCACACGCACGCACACACACACACACACACACACACACACGAGTGTGTGTTTATACTTAGGCCCACTGGTCTGTAGTTTATATTTGAATTTTGGTTCTTTCTGGGTGAGCAATATGTGATCCATGCCCTCTCCCAGCTCTAGGCAGGGGGGTGAGCCGCCCCTCGGTCAGCCCAGGGCCAGGCAGGCGAGCCCTCCACACCCCACGGTGCTTTCTGCTGCTGAGCAGGGGGGCTCAGAGGGCTGTGCATCCAGAGCACCTTGCACTTACCATGTGTTAGTCTGTGACGGCTGTTGGGACAAAATCCCAGTGCAAGGTGGGAGCACTGTGTGTGTGCATGTGTGGCCTTTACACCCTGCCTCGCTCTCCTCACAGAGCTGTGGGTTGTGGGCAGCACAGCCCCTTCCTGCTGTGTACACGGGCAGCCGCTCTTTCTCACTGTGAGAAGCCTGAGTCTCTCCTTGTTCCTATCATCTATTCACTCATAGTTTAAAGACTAGAATGCATGAAACGCATTTCAGAATGCTCGCCTCAACAGGGCAATGAGCACATCTACTAAGAGGAGCTCCTAGATCTGCTGTGAGCTCACACCATTCACGTACGATGGACATGAATCTGGTATTATTTGATCAATGCTGCATCACCAAACTTCAGAGACCACCCCCACTTTCTGCCAACTTTCTGTGGCTCAGGGTTGAGGAGTATGGCTGGGGACTGGCTGAGTCTCATAGGGTTGTTTGGAGTGGAATATCCACTTTAGAGGGTCACATCCCCATGCCCAGCAGGAGGCCTCTGCTCCTGTCCTCCTAGTCCTCTGCGCAGGACCACCTACAGGTCCTCACAAAGCCAGGACGAGGTCTGGGACAGGCCTTGGATGCTGTGTACTTCTTCTCTCCTGCAATCTCTAAGCCACAGCCTGTCATCCAGCAGGGGACATCCATGCAAGGGAATGATGCAGAAGGAAGGCAGAAGCCTGGGAGCTGCCCTGGAGGAAGGCAGCCAGGCAGCAGGAGCCGGTGAAAGAGGTGCAAAGAGTGATTTCATCCCACCAATAGGTCCTCGAGACCTCCCCCAAAGACAACTGAACATTTCCCTACTTCAGGGTGTCCACTTAGCAACCCCCCTCAACAGTAGGCGGTCACCTGATTTCTTTTTTTTTTTAAGCTTTTAAAAAATATTTTATTAGTTTTTGATGGACATTTATTTACTTATATGTGGTGCTGAGAATCAAAGTCAGTGCCTCGCACATCACCTGATTTCTTTACCACAGACCTGCTTTTCCTCCTCAAGAATTTACAGAGGTCAACAGTATGCACTCTTTAGTGTCCACTTTCTTTTGCTGAGCACATGTTGGACCCTCATTCATATTTTCGTGTCAATGGTTCTTTTTAGCTGTCCAACACCATCCACTATATAAACACACATGGTCTATGTATGCATTTTTCTCCTTGAAGTTGTGTTCTCATAAACCATACTTAGGTTGATTTCCGTTTTTCATTATTCTTTATAAAGTTCCTATAAACACTCATGTGCAAGACACTAGACACCTGTACACTCAGTCCTGTAGAGGATGTCTCTCAGAGTGACACTGCTGATCACAGTTGTAAAGAAATGGCATTTTCCCAAAGCCATTGTACCAGAGATGTGAGTTTAGTTTCCTTTACAGCCTCATGTTCTTTACCTTTAATCAGCCAGACTGTGCAGTGCTGTGTATGTGCAGTGACACATGCTTCACAGCATGGACCAGGCAGAGGGGCATCGGCTGCATTTGGGACACACAGTTCAGAGCCATGTGACAGAGGATCTGAGGGGATACCACTGACAGAACCACAGGCAGCCTGCAAATGGGGAGACCACCTACAGCAGTGCAGGGGAGACCACATACAGCACCACAGGCCACCCGCAAACAGGGAGACCACCTACAACAGCTCAGGCCACCTGCAAATGGGGAGACCACCTACAGCCCCTCAGGGGAGACCACCTACAGCCCCACAGGGGAGACAACCTACAGCCCCACAGGGGAGACCACCTACAGCCCCACAGGGGAGACCACCTATAGCACCGCAGGCCACCTGCAAAGGGTTAGTCTGTTGTTGACAGTACTCGGTTTTACTCGGTAATATTAAATGTGATGTCATGTTCAAGATACTGATTCTGGTGTGGTGATGGCAATCAAAGTCATTAGCATGTGGTGTTGAAAAGTCCACAGCTTATCCTCAGTTACAGAGAAACACCTTCCAGTCTGTGTGTTGTGTGATGAGAAGTGCACAGCACTGATTCTGCTAAGGAATCTGCCAACTATTTTCAGAACTTCAAACTCAAATCCAGGAAGAAGTGGAGAACTTGTTATTTATTAAAGCCCAAAGAAATCACAGGAAAGGGGCTCAGGAGGGCCTGGGGACCAAGAGGATCAATGAAGATTGCCCCTAGTCTCCCACAAAGCTGAGAGTGAGCATGCAGGACACCGCCAGCACCCTGCTCTTCAGAGTCCAGGAGGGGCATGCCTGTGCACCACCGTGGTCCCTGTGGCTGGCCGCTGTGGCCTGGTGCAGTTGTGCTGTGGGGACCTGCAGGTAACTGCTCACACCTTCAGGATGCTAAGGCCATTCGTCTTTTCGGCACTGACAGTCCCAGGGTAGAAATAAGGCCTCAGTGGCTCGCTTTTGAAGTTGCTCTTGAAGGTGAAGAGAATGACAAACTCGGTGACATTGTAGAAAGAGATCAACCCTTT
The DNA here is from genome assembly GCF_021218885.2 of Marmota monax. NCBI lineage: Eukaryota > Metazoa > Chordata > Mammalia > Rodentia > Sciuridae > Marmota > Marmota monax. The sequence goes on along the minus strand of NW_026692662.1, from coordinate 42,511 downwards.
TTCATACTCCAGAAAAACCCCCAGCCGTGAGAGGGGTTCTCGGGTAACCACTGTGCGGGGTGTGGCAAAAGCTGAGCACTCGCCGTTCTGCAGGCGAAGAATCCAGAAGCCGGTTTCAGGACAGGCCTTGGTATACTGGCCCTTCCGCCTGACGGACTCCAAGCACAGCCCGACAGCCCACATGCTTTTGCCTGCCACTCCCACCTCCCAGTAGTGATCTCCGCCAGAGAAGCGGTTCCGACCCAGCACGCCCACCAGTGTGTCAAATCGCTCAGGGTTGTCGGGAACGTCCTGCCTCTCGGGCACATATGTCACACATTTCCCATCATCTGTCACGGCCAGGTAAGGGTGAGCGGTGGCTGCATCCAGTGTTATGTCTGCTGTAGGGGAAGACAGTGTACCCATTAACTGTCAGGCAACTCAGAGAGCAGTGTGCCTGTGTGAAAGGGCCAAGCACATGGCCTCGGAGGGTCCTTTAGAGATCCAAAGAGACAACACAGACCCCAGCAGTACACACTTGCCCGTGGTGTCTTCCATCCCCAAATCTCCTCCTGGGAGATGACATCTCCAGAGACCCCAACCTGAAAGGGATTTGCAGGGTTACCCTCAGGTGCAAGGGCAGGGCTGAGACTGGACACTGCTCTCACCTTGGGACCGGTCTTAAGCAACCTCAGAGTGCCTCTGCCATGTCTGCCCCAGGACTATTATGCCTGGCAGGGGTGTAGGCAAAGCAAAGCAGGAGAATAGGGATGTTTCAGAGGGACAACGCCAGGAGAAAGCCCAAAGAGCAGGACACTGGCCCTTGCCTCTGGAAAAGAGATCATGCTCGGGATCTTGGCCTTTTTCTGGATAAGAGGGAGAGAAATCAGAGAGTGGAAAATGGAGAGAGCGTGTATTCACAACTATTCAGGGAAGTGTTACTGTAAAGGAAAGGAAATGTGACAGGAGGCACCAAGGTGTTGCTTCAGGAGAGATCGTGGGTGAATCTCCTGCGTGTGTTTGTTTGCAGACAGGAGGAAATGGCACATGAGGATGTGGCAGAGGGGGTGTGGACGTGACAGGCAGAGGCTTTGAGAGCAGAGGGGACAGCAACCAAATCCCCACTGCATCAATCATCTCTGGCTCTGGAGGATCCGCGGTGGTGGTGTGGGTGGGATCACGACAGTGAGGACTTTTTCTTGCCCAGATTTAGAAGCTGCGTTTCAGAATGAGGAGGTCCCAGCACAGCTCTGCTGGGCACACCTGGTGCATTCGTTTAAGGCAGTTTCCTAAATTGATCTTTCCCAGACAGTAATTTGGTTACTTACCATCAAGTTCATATTTCCAGAATCAAGTTATTTGAGAGTTGAAATGTGTCTTATGGATTATTTGAGCAAAATCTTTTTATCTTCTGAGGTAATTCAGAGAGGTTAGATGGCAAGGCAAAAGTCATCCTGGCCACACATTTTTTCCCCCATCATATTTACCTGCAAATCTTTGAATCTTCTTTAGTTCTAAAATGAGATAGAGACATGCACAGTTAGTTGAGCCACTGGGCAGGGTGGGGGTACAGCAGGTCAGCAGTGAGGTCACTGGTCTTACTTACCAGCTTCCGCAAGGCGTTTTCTATGTGCTGCAAGAAATAACAGAGCAAGGTCAATGTCATAGGGATGCCGGCTCGTTCTGAATTCAACCCACCAGAGAAACACAACTTACCGAGTTCTTTTTTGACTCTACCTAAAAAAGAAAGAGGTAAAAAAGTATGAATTTCTGAAATTCCCAGATGTTTAATCCTAGGTCATGGCTCTCTGGGTCTTGGAGGATGTTGGTGGACATCAGGTGAGAGCTCTGGAGTGTGAGGCCCAAAGACTGAAAGCCCACCATGTGCAGGGTCTCTGGCTGCACCCCACCTCACCACCTGCTCCTGAAGCCTACGTAGCAAGGCCTTCTCTTATCAGCCTTCAGTGACAGCTGCCTTGGTTCTGTTTCTAGTCATGGATTCCTGAGTTGATTCCAAAAGTTTCCTGCCCAACTAGCATGTTTTCCTGAGTCTCTGCATTAGATTGAGAGTGATTTCCTGTACTGGGGTCACTGGGATGAGGGTGACCATGTGTCCAGGTACAGGGAAACTGACCTGCAAGGTGCCAGCTGTAACTTCATGCCAGAGGCGGGTGCCTGGGGGAACAGAGGCGGCCTCTCCAGCACTTCTGCACAGGTTTTACTTCTTGATTAATTATAAATACAGTGTAGTATTGCTAAAGCAACAAGTGCTTATTTCATCAAAAAATTAGACAGAAAGTTAAGACAATCCCATGAGGTAGCCATCACCCTGACACAACCACGTTAAAATGTGTGGGTGTAAATGTATCCAGAGATTAATGAATTGCACTCCATGAGGGATCTCTTCACCATCTCTGTGGACACAACATCTGGTTGTGCAGCAGGAGGGAGACCCAGCGGCTCCTCTCCTGGCCTCCCTGGCCCTCACTTGGTTGCCTGGAGCCTCCTGGCCTGCCTGGTCGTGGGTCTCAGAGGCTGGCATCCCCTCCCAACACCTCACCTCCTGCCAGTCTCCCTCATCTCTGTGGAGGATACTCCTCTGGTCTTCTGATGTCCTCTCTTGCTTGTGACATTGTATTATATACCCAAGAGTCTGCATTTTGATTTTTCTAAAAAGTTCCATTTTCTGTATTTTAGGTTTACAATGTGATGCTATGAAATACATATAGACAATTAAAGAGTTGCTGTGGTGAAGCAAATCAGCAGACATATCGCAGTCACTTGTGAGAGCAACAGCTGAAATCAAGCCGTTTGGTGAACATTGCTAGCAGTTTGATTTTACCAGCCAGAGCTCCCTCACTGCAGGCCACATCTCTAGACGTGTGGGCTCTGCTCACCTGCTTCTTTTTCCTTTTACAAACATCCCCCCCCTCCTCTCTTCTCCCTGCTCCTCAAAACCTGTTTGGTTCTCTATCTGTGTAGTTGATGTCTCTGCTTTAGATTCCACATAGAAATGAGACCAGGCAGCACTTTCCTTCTGTCTACTCCATTCAGCCTAAAGTCCCCCGGTACTGCGGTCCACCTGGATCATGAGCATCAGATTCTCCTCTTTCAAGGCTGAATATTTCACTGTGCATATGTGCCAGCACACGGGGAATGGTCACATCCTCTGCTAATGGACACCCAAATAGTCACCATATCCTGGCTGTTTTGAATCATGGGATAGCCTTAGGAGGTGGTGATGTCACCTCCTTAGGGTACAGACACAGGGGAGGGACAGCATAGTCACACACTAGACCCCTTCTTACCTATTGGAATCTCCATGGTGTCTTCACAATGGCCAAACCAGCAGTGGGGGGAGCACCCTGTCTCCACACTCTCCCCAAAATTGTTATGTATTTTCCATGATCATCACCCCAATGGTGGAAATGGAATTCCTGTGATTTCAGCAGATTCAGTCTCTCTTTATTCAGAATTCTTCCTTTTGTTCACCATCCAGGGGAAAAATGTGAGGACTTCATGCCCTGAGTGCTGTCTACCTCTCCTGACTCATCCATTCTACTACTTCTTTAGCAATATCTTTGCTTGATTTTTTTTATCCTTCTGTTTTTCAGTGCTGGGGATCAAAGCCAGGGCCTTGTGCATGTCAGGCAAGAGCTGTACCACGGAGCTACAACCCAGCTGTTCTGTGGTCCAACTACAGTTAAGCACTAAAGTTAAATGCTTTGCTTCTTTAGTGGTCAGGTTTCTTGTTTTGTGATAGCAGAAGATCTGGTTCTTTGCATTGTTGGCAAAATCCATTAAAATATTTTCCTTATTTAAACCAGATATTAATTCATTTCTGCTCAGATCAGTTGAGCAGACAGACTGGAAATGTAAATGGATGTAGAGTTGTTTCTGGACTGGGGGCCTGAGGCGTATGTTGCACCAGGGGAACATGGGGCTTAGGCACATGTGATGAACTTCATTTGACAGATACCTTCTCTTAGTAAAAAAGAGAAAAACCTGAACAGGACTTTGCAGCCAGAGTGAGGTGTGCTGGGAAAACATCCAGGCCAAGATCATTTAATCTTAATTTCTCCTCAAGTCCAAGATGAGAAACACTATGTGTGAGCCCTCAGGAATGTCCTGTGCTCTTTGTAATGCAGAAGTGCCCTCGAGGGCTGGAGGACACGGGAAGCACAGCTCTGGGAAAGCTGAGCATGGCACAAGCCGGGTGGACAGCCTCCTCCCTCCATGGGGTGGTGGCCTGGTGGGCAGTATCTGCCATCCGTAGGGTGGGAACTGGTGGGCAGCCTCCTTCCTCAATGGGATGGGGACCTTGTGGGCAGCCTCTTCCCTCTTATGTCCATGGGGTGGGCACCTAGGGAGAGGCCAGCTCTCTGTTTGGGCAGGGCATCGACTGAAGGGAAAATGTCTTGCCCCAGGGGCTCTAGTGAAGGGATGCTGCGCCTGGAGCTACTCTTCCCTGAAACTGTGATGTCCCCAGAACTGTGAATCGGCCACTGAGGGCAGAAGCACAGTTCATCCGGGTTCATCAGATCAGCCAATTTCCTGGGTAAATGTGAGATTGTCACGTTCATGGCTTACCTGTGGAGGTACCTTCCTAAACACAATGAGCCAGTGAGACATAAAATGCCGAATAAGACTTACCACATTCTTCTTCTAATTCAGCTGAAAATAAAATAAGAAAAGAGAATTGGCAGACAATACTGATACTGTAACTTTAATATCAAATGATGCTTTTATTAGTCTACATGATAAGTTAAGGCTTTGGTCATATGACATTTGTGGTAGCCAAATATAATATTTTATGACTATTTCAGGTTCTGGCTGGGTCGGTGTACCTAGAGCAGGAAGGTGGGAAGAGGCCACCAGGCTGATGGTGCCTTGTGGTCTCATGACAGTCTGAACGGGGCGGCTCTGCTCTTTTCACAGGAAACTCAGTAGGTTCATTTTGGTTCCCAGGGTCCAGATACTGCCCAGGACAAGAACCTCTTCTCCCAGCTCAGCACCACACCACTGAGGCTGGCCATAGCAACCACAGTGTCTGGAACTCTGTGGAGGTGTTTTGAGGCACATGTCCAACACTGAGAATGACCCTAGGTCACAGCTGACATTATTACAGCCACGTGACAGGTGGAAACTGTACCCCGGGAGGCTAAGCATCTGCACAGTCTTGGAACTTATTAGATATGGAGACATAATTTAAAGTATATTCTGATCCCATTATTCATCTAAAAAGAAAACAAGAGCCAAACTATCACTTACTTCTCTCGATCTGAGTGAGAGTAAATGAAAGAGTGAGTGAATGAATAAGGAGTTGAAGTTAAAAAAAGAAAACTCGGCTCACACAGAAATTCTCCCTTGTACTGGAACTGTTTTCATTACTAAATACCAAACTATTAGATTTCTAAAAATAATAAAAATGAATGTATTGAGATTTTGAAGATGAAACACCAAAGCTACATTATTATTTCTTGACTCTCTAGAGCTATTTATTTAGATGAGAGCATGTCCCTAATTGGGTTCCTTCTTTTTTCTTTAAGATTGTAGCTGTTCAACATCTAACTTGTTCTCTACCAACAAGAAAAAATATGTTTAGTATTCAATATCTACTTGTGATAACACTTGCACGTGAGAACGTCAATGATTTGCTCATTTTCAAAGCCAATGTTCAAAATTCCATTCCTTGAGCACCTTTACACGTGGCCAGCAGGTGCTGTTTCCAACCACTACCCTCCTTAGAGCCTGCCCTCGGTCTCTACAGTCAGATCACCTGGCTCACCTGTCCTCCTCACACCCTTCCCTGGGTCTCTGCAGCCAGATCACCTGGCTCAACAGTATTTCTCACAGCCTGTCCTGGGTCTCTGCAGTGAGATCACCTGGCCAGCAGGTCACCTAGCTCACCTGTCCTCCTCACAGCCTGCCCTGGGTCTCTGCAGTCAGATCACCTGGCTCACCTGTCCTCCTGACAGCCTGTCCTGGGCCTCTGCAGTGAGATCACCAGGCTCACCTGTCCTCCTCACAGGCTGCCCAAGGTCTCTGCAGTGAGCTCACCAGGCTCACCTGTCCTCCTCACAGCCTGCCCTGGGTCTCTGCAGCAGGATCCCTTGGCCACTTCTGGTCTGCACCTGTCACGGGCTCCGCCACACCTTGCTTCAGTTCATGTGCTATCCCCCTTTCTCCGTCTATACCTAACAACTTTCATCATCCTACACATACTTATATGTATTTTTTGAAATATGGAAGAAAGATATTGTGGTTGTCTTAAAATGCTATTTTAGGTCATTTGGTGTGTCTGCACATAAGGCTTTCTTGCTATAATAAAAGAACATCAAGTGTGGTATATTCTAATATTCCACAATTTATGAGTTAAATGTAGCTGTCACTTACCATTCTCGTCTTCTGTTTTCTCTGTACAAAGCAACAAAACACACAAAAACAATGCTATGTTAGAAAGGGTCCTAGGTTCCTATTCTCAGATAATCTACCCCAGCCAGTGGCATGAAGTGCAGGTCAATAGGAGATCAGTGAACATAAAGGAATGATCATGAACCCTGAAGTTCTGTTAAGTTCAGATGTTGTAAGACAGGTTAGCCCTGGACCAAGAAATTTAAAAGAGCTCAAGTCTCCTTGATATTCTCCTTGGTGTTCTGAAAAATAAAGAGCAAATAAAAGCAAACACAGCACACCTGCAGAGAAGGCCACTCTTCCTTCTGCTGAGGGCTGTGCACCAGGCACCCTAAGCAGGGTGATTACTGGGACTCACAGGAAGAGGAGAGGGGTCCCACCTTCCACAGGTGCAGAGCTGCATGCAGTGGAAGTCCAGTGTCCACACAGCTCAGGGCCTGGAGGACACTCAGACCCCTCCCTTAGCTAGAAAGTGCCACCATCATGGGGGAGCAGAGTGCACTTGGAAATGACCACAAAAGGGCATCTCCTGGGAAAGAGGACAAGTAGCAAGTGCAAAGTCCTGGAGGGCACTGGCTCACTAGACAAACACCCCCTGGAAGAACAAGGTTGAGAGACATCAAAACCCAAGCAAAACAAAGGCGAGTGCAAAGAAAAAAAAGTCCCTGAATACAGAGAAACTGTCAATGTTATGCATGTCTTAGTACAAGTGTCTTAGTACAATACATGTTCTTAGTACAAGTCAACATGTTCTGCCAAGAAACGAGAGACCCTTGGAGAAGTCAAATGTTGTCTGTGTATGTGGGTTGACAGCTTGTCACATAATACAACACCAGTTATGATTAATAGCAATGAAGAGTTAGAAGAAAAGAAGAGTGAAAATTAATCAAATTCTGGAGTTAGTTTATAAACAGAAGAAATGGTAGAACAAAAACTCATAAGTATACACAATTATCATTTATTCATGAAAATAAACCAATAAAACAAAAAACATTTTAAAATTAATAAGAACTTTGAAAATAAAAACATATTTTCAAACCTGATAAAAGTTAGAACAAATGTGTCTCACTGTAACTAATTTAAAATGGAAAAAGTTTGTACAGTGTATAAATGATTATACTACCAAATATGAATTTTAGCTGATAAGTAATTATATAAAGACTAGTTTAGAATATTGATAGTTTATTCTATGGAAATCAATCATGAATATAGTTTTTAGTAGATCAAATATATTTTTCTATGACATTTTTCGCCAAAATGAAAGCAAACACCACTCACCTCTTTGTTTTTTCAACAACTCTATAAAACAAAAACAAAAACAAAAAATGATAAATAATATGCAAAAATAAATGCACAACTTTCAAAATCAGTCAGGAGAAATTACCCAGGAAGGTTTTCTGCCTAATATCTTCCAAGGTGTCTCAGTAAAGAACTAGCCAGTCGTCTTAGATGGGGATGAGGGCCCGCCCGGGAGATAGGTGCTGGGATTGATCCCAGTGTCCCTAAAGCCCACGTGTAGAGCCTTTGTTGCCAGCCTGGCGCAATGTGGCGTGTGGTGGTGGGTCCTTAAGAGGTGGGCCCAGTGAGGTCCTCAGGCCCCCCGGGGTGTGCCCCAATGGGGAATATGGGACAGGCCCCTCCCCTCCTCCGTCACATGGCCACCAGGTGGGCAGTCTTGCCATGAGGTGCTGCTTTGCCACAGGCCAACACAAAGGCAGCTGCCCAAGTGTGGACTGACCCCTCCCAGTCTGTGGGCCTGAAGCATCCTTTTCTGCTGGTAAGGTGACTACTTCGGGAGTCTGAGGAACACGTCAGGAGGCAGGGATCTGTTGTGGGCTGAGCCTGGTGGTTACCAGTGACTCCAGAGCAGCTGGACTAGCCCACGGCAGCAGTACCACTCCACCTGGTCTAAGTCTAAGTAAGTCCCATTTGGTTATTGTGCAGAGCTCAGAGTGGAGCAGAGTTCAGCCTGGCTCTCTGCAGGGTGTGCGCAGTGGAGACATGGACAGGGCCAGGGCTCGCAGGCTGAGGCAGGGGTCTAAGGAGACCAGCCTTCCCCGACTGCTGCAAGAAGAAACCCTAGGCTTTGCAGAGTCGTCCCTGAATGCTTTTCATGGATCAGCCTGATGACAACACAAACACCAGCCCCACAAGGTTGAGGGTCCAGCTGGGCCAGAAAGAAACCTGCAAAGGCCAGGAAGAGGGAGGCGCTGCCCGAGCATCTGCACCTGCTCTCCTCCCTGTTGCTGGGAAGGCTGCCACAGGCCCAGGAGCAGAGCAACACACTACAGGCCAGCTTTAGTGGAGCTCTGGGTGGCGGCCAAGGCTCAGCTCCAAATCCTATTTTTAGTTTTCATTTTTTGGTACTGAGGATTGAACTCAGGGATGCTTCATCATTGAGCCATTTCTCCAGCATTCTTTATTTTTTATTTCGAGACAGGGACTCACTAAATTGCTTAGTGTCTCTCTAAGTTGCTGAGGCTGGCCTCAAAACTGCAAAACTGCCTCAGCCTCCCCAGTCACTGGGATTACAGGCATGTGCCACCACACCTGGCTGTGTTCTGAATTTTAAATGATGCACCATGTTCCTTTCCTGTATTTTTATGAGTTTACTGCAGCATTTGGCACTTTGATTACACATACTTCTCTGTGTAATCAAAATTTGGTATATTGTGGAGATAATGATCCAACAACATTCAGGAAGAGTGGCATCTACTAGTTAAACAAGAGAAACTCTGTGCATGTATGAAAAAGTAACAACAATCCCCATTATTGTGTATCACTGTGATGCACCAATAAAAAAGAAAAAAAAAGAGACTCAGAATCTTTTCCTTTCCTCTCTCCTTCAAAATTGCCTGATCTTTTAAATTATTATCAATCTTTGCATGAGGGAAAACACATGAATGACTTCTCATATTGTTGCTGGAGTTCACTTTCAAACCCCAAAGTAGACATTAAAAGATTAAATGTCCAAAACTTCTGTGGTTCATTTCCCCACAGCAGTGTAGACTGTGATCAAAATGAACTGAAAATTACCTACTTGACATGTGAGAGCCAAGAGCTTTAAGGCAGGGTCACTGGCAGAGAAATAGGAGGCCAATTCTTCCAAACTGTGAGTCCACACTGTGATTCAGAGGTCAGAGGCAGGGACCCCCCCCCCAGCCCCTCCAACAGCGTGAGCAGCGCTGCATCCTGAGGGAGCCCAATGTGGCTTGTTGGATGTGTGGGGGTGGTTGTGAGTCACCTATACTGCAGTAGCCTGGGGACACCTTGAAGGCATAGGACCCTCTTCCACCATCTCCCACTGAATATTAATCCTCAGATGCATGATCAAGACCCAAGCAGCCTCTCCAGGCACTCAGCCTCCTGAGGGTCCCTGCAGGGTGCCCTGCACTGTGGCCCTGTCCCTACATGGAGCACAAGGCTCTCTGCCAGCAGCTGGACCCACTCACCGTGCTGCTCCTTGAGCAAACCTGCAACAGACACAAACAGACCCATCAGTGAGACTTGTTTGCACTGAATCTTCTGAGTGGGTGGCGTGTGATTATATTAGATTGGCTAATTTATATTATATTAATTGGACAAATATTCTAAATGATTAGTCCATTTTTTCTGTTGTTCTATGCACTTCCAGTCTTGGCTTTGTATATTCCCATTTTTGCTGTTTCCTAACAGCCAGAAACCCAAATATGCCTTGACACAAGGAAAGTTCCCATATAAACAACAAACAAACAGACAAAAAGCCCTGTTTTCACAAAGTTTCCTGTGACCCATGGGCAGAGGAGGCTGCCTGGTAATTCTGGGGCGTCTGGGATGCTGACAACCCCCGCCCAGTCAGCAGCAAGCAACTTCTCAGGAGGGCACCTCTTCCCTCCCTGGCTTTGCTCCCTTGGATTAGCCCCCTGGCCCTTCCTAAGTCCTGCTGGCAGGGGAGTCACCCTCAACAGGCAGGACTCGCAAACACTAATCCAGCCAACTGAGAAAAGGACTGGACAGAATCACAGACCAACCCTCCAGGAGCCTCTGGGAATGTCTGGCTTCAGCTGTGCTCTAAGTAACTCCCAAGAAACACTCAGAAGTTAGAGGCAGCAGAACAGGTGACCCTAGTGAGTGGCTCTGCTTGGAGAGAAGCTATCCTGGAGAGGGGTGGTGCCTCAGGCATGCCAGGCCCTGGGTGACAGTGGTCACTGGTAGTCTTGGTGCTCATTGTCAATAGCAGTCTTCCATGAGTCCCCAGGACACACAGAAAGCAGCAGTAGGGCCCTCCCATTGCCATTTCAGGAGGGTATATGACTGTGATAAGCCAGGGTTTCCATCCCAGGACATGCACAGAGCATTTCATCATCCCTGGGCACACTAATGAATACCTCAATAAATAAACTGGTCTCCAAATCTACCAATTTAAGGGTAGACCACAAAAGTTCTAAGCATATATGCTGTTTTTATGAAAGAGCTGATCTTGACCCCCAAACTTCATGTTCTGGTAACTATGCGAGGCGATAAGGTGATGATGGACTAACTCTTCCTTTTTACGGCGTTTCCTGCCAGTTCTCAGTGATGCAGGGGACCCACAGTCCACTCCTGACTTGTGGTGACTAGTGCCCTCTGCTTCCCAGGAACCTGAGCCACCCCTCCCCACGCACTTCCCTGTTACTTTTGGCTCTTCTGGCCCGCATCAGCAGAGCACAGGTGACCACCAGGCTGACTTCCAGGAGGACCAGGAACACACACAGCCCCATCGTCCAGGACCAGTCCTTGGGAAACAAGGCACCTGAAACACACAATCATCAGACTGGAGTCCAGCTGGACAGCAGGGGACCTGGCTGTGGGGTGACTCTCCAGGAGCCTTCCCCAGACAGGAGGAGCTCAGAGACTCTGAGCACCCCTGCCCTCTGCTCCACTCCAGGGAATCAGGAATCCTGAAGGTGTTCCTCCTTCACAGCATGGGGCAGAGACCAGAGGTCATGTCAGGGATTATGAAGATGTTGAGACATGTCCAACATGTTATGATAAATCAACACAGGGTATCATCTAGATTTAATAGTGCTTACGATTATATTTGTGACATGTAATTATTTTATAATAAAATGTTACTAATAGAACACAGTTTTCTCCTTCCATGTGGATCTCCTTTCTCCTTCCTCGCAAGCCCTGATGTGGCCAAGTCTTCTTTACCTGGTTGTTTTCACACATGTATGCACATGAGTGAGCCCAACAACATGTTGCTGAGGGGTAGGGGGAGCTCCTCTGAGGGCAAATGAGGAAGTTTGATCCTTTCAGAGGGTAAATCCAATAGGTCGCATGGACCAAGTCCCAGAGACAAAACCCTTACATGCCCAGGAATCCTTCTGAGAGGAATGACCACTGGTCCTTTAAATAAGCAGCCCTGGCTGGGCCATCCACACCTGTCTGTGCAATAACCTTCCCTGAAAAGTGGTCCCGAAGACCTCCTCACTCAGGAATTGCACTCATGTCAATAAGATGCTTTCGATCTAATCAATCAATGACTTTTAGTTATTATCAATGATTTTAAGTTCCATATAGAAGCATTTTTACTATTATCTGAAGACACTTTTTTAATTTTCATCTTCCATTTCTTTTGAAGAGAGTTCTAGTATGATGACCTGAGCGTTGGTGAGTTTGCCTCTCTCACTTCCCGCTCACAGTGAGCTGCCTCAGCTGCTTTCTTCACTATGAAACTCTAACTGGGAGACTTGGTTAATTTTTCCTTCTTTAATTTTGCTTTACTGAAATTGCAATTAAAAAAAAAACATCAGAAAATACAACTCTACTGCTCTGATATATGCTTTTGTCACATTCTCCTTTTGAACCTGGAATTTTCTTCCATTGTGTCAAACAAATGTGGGTGCTTGAACTGAAGCACCCGAGAAAGGGCATTTTAGTTGATGGGATTCTTAGGAGCCTTCATCAGTGAACAGGCAGTGCCACACCTGAGCTGAGCCCTTGGGAAGTGATGGGGACAGGAGAATTAAGACACAAGTCCCCCTGGGTGCCACACTACCTCAGCCAGTGGGATGCAGTCCACCATGGTGTAAGAGTCAACAGGGGGACTGCAATGCACAGGGGCTGGAGTGGATTCCTGGAGGACAGGTCCCTGCGCTGGGACTTGAAGGACCAGTGGGGAAGCTTGGTGAAGGCTCCCAGAGGACAGGAGTGTGGGGTACCCTGTGGTCGGGGCGGGACAGAGAAAGGAAGGAAGTGCAGAGTTGAAACGGAGGTCATGAGAAGGCAGGCGAGAGGAAGAGCCTGTGGACCTGAGTCACTGTCATGCCCTGACTGGGCAGAGGGACAGAGAGCCGCAGGAGAGTAGTCAGGACCAACTCTTGTGGAATGCCCACTCTGGCTCTGTGCTGCCCAGGTGAGTTCCATCAGTCACTCCTCAGCCTTTTCATGGCGCACACACCATCAGGAGCCCTATTTCTCCTTTGGGAACTGGCAGGGAAGGTCAGTACCCGTCCAAGATCCCAGAGATGGTGGGTGGCACTGCCAGGGTTCACATTAATTAGTCGGTGGCAGAACAAAACGTTAAAGTGTTCTGAATGATTTTCTCCTGGGCAATAGTTAAAGAACATCTTGAGGAGAATCTGGGAGATTCTCTCCCATGTTGCATGGGCTTTGAAGGCTTTTGCATATCCGTAAATTCATTTTCATAAGTAAAATCATTTCTTTGCCAATAAATGGGAGCTGAGGATGAGATATGTTTTCACTAAGACTCCTCACATGGAAGTCACAGAGGAATGGACCAGAACCTGGCCCAGGTGACTGCCCAGGTCTTTGCTCGTCACACCTGATCAGCTGCAAGGACAGCGCGGACTGTGGAGGGAACTCACCTGCCAGAGACACATGTGCTTCCTTCTGCTCGCCGAGGAGTGGGTTCCTTACAACACAGGACAAGTTTCCTGTTGACCTCTCGTCCACTGTGATGGATGCCTGCACCTGAAACGTGCCAGGCTCTTCCATTCTCACTGTCTCATAGTCTTGTGTGAAGTGCAGTCCCTGCCTGCCCTTCCACTGCACCTGGGGCTCTGGGTACCACCCCGTGGATGTGCAGGTCAGCCTGATGCCCCAGGCTGTGTCAGGTTCCACGTGAACACGAGGAGCCATGCCCGTGCCTGGAGAGGGAAGGAGGCAGAGAGAGCACACTGTTCCAGAAATGTCCAGCTGTTTCACATGGACCAGCGAAACTGCGATTGCTCGTTAACCTCTGTGAACCTCAACTCTGTGTTTTGTTTGTGTGTTTTGTTTTTGTGACAATGGGGTAAAGTCACACAAAGGGTTTGGAGGAGGAACAGATTAAGACCGCAATTTGGCCTTTACTAGAGTACTTCAGTTCCTACCAGGTCCCTTCCTGCTGTGTTTCTTTCCGTTGTACCCCTTTGAGAACTACATGTAGTTAGTAAAACCCATTAGTCCATTTGCAGCCAGTGGACACACATGAGCTGGTGGCTTCAGATGTCAGTTGCAAGTTGTCCACATAATTTCTATCACCCTTCTCCTATACAACTACCTCAGATGGAACTTCGTATGGCCTTGGGCCAATATGGCAGACACTAGCCACTGTGGCAAAGGAACCTTGAAAGATGTCTATGCACCCCCCTGATTAGTAGCTTCCCCCTCTGAACTGCATCAATGGATATACCTGCTCAGAGGGGGGCTGCCTGTCTCAGTGCCCTTGCTGTTGGGAGTGTCCTAGAGGCTGGCCAGAGTGCTGTCCCTGGACATCATCTGTGTGTCTTGGTCATCACATTGCCATAGGAACTGGCTCATCCTTCCCTCACTCTCTCTCTCTTCAAGGACAGGGGTGCAAGAGCAGCAGTGACTCATCTCCCAATGTGAAGATGAAGGCTGCACTGGGGGAAGGCTGAGGATCAGGAGTAAACGGAGGTGGACACACACAGTGGGACCCACTCCTCCTGCCTTTGTCCCTCCTCCCAAGATTTGGGATGACAAGCAGCTGTCACTTGTGCATAGTGTTTTGCAGCTTAGTGTGTACTAACACTAACTTATCCAAACCATCACAGTGTCTAACAAAAACTAAAGTAAATTTACTGGTATTAAACAATCACTTTTGTGGGCTGAATCATGTTCCTCAGAGGATATGTTAAAGTCCTAAATCCAGTGCCTGTGAAGGTTGCTGTGAGTGGAAATAGTGTCGTTTTAGATGTAATTCCTAAAAATGAGTCTACATAGGTCGTATTGGAAAGGTGGGACATTCGCACAGAGCCAAGATGGCATGGCGAGATGGAAGCAGATCTTAGAATGGCGTGGTCACAGTGCAGGAAGTGTCTGGAAGTTGGAAGGCACAGGCCTCTCTGTTGGATTACAGGAGGATGACACCTTGAGTTTGGATGTCTTCACCCTGGAAATGTTTTCAGGATATATGTGCATAAAGTTGTCAAGTTAGGAGAAAATTTAGCAGAAAAATCTGTTTTCAACTGGTCAGTAATTCTTTCTCCTAGTCTTCTTTAATTTGGGAAGAATCAATAAGTACCCACCTTTCACTGTGCAAGCGTGAGTTCAGGGGTGCTCATGGCCTGTCCAAAACTGTCACTGAATATAGGGCAAGGACATGGCCTGTCAAGGCACACTGCAGGAAGAGATCTCCTCCTCTTGGGCTCCCTGTGACAGACTGGGTAGTCCTCTCTGAAGGCCAATTGTGAGGATAGCAATGGAGAAACTTATTGCCTGAGATTGTCACAAGGTCCCATGACAAGAGCAGGGGCAAAGCTGTTCAAACTCAGTGTGAGCCTGAAGCCTGGACCCCTCCACACCTGCTCACCCTGGCAGAACTGGCAGTGCTGTGGGCGCAGTGTCTGGGCAGAGCTGGGATCTGACACGAGCTCAGTGCAGGGATCCAAGCAGACAAGAGTGTCACAGGAAGATGGAAACAACCATGTTGGACTGGGGAAGAGCAATTCCTGATGGTCGGTGCATCTGATCTTTCCTGTCTCCTTCCATCTCCTTCTGGATTTTAGAAACTAGAGTGATATCTTAGACTAAGATGTGCTTCTGGGACTCCTCGGAAATATCATGGCTGGGATGGAGCTCAGTGACAGAAAATGTGCCCATGTGCCCAGCATGATTGAGAGCCTGGGTTCAATCCCTAGAAGAAAGGAAAGAAAAAAGAGAGAGAGAAGAAAGGAAAGGAGAGAGAGAGAGAGAGAGAGAGAGAGAGAGAGAGAGAGAGAGAGAGAAAGAAGAAGAAGAAGAAGAAGAAGGAGGAGGAGGAGGAGGAGGAGGAGGAGGAGGAGAAGGAGGAGGAGGAGGAGGAGGAAGAGGAGAGGAAGGAAGGAAGGAAGGCAAATGAAAGAATGAGATATACTAGATTCTCTCCTTTCTCCTCTTCTTAATTATGTTGACAAAGAAAAGGGTTGCGACTATATTTCTCTTACAGCCTGAGACCATTGGAATAGACTGGTGAGATGTTTTCTTCCTCTTTAACACTCTTGAAATTCCGTCATAGGATTTGCCTAGACTAAACCTCCACTGTCCACTAAACCCAGTATTTATCCTAGCAAACTATAGGCAGAACAAAAAAACAGAGTTAACATTATACAGAATATAAAGAGTTTTCATTCCAGAGAAGTTCACCTGTGACCAACACTTTGAAATGTGCTTCATTGTGGTAGGTGGAGCTTAAAAAGAAACATCTGTAGTCGCCTTCATCTGCAGGATGGATGTTGCGGATCCTCAGGGCCACTTGACCCCTGGTGATGTTCTCCCTCAGGATCTCTGCCCTCCCTTGGTTCTCTGGGTGCTGCTGGTCCTTGTCCTGGGAATTCCTATAGTTATGTACCAGGCCTGATTTGTTTGTATGGCGCCATGTCACCTCCATGTTCTGAGCATCCATGGAAGGGCTGAGGTGACAGGAAAACATGGCCTCTTCTCCCACCATGACAATGATGGGTGAGCTTGGTCCAATCACAAGGAACTGCCCTGAAAGTGATCAAGAAAAATAATAGAGCCTTTGCATAGAGTGTGGCACATAGCCTGAAGCTAATTTTATAGAACATTTTTAGTGCACCTGTATTTTGATGATAATCCATCCAATGAGGTCAGGCAGGGAATTTCACACTTGGATAATCACATGAGCTGAAGAATTTTACACCTGTAGCATCTGTTGTGGTGCTTGTTAAAATTTGAATCCCCAATGGCACCCAAAAGCTCATGTATTAAAGACTTGGTCCCAAGATGGTGGTGCTATAGGGAGGTAACAGAAACTATAGGAGCTGGCACCTAGTTGAAGGGAGTGGTTCTATCCTGTCTTCAGCCTCTTGCTCTCACTCTGCTTTCTTGCTGCCATTAATTGAGTAGCAATTAATGCCCTCTCTGCTGTGGGTCTCTGCCTCACCACCAGCCCATTCAATGGAACTGGCTGACCATGAACTGAAACCTCTGAAACCATGAGTCAAAAAAAAAAATCTTCCTTCTCATAAGTTGATTTTCTCATGCATCTTATAACAGCAAATAAATTAAAAAATGAACTAACTCAGAAAAACAGTAAATAAATTAAAAAATGAACTCAGAAAATAGGTAGTGAGAAGGGAGTTATTGCTGTGACTATACCTGAACACATAGTCCAAAATCCTTTGAAATTGGTTGTTGGAAGAAGTTTGGAAAAGGTTGAAAGTTTCTATAGAAGTCCTATAACGTTGAAAGTGGAACTTAATGAAGGACTCTTCTGATAGGAGCTTGGAAGATTGAAATGCCAATAGGCATATGGACAATAAAGACTTCATTCATTAGGCTTTTTTATGTACATATCTATGTTTATTTTTTAATTGACTTTATTTTTTAAATACATGACTGCAGAATGCATTTAAATTCTTATTACACACATAGAGAACAATTTTTTCATATCTCTGTATATAAAGTATGTTCACACCAATTCATGTCTAGGAATGAGCACGCTGTGGGGAATTGGATTAGCAGTCACATCTGTTACATTCCAGAAAATAACCTGTCTAAATTTTACCCATGCTCAGAGACTATGTGTGAGGTTGAGTTTAAATATGATGGATTCATTGATCCAGGAGAGAGAATTTACAGCTCACAGCACTAAGGCAATGACAGGGTATTGTTGGCAGTTTTTAGCCAGGTTCAATTCTGGGAGCCAAAGGCAGAGCAGAAAGATTGGAAAACTTTCAATTGGGGCAGAAAGGGAACATGTTTAAGTTTGTGGCCAAGGAGGATGTGATTGCTGAAGAGATCAGTGTCTATAAAAAAAATACAAGTGCTTCTCATAGGGACACTTGGAAAGATGTCTCCAGGGTATCAAGAATTGTACAGACAACACACAACACAAACTCAATGATGTCAAAGAACAAACTCACTTGAAAGACTGCTTTGAGAAAAGAGGCAGGAATACCCTGTTCCAAAAGGACCATCTAGGAAACCGCTTTCCCCAGGATTCATGTCAGCATGCTCAACTAACTAGGAATTCAGAAGTCACTGCAGCCATAGTCCCAGTGGGTCCAACTAATGCTTGAGCTGGCAGCAGTTCTTGGCATCGTTTATGGGTTGCTGGTTCTGGAGGAATGGAGAATGCAAAATCTATGGGATCATGGGGGTTTCCACTGAGATTTAAAAGGGAGACCAATAAGCCAGGCTGGGTGGGACAGTCTCAGCTTCCCTGAAGGGTTAATGTGTTAACTGGTGAGAATAAGGAGGGACACCAAAGTTGTTATGTTGACCACAGGAAGTTGGAGATGCCAGGAATTTGGGATGTTAGTCCATAAAAGCACCAGGCAATAAAAAGAGTCAGCCCAATACAGTGATCATGTGGGATACAACTGGCAAGGTCACACAGCTTGCCAAGCCCTTTGGACTCCACACACTGCCCCCAGGTGCCCTGGATGCCAAACGTGGAACTAAAGGATTTAGGGTTTGCCATCTGGATTTTGATCTTGCTTTGGTCTGATCCCTTCTTTCTCTTGCCCATGTGAAAACCACATAGCTAACAAACCATGCCTAAAAATCTCCTACAAACGAAAATGAAAGAAAGATGATAAACATAGTGAAAGCATGTGAAATATAAAAATCCCTAGACAGTTAGGTACACAGAAGAGAACTAGAACAAAGATCCAACCTCAACAAAATAAACCCCATTGAAACAGTAAAGTTACCAATATAGTAAAACCTCAAATCCCAGAGATGAATGAGAAGGAAAAACAAAGAATATTTGCAAAAGAAGAAGAAGAAGAAGAAGAAGAAGAAGAAGAAGAAGAAGAAGAAGAAGAAGAAGAAGAAGAAGAAGATTTTAAAAGTGCAGGCATAACACATTATTTTTAAAAACTAACCCTGAATTTAAGTAGACTAAATGCTCCAACTAAAAGATAATGACTGAATGAATGGCTATAAAAACAAGACCAACATTTGCTGGCTATAAGAAACTCACTTTAAAAATGAATATGCACAGAAAGTGAAAGACTGGAAAAAAATCTAAAATATCAATTTTTTATTATTTATACGTTATAATCATCTTTTTATAAATTATATTATTTTATCGTTCTGGAAATTGGAGGTCAAGTATTTTCTAGAAATTGATGGCTGTCAACCAGATATTTTGCATGTTGTGTGAACATAAGTCAAAGATAAAATAGAAAAGAAAAAGTGCCTCCCAAAATAGAATTAAAGACAGAAACTTGAGAATAGCCCTAAGATCTTTAGTTGTCGAAAACAAGAAATAACTGAGGCCTGGAATTGTAGTATGGAATAAGATGTCCTCTCAACAAGTCTCCAGTGTAAAGGAAAGCAGTCTTCCTCCTTCTCACTCACCTGCACCTGGCCAGGGAAGAAGGAGGGAGAGCAAGCATGTCCAGCTGCCCACACAGAAGAACTGCATCCTAGCTGGAAGGTCCCAGTGCCTGTGGGACTGTCACAGAGCACAGTCCTGAGATGCAGTACCTACATCCCTCTCCATAAACAATTGCTAAACAGAAAACCAACTTACAACATCACTGAATACTGGAAATGAAAGTAAAGTGTCATGCAAGTGGACTTTGATCAAGTTGAGTCATTCTTTTACATGTTAAAGGACCGAATAAGGAAAGAGAAGAGATACACAGAAGTCATTATGATATGGTAAAACCCCTCCCAGCACCAAGGAAACGGACTCTAATATCTTTTTCCAGACTTTGATTTTTGTTTTCTGTTTTTGATTGGTTTGCTTGTGGAGACATTTTTTATTGGTGCATTATACTAATACACAATGTTGGGATTCACTGTGACATGTTTGTACATACACATATTATGATTTGCTTCATTTCTTTCCCCAGTACCACCCTTTACCCTCCCTTCTTCCCTCTCCCTAATTGCCTTCCTCTAGTCTACTGGTATCCCTTCTATTTCTATGAGATCCCTTTTGTTTGTTTGTTTTACATTTTCCTCTCTAGCTTCCACAGGAGAGAGAACACACACTTTGACTCTCTGAGGCTGAATTATTTCACTGAATGTGCTATTCTCCAATCCTATTTAATACCTTTGCACTAAAAAAAGATTTCCTTTTCAGACAAAATATGGTTCACAGACTTCTACATTGCTGCCCTAATCCTAATGTGTACTCAAAGTTAAATAATCTGATTTTTGTCCTTTGACGGGTTCCTTTAGAAATTCTTTATAGCTGTATTATTAAGAGAAATTGCAAAGATAACGTTACATTTATGAGTGATGCATATGTTTGCTTGTGTTTTATTTAAGGATTATAAGAATACCTTTGGTCTTCAGGAGATAATAAAAGATGGGCAATCTGAGATAGTTTTTCTCAAAAACCACTCATGATGGTTTGACCTTATTCTTCTTGTTCTCTAACTATGTAAATACAGAATATGAACAGATATGTGCACAGAAATTTTGTGATGTCACATAGAGTTAAGAGTGTACCTCTAGTTAAAAGCAAACTAAAATGGATCCAAATATTTAAAAAAAAAAACACATGGCTTCATAAGGTTTACATAATTATAAGCTATGATTTTATTCTTAATGAATATTTTCTCAGTTATTTAAATAATCTATAGTCCTTAATTCATAGAATATTTAACATATATGTCTATTTATTAAATTAATATATATGTATTTGCTTCTTATAATTTTCTTTCAACAGAAAACACATAATTTATATTCCTTATACATGCATTTATCAAATGCTCTGCTTTTTATAGTTACAGATATTTGAGAAATGTATTTCACTATAAAAATTTTTTCTTTCAAGAGATAATATAACTATCAAGTAATCTCTAATTCTCAAATTATTGTACAAACTTTGATAAGATAATAAACAAATATAATTTTGTCTACAGAAATATCCATATTTCAATATATTTTCATTGAGATTTTTTTTTCATATCAAGGTACAATAATTTGTTTAGATTCTAAGACTTATAGAAATTCTTCCAAATTATAACCAAAAGAAAGAATTCTAAATGAAGAAGAAGATACTTCCACAGAGAGGAAACATAAATTGGAGGTCCTACAAAGAGGAAAGAAATCCTCTTTGGGAAATATAAGGTTGTTATATTCTAGATTTTTCTACATAAGGAAATCCTTACATCATTATCTATTATCTAGACAGATAATAGAGAAATTTAAAATAATTGAGAAACTGATTTATGTATAACTGGACTGACTGTAAATATAAACTCATCAATTCTAGTATATTTTAGGCTATTTCCCTGACCTTATTATGCTGATGTGAGCTAAGATTTTATCCATATTTTGACATAATAAAGACTTATTAAAATGTTAAGTTTATTTCCTTTAACTAAGGTTTTTATTTACCTAGTGATTCTTAATGTTTAAGAATTAATTTTAGTGAATAAATTCACATCCTTAATTAAACAATCAATGTTTTAAAGTGCTGACTAAATTCTAACTTTGACTTTTCTCCTTGGAGACTAAATTTGATTCTTGCATATTGTATTTGTTGGATGTTTATGGGATTTTGAAGAACATTTAATTAGGATGGGTGTTCTCCAAATTAATGTTGCACATTAGTTTTGAACAATAAAAGTTGCAAACTTTGATGGAAATTCATTGGTATTATATAAGTTCTCTGACTGGACCTATTATCCATAAATAATATGGTAAGACTCATATACTACTCCCTACAATGGGAAGTAACCTTAATCATATTTTTAAAAAGACAATTAAGAGACACCTATTTAAAGGATAATATTCTGAGATATGGAGATATTTTGAGACCTTCTCTCAAAAAGAGATTGAGGGATCTTTTTGAATTGTTAGAATGAATCAACTAGTCTATATACTGGGAGATTACAATAATCAAATGGTATCTCATTTTCTTATCTAGCCTCAACTCTATCATCAAAGAAGGCCTTAAAAATTGCCTACTAGAAAGAAAGATCGAAGGGAACTTTTCAAACTTAATATAGACCAAAACAAATTCAGGGAGATTTTCAAGAAATCCAAATTCATGTATTATTTCAAAATTTGTGCCAAATGTCTAATCTTACCTAGAGAAATATTATGCTATTACTTAGCTAAATTTTGAAATAGAAGGCAATTTTAAAACTAGATTTAAGGGAGATTTATCTTAACCATGTCCCAGTAACACAGAATAGGGACAAATCTGATAGTCTAACTGAAGTACAGACAACCCTCCAAAACAGATATCCAACATATAAACAAAATGCCTAAAAAAGAATTTTAGTAAGCCTTTAGAAAAATTCTACTATTTTCATAGAGATACTTAAAGGGACAATACAGAACCTAAACTTATAAGGGGCCACCTATTTTCAAAAGATGAGTCTATTGTCCAGTTAGCCATCAATATTACAAAGGATTTACATAATTCTAGCCAAGTTTAGGTGTTGCACCATAGTTAAATGGAGCCCAAGTGAAGAAGAAAAATAAAGGCAAACATACAGACAAAAAGAGATTAAAGTTGTAATCTTACCACAAGAAAAATAAGATTCTTAGTTAAAAATTTTACTCTTCTTCTAATTAAAAACAGCTTTTGAGAGCCTCTAAACATTAAAATGGAGTCTTAAGTCAAGCCCTGTCAACAGTTAGTCACTGTGGAAAATAGCCCTAAAAATAGTTACTCCTAAAATATTAGACAGCCATAAATAAATCAGCTCCATAGCCAATGACTAATTTTAGTAATAAATTTAACATAATAGAGCTTTTTTTCAATTTTAGTGCTCTGAGATGATACCCTACATACATTAATATTTTTGAAATTAGTAAAGTCATGGATTATGCATGGTTACTGGAGCTAATTTTGCTACATTAAGTGGAGTTATTAAAGATGTTCATGCATATGTTTCTTTATACACAATTGTTTAGACAATAATTCCTCAAGATGTCATTGCTAGTTCAGTTTCATACAAATTCTAAATTAGGTCATTGTCTTAAATCACACTATTGACTTATTTTTAACTATTAATATTTGAGATACTAACCCTCCATACTTAAGTCTACACTAAGTTTGATAATGATAATGACAGCTTTTTTTTAGATTCATAGATAAAAGACTATTCATTTCTTTTCTCTATTTCATTTTTTAGTAATGGTAAAAACAAAATATCTTCTCTAGGCTTATTTAGCATTTGACTTTCTATTTTGGATAGATGTTTACATAATTTCTCATGCCCCTAGTAAAGACCACCACCACTCCTAATTTAAAAACTCTGTCTCTACCTTTATTCCAAATTAAGATAATTGATTAAGTTAATCTAGAGCTAATTTCAAAATATAAATTTTTGTATACAACTTATTGTATTCTTCATTTTTGATAATTCTGTTAAAGTCAAAATCAAGTCATACATTTAGTAAATGCTAAATTTCTATTTACCATACCCCCTAAATTGACTTTTGTCAAGTCTCACGACCAGCTGAACATAATAAATCTTTATCATTTAAATACTTGTACTATTGTCAATAATTTATACTAATGATATTATGATATATGTCAGCATTTCATTCAATGCTAATATATTAAAACAGGGAGAAACAGGACCCCACAGGGTCACAATAAATCTTACAAAATATTTTTAAAAATTTTTCTTAATTGTAGTATTGAGTCTTACTGCTGCTGAACATGATTCAGTATATTAAATGAAATTTCAAAAATAGAGTTTAACCTGGTTATTATGGAAAGGTTAAAACCCTGACACAGAAAAGTAAATCTCCCAACTGTGGAGTTTACATCCATGCAGCTTCATGAGCTTGTCAGGTAAGTAAAAATTAGGATCAAACTTCTATAGGCCCATTTCTCAGGTCCACCTTTAATATGCTTTGTGCTGTGGACTGGAAAGTCCACCTATATAATCAGATTAATTGTCCTGACTGTAATGGTCAGTTACACCTATATGTTGATCCTGTGTAAACAGGCTGTCTGGGAGTATCTTTTGAGAAAAAGACAGCATATGAGAAAACTAAGCCAGCCAATCATGCTGGTCCTTAGAAATTAAGACTATATATCTGGACAATTGTCAAAATAGAATGACTATTGAAATAGAAACTTCCTATATAGGCCAGGCATTTACAGACTGGTCTCCTAGAATTGACAAGGATAATTGCAGAAGCCTTAACCCTCAGTGAGATGGCATCCAACAGAATGTCTGGTGCTTCTGCCTCCAGAATTTTTACATTACTGACCTAAAAGACTCCTTAATGTGATAATTGAGAGAAAGGATGGTTAAAAAATCCTGTAGCCTATAAAAGGTACAACTTGCCTCATTCCATCCCTAGTTACAGTAGTGGAAAGGACATTGATCCTTCATCAACTTTCCTTCATCCTATTGCCAGCTAGCATGCAGAAGTTAATGTTCAGGCTTTGAAACAGGTGCATGCCAATTAACCAGACCTAGGCAAGCTCTTGATTTCATGATCCTTGAAGTGAATACTTAAAACATTATTCATTGTTCCTACAATACAGCATTTGTGGCTATGTTTTAAAACAATATGTGATTTTTAAAAAATAATTTTACTTAAATTACCTCCAAGATCCCTCATAGTCAGATAAGTCCTGATGGAAGAATTGAAACTAAGTTAAAATCCTCTACAAACCATTGTAATGAATAATGTGAATGAGCCCTCTGCTCTATGGTTTGTGGAAAGGCTTGAATGTCATGCCAAATAAAAATGTCTATGTTACTATGGTCAAACACAATGCTTCCCAATAAAATTGGGAAATGATTAAGAATCTTCTGATGAGTATTTGACAGAATAATAATAATAACCTAGATCTTCCAAAGTTATGTTATTGAAATGATATGTTTTCTACTAATTATTTTTGTGTTTCAATAGTAGATCATGACAACCTTGGACCAAGAATCCAGTGACTAAAATATATAATTCTATAGTTGCCTTTTTTTAAAAAAAATATATTAAGAAAGGGAGAATAAGTTTGGAGCTGCCCTGGATGCAGATGCCTTTAAGTCCTGATGCACCGGGTTCTGACCAATTACTGTCTTCAGTCCTGCATGGCAGTGCCAGGTCGCAGTAACTTGGGCATTGCTCCTGCTAAGAAAACAAGGCAAGGCTCCAGGTGTAGGCGACACCTTGCTAGGGTTGAGTTACACTTACCTATTTGTAATCCTACTCCTTGCCTCATTTGAATGGCTTCTCCCCAATGAAAGGGTTCAGCATATGCTCTTCACTCTCTTTCTTGCCTGCCTTGCTCCCCTGTGGGAGCTGCAGCTGAGGAGCGGTCAGTGAACCCAAAGAAAAGGTACTTTCTGAGTCTGTGTCTTTATTTATTCCTCAAATTCACTTGGAGTGACCCAGATTGGTTTAGTTGTGAGACGCAACACCTATCTATTTTCTTGAAATTGACATAACTTAATTCTTCTTTATAGTTGAATAAGACTCTTTGTATATATGCACCACACATTCATCTGTTGACGGACATCTACGCTAGTGCCATAGTTCGGCTATTGTGAATTCCACAGCTGTAAACATGGATATGCATGTATTGCTATAGCATGTTGAATTTAAGTTTTTGGGATAAATACTGACTAGTAGTATAGCTGGGTCAGATGATGCTTCCATGCCTAGTGATTAGAAGAACTTCCACATGGATTTCCAGAGTGACTGTACTAAAGTACAATATCACCAACAGTGTATATGAGTTTATTTACCCCCATATCCTTGTCAGCATTTATGATTATGTGTGTTCATGATGCTTGCCCTTTTAACTGGAGTAGGATGGACTCTCAGTGAAGTTTTAATATGCATTTTTATGATTCCTGAAGATGTTGAACATTTTTTTATGCTTGGCCATTTAGTTTTATTTTTGTTTTAATTTTGTTTTTAGAGCTCCATGTATTTGCTTTTTCAATATATTTTAATAATAATAAATAATAAAATAATAATAAAAAATGGCCATCACATTTTTATTTGTGCAGTGCGAGGCCATCACCTCCAATGTCAGTGTGGTCAGGAGCTGTGTGCAGAAGTGCAAGGACAGCACAGATGTCCAGTCCTCAGCATCCCTGTGAGGGGTCTTCCCTGGCACTGCTCCAGGAGATGAACCCCCACCTTGCCTCTAACCTTGAGGAGCATGCATGAGTTTGACCTCCCGTGGTTACAGGTATTTCTGGCTCAGGCCACCTGCACCTTGCGGCTCAGTGGTCGAGTGCCCCTGAGTTCAATCCCTGGTACACTTCCCCTGCAAAAAAAAAAAAAAAAAAGCCATTTATAGCCTGGCTAGAGAAAAAATAAAGAACTTTCCAGGAGAATAAAATGAAGGAAAGGTCAGTGAGCAATCACTTGCTGAAGCGATTTGTGCAGATGAAAGGGAATGCTGTGCTAACAAGAAGACAATAAGGAAACATCATGGAAGGCAGCGCAGAGGTTGGCAGGGCTGGCCCTCTCCATAGGAGCAGAGGCCTGAAAGGGAGTGTGTCTCAGAGAAGGCACCTGGTGCTCTCCACGGGCTGGCTGCCCAGGCCCTTTTCAGAATTGTGCTTCCTACTTTCTGGTAAAGCACTCCATGGCTACTTCTAGGGCACAAGTACACCCAGGTCCTGGTCATACTGACAGTAGAACTCAAGTGGCATCTACATGATGCTGGTTGTGTAGGCACCAACGATAGAGTCATGGCAGCTTTAAGTAAGATTCTGAAGGGCAACCTGGGATGCCAGGCTAACGTTGGCTGCAGGAGGAAGTGTCCTTGAGATCACCCAGTGCGGTGATGCCTGTTATATCAATGGGGATGGGGCCATCACCAGGACTGAGCTTGAGTAAGGCCACTAGCAGCATGCACTCGCAGACCTGGGAAGTCCCAAGTGTCAGTGCAAAGCCTCAGGGAGCATCTTCTTGGGATTTCAGACAGCAAAGCTGTGGGTGTGGTGCTGCCCAAGGCCCTGTGGGCCCACTCCCCACCACAAAATCAAGACTTTGAGACTGGGCTTCACATAAATGCAGTTTTCATTGTGAGGCAGGATAGGCTCTGCAGGCAGGTTGAGTGCTATGGTTTGAATATGCTTTGATCATGCATCCAACAGCCCACCTGTTTGGACTGAGGCCCTCAGGTGTTGATGTTGGAGGTGGTGGAACCTTTAGGAGATGGAGCTTGATGAAAGGCAATTGGGTCACTTAGGCACTGGTCCTGGAAGGGATGATGGTCTCCTAGAATGAGTTTTTATTTTTGTGTGTGTGAGATTGCATTGTTATGAACAGAGAAGGATAGGATCCTCCCACTCTCTGCCTTTCTCTCTCTCATGTGATTTCTTCTGGGTTCCTGCCGTAATGCCATCCACCATGAGGCCCTTAGCAGAGGACAATCCTGTGGGAAGAACTGATCTTGGACTTGCAGCCTCTAAAACTATGAGCTAAATAAACTTCTTCATCCTGCATTGTACAGCCTCAGGTTATAGCAATGAACAACAACATCCTAACAGGCACGTGGTGACATCACATGAGCTTCGACTGGCAGTTTCCTGATTAGTGTTGTTGAGTGCAGCTTATGCAGTTGTCGTCCATTTATATGCCCTTTCATGACAAATGTTTATTCAAATAATTTTCATATTTTTGATGTCTTTTAGTGCTTTAATACTGAGTTGTAGGAGTTCTTTATTCATTTTTAATATTATTTTTCCAATTGCAGCATTCTTTCAATTTTCACTGTGTTCTGAATGCCAGGCTTTTAAATACGGATGTTCCTCAACTTACAATGTAGCTGTGGGATGAAACCCCACTGTAAGTTGAGGTACAGTTATCATAGCTGACCTTCCGAGCACCTTAGCATACATAGCTAAGCTCAAAGTTCTTCCATTAGCCTAGCAGTGGGCAAAGCCATAGACATGAAGCAATGTGCAAATAGCTCATGCAAATCTAGTGAGTGCATTTTAATTGGAGAATTTAATTCATCTACCTTTGAGGTGACTGTTGGTAGGTAAGGTCTTGCTACAACCATTGTGCAACCTGAGCTTTATTTTATTATAGTTACTTTTGGTCTTCCTCCCTGCTACAGTATGGATGTGAGGTGTCCCCCAAAATTTATGCTAATGAGGAATATTCAGGGGGGAAATGATTTGATTATGAGAGCTGTAACCTAAAGGCTCACTTGGGCTGACTTACTTTGGACCCAGAGCAATGGACATGGCTGACTGTAGACTAAACCTCTGGAACTGTGAGCTAAAACAAGCTTTTCCTCCTCTATCTTCTTCTTGTTAGCTGTTTTGATCACAGCAATACAAAGCTGACTCACTCTGTCTCTCTTACGGTCTGACCTTTGTGGTTTGGTGATTGTCTCCAGTAGTATGTTTATTCCTTGCTTATTGTTTGTGTGTTAAAGAATTTTGGCATTTATTTCAGTCTCCTAATTTGGCTTTGATTTTGCCTTGTTTATAAAAATTCTGACCAGGCTATCTATTTTCTCTGAGACTGTAGTCACTTCCATTGTTTCAGCCCTGTTTGGCACTCAGGTCCAGATTTTATGGTGGTCTGTTGTTGGTCTGTTGCCACTATTTCAATAGTAGAGATAAATCCAAGCCCTGGGTTTTCCCAAATGCACACTGGTGGTGGATTGTTCAAAAGAAATAGGGAAGTACCTAGAAAGAGTAGTCTGTATCCACAAGTCTTTCCCTGGGGCCAGGAGAGACTCGGATGCTTCATCCACAGATACCAGCCTGTGGCCAACAATTCTGTCAATCCGTCAATCTATGTTACATTCTTTGCACACAGCCCACCAAAAGCAGCACAACATCGGGGTAGGAAAAAAAAAAAGAAACCTCACACTGCTATTGGCTACCTCTTGCTGAGGCAGACTTGTGACCCAAGACCATAGCAACACAGCACAGGTGCTGTTGGCTGAAACCATGTCTATAGACTGGAGTTGCCTGTCTTTCCTGAAACTGGGGCTGTTCCACAGTCTCCATTGATAGGCAAGCCTGGGTGTGGAGGCACTTAGGACCTCCCCAGTATTAGTTTTCACCTGGGCAACACTGAGTTCCAGGGCAAAGTCTTGCACTTACCACACTTTCCTGTTACCCAGAAGATGGGTCTTCTCCCACCTGCTGCCTGAGGTCAGGATAATGTTGGTGAAGGCAGTCACTTGGCTACCCAGCGGATGCTGAGCTAGGTCACATCTGCCTCTCAGATTGGCAATGACTTGTGAAGTCTCAGGAGTGTGGTGAAGCCCACACTGAAGCTGATGTGGTGCAGGCTCACACACGAGTCCATCCCACAGTTCCCACCTTGTGCCAGAGTGACTCTAGAGTCCTATGTCTGAGCAGTTATCTGTTGAGATCTGCATTGCCCAAGGTTGGCCTCGGCCATCTAAACTGGTGCTTAACTGGGATATGCCAAGTCTCCCAGCCACAGAGGCCTGCACAGACTTAGGAGGAGGTGGTATGACCTGGGCCCCCTCTGAGGCTGGGAGCAATGCACACTGAACTGTGAGTCTGTGCCGCAGTCCGACTGCAGCAAAATAACCGGGGGTGGGGGTGGGGTGATGAGCAACTTGTGTAGATTGATACAGCAGGAATGGGAGCCGTTAATTGTAGGACCACAGAGGTATTTATACATTCCACACAGCTTATCTTAATTAACATAAACTAGATACAGCAGTCAATCAATAAGGAATCTCCACACTCAATGGCTCGCAGGCGTTACTTCACAAACTACTCCCTCTGGCAATATGCCAGGTGCCATCCTGACTTGTTTACAGACCCTAACAAGTCTGTGCCAGTAGTGCTCAAGTGGCATGTGCTCTTTGGCTGCTGTGACCAAAAGACCTGACAAGAACTTTTTAGAGGAGGAAAGTTTGACCCTTACAGTTTCAGAGGTCTCGGTCCATAGACAGCCAGCTCCATTGCTCTGTATGCAAGATGAGCAGAACATCAGGGCAGAAGAGTGTCACAGGAAAGCAAGCCAGAACATGGGTTTCAGGAAGCAGAGACAAAATATAAACCCCAAAGGCAGTGACCTTCCTCCTCCAGCCACACCTTCCTGCCTATAGTCACCACCCAGTTAATCCATTCAAGAGGATTAATGCACTGATTAGGTTAAGACCCTCATAACCCTATCATCTCTCCTCCAAACTTTCTTGCATCTTCTGACACATGACCTTTCTGGAGATAGCTCATAGCTAAACGATAACAGTAGATCTTGGTCTTAAATGGGTCTAGAGGCTCCATCTGCACTGTGGCCTGTTTACAGGGCCTTCTGTGCTTTGTCTCACTGAGACAGGGCTGGCACTAGAATCTTAGACAAAGCTTTTGCTGTCTTTCATGCCTAGCTGATCACTGAGTGGAGTCTTGCTCCCAGGTCAGCCTCTGAGGTTGGTGGAGGAGTGCAGGCCTTCAGCTGCCTGGCCTAGTGAAGTTCCAGGCTAAGTCCATGGGAATGGCCTGTCAGAAGGGGTGGAGCCTTGCCTATACAGGGTGTTACTGTAGTGGGCCTGGGCCTGGGTTTCATGTCTAAGCCCCAAACTTTATTCTCTCTTCCTCCCTGAAAGGGGAGGCAACTCTCCCCATGCTGGGCTTCTAGGAGTTAGGGCGGGTGACTTGGGCAACTCGTTCCTTCCTGCCCACTTCAAGAAGTATTTCTGTTATACTAAAAAAGAGCACCACCTTCTCTCACTTGTTTTCTTTTTAGCTCTTTTGAAGATAGTTTGGTGCATGAATGTTATGGGTTGAATATGTGGTGTTCTCCCAAAACTCATGTGTGATACAATGCAAGAACGTTCAGAGTTGGAATGATTAGGTTAGAGAGCCTCACCTAAGCAGTGGATCTATACTTCAGCCCTGGTGGGAAGCGCTGTATGTGTGTGTGTGTGTGTGTGTGTGTGTGAGTGTGCACACGCGCACGTGCGCCTGCTTCCAGGCTGTCATGTCCTGAGCTGATTTCCTCTGCTGTGCCCATCTGCCATGACGCTTACCTCTCCACAGGCCCAGACCTACGGAGTCCTCTGAACATGGACCGAACCTCTGAAACCCATGAGAGCCACATAAACTTTTTCTCCTTTACATTGTTCTCAGGTCTTTTGCTTACAGTGATGAAAAACTGACCAAAATAATGGATATCTGTTCGGCTTGGAGTTTCAGTTGCCATTTTGCTTCATTCTTATTTATTCATTTTTATTTAAAGTAAAGGCATTAAAGTAAGCCATAAATATATATGTATATATGTTTATATGTGTGTGTATGTGTGTGTGTGTGTGTAAATGGGCTAAGCCATGACACTGCAAAGCAAACCTGCTAAAAGGATTCTTTATTATAATTTAAAATTAATTTTTCTTCAATTAATAGTTGTATAGATTGCAGAATTATAAATCATCCTAAAGTTTAGTCCATTAACAGAGAGAGTTTCTCATACAAGATTTTTGTCATTTCTGTATTTCAGGAATTTGAGGATGGTTGAGTAGCTGTGGCTCTTAATCTCTTGTGAAGTTCTAGTTGCTGCTGGTTTTACAGGGGCCAGACTGTCCACTTCAAATTGGTTCATCCACATGGATATGAGCAGGAGGCCTAAAATTCCCTCCACGGGCCTCTCCACAGAACTGCTTGAATGCCCTCACGGCCTGGCGCTATCATGTTTCACAGTGAGTTATCCAGCAGGCCAAGAGGACACCTGCTGTCCACTGCAGGATGTGACTTGGGATGCTACTTAACACTGACTGCACTGGATTCTGGGAGCATGGCTGTTACTCACTGAGGAAGATCTATGCAAGGGTACCAATAACAGGAGCAAGGATCACTTCTGACCACACTGAAAACAGTGAAAACACAGTGAAACGAAGAAACTCAAGTTCTGCCCCTTCCCACTCAGTCACCTCCAAAACCATCTACTTATTTTTTTACAAGATATTTATTTTACCTGCTGAAGAACTTTATACAGATAGAGATGTGCACATTTTTTTCTGTCTGCCTTTTTTTGATTAGCAAAATATATCTGGGAATCATCTACATATTGCATATTTTAGTCTCTCATTTTTTTTTTCAGTTCCAAACACTATTTTGGGCTATGAATGGATTTAAGTTTACTTACAGATTCTCATGTAGGACATTAATTTCTAGTTTTCAGTTGTTTGTAATATAGCTGCTAAGAACATTCTTGAAGATCTTTGGTTCATAGTGTCTATTGCTCTAGAATAACACCCAGCAGTGAAATTACTGATTATAGTAATAATTTAACACATTTAACATTATGAGAAATAACCAAATGTTTCTTCAAATGGATTCTTCAGTCAACAAAGTGTGCAAGTTTGAGTTGTTCTAAACTCATTTTCTGTTATTTCTAGTTCTTCTGTGAGCAAGGCTTTGTGTCTTTTCTGACAGGCAACAAACACAGCAGATGCTGAAGGGTTTCGGCTGGAGGCAGACATCATGGCCTGCATCTGAGTGCATGATCATGCGACCTAAAGGCCCTGGGATTACACACAGAGCTGCACAGAAATGCCTGGAGAGCATGTGTCCTTCTGGGCAATTCAATTCTACTCCATTCTGTGGCGTTCAGTGCTGTATTTGCTCAAGAAAAGTGACGATTGTTACAGTGAACGACAGTCGGTCTCTTGCCTGGGAAACCTCACCGCTTCCTGCTCATACAGAAACAGTCCGTCAGCTGGTAAAGCACATTAGGCAATGTGACAGTGACCTACCAAGGACAGTCTTGAAGCACTTTCAGAGTCTAAGAAGGATGGCAGAGCTTTGTCTTTCTGCAGGGAAGGGGATGGAAGGAAGCACATTCATTGAGGGGGAGAGGGACAGCAGCCGGAGCACCTGAAGGCATCCTGAGTCTTCCCAAATGTCTGCAGGGAGCCTGGCTTCTTGTGGCTTGCAGCTCTCTGCTCTGGGAATGGCAACCCAGACTGTCATTATGACCCATGAGGACATAACCACTACGCTCTAGAGAGGGACAGCGGGGTCTGCGGCTGGCACCTTGACAATGGTAAGGCCATTTGTACTTTTCTCACCAGCAGGCTCGGGGTAGAAGTACGGCCTCAGGGGCTCAGTGAACTCACTTTTGAAAGTGTGGAGAATGGTACATTCAGTCACATTGTAGAACGAGATCAACCCTTCCTTATACTGCAGAAAAATGCCCACCCTCAGGAGGGGCCTGTGACCTGGAGAACGTGGTGGGAGACGGAGAGGGCCTTGTACGTGCCATCTTTCAGGCACAGGGTCCAGAACCCGCTCTGGGTCTTAGCAGAGATGTACTGTCCTTTGCGGTTCACTGACTCCACACAGATCCCGATGGTCCACTTGCTGTTCCCTGCTACTTCCACCTCCCAGTAGTGGCTGCCACTGGAGAAACGGTTCCGACCCAGCACCGCTGGCATTGTATCAAATCGCTCAGGTTTGTCCGGCACGTCCTGCTTTTTGGTCACGGATTTCACACACTTTCCATCAGGTGACACGGCAAGGTAAGGGTGAGCAGTGTCTTTATCCAGTATTATGTCTTCTGCAGAAGGAAGGAGAATTAATGGTAGGATTTCCACTAGAACCATCCAGATTGTAAGACAAGGCAAAAACAGGTCACACTTGAGGTTCTTTCCATAAGTAAGGACAGGATCCGTATGCTATTTCCCATGAGGCCATTCCACAACCAAACACAAAACGGTTCTGACTCAGTGTGAACTATCCCTGAACTATTTCATCTCTACAACAGACGTGAGGTGTTTCATCACAGGTTCCAAAGGAACTGGTGATAGGTTGGGACGACCATGGTTAGGGCCTTGACATAGATAACGACAGTACAGATCTCAGGATATTTCTTCAATATTTAAGCAAGGTCTACCCCACCCACCTGGGTGGATTCAAAGGGATAGAGGTGGCTGTGGAGGCCCTTACATGCAGAGCAGAGAGACAGAGCGTGCCTGAGGGCCCAAGCAGCGGGAGGTGGGCGGTGGATAGCAGCATATGAGCAGGCAGAGGACCCAGCCAGAAAGGCAGCACTCCGAGGGAGGGAGGCCCCACCAGAGCCTGTCTTCAGGAACGGGGCCTCTGGACAAAGTGGAGGGCAAGGGAGAGAGTTGAGAAGGCATGTTCAGAGGCAGCTCCTTGTGGAGGGTTGACAGTCGAACAGATGAGAGGGTACCCACGGTGGGGGTGGCAGGGACTGGATCCACAGAGGCGGCCCTCTCCACCTTCTCTTTTCTACAAGGAGAAATGGTGGTGTTTGTGCAGGTTGATCAGGGGAACCTGAGAGGCATGAGAGCTCTGAGACTTTAGGAGAAGAGAGTAAAGGAAACCAGCCCGTCTCACCAGTCTGCTTGATCTAGACAGTCTTGTGGCTGTGGAATTGCTGAGGTCAGGACAGAGAGAGGACTGATTTCTCACTTACCTAGAAAGTTATTTCAGATCAGGTGACACCATGTTACCCCTGTTTGCACAGCTACTGCACTGTGGTCTTTTCTAAAACGAAACCTTTCCTAGTCAGCAAATTGGTGCTTATTGGAAAGAACGTAAGCCCAGAATCAGATTATGTTGACAGTTCAAATGTGTGCTAGAGATGGGGAGGGAAAACACTTCTCTTTTTTCACAGGGGAACTGATGGAACTGCAGATGACATTGCAAGCACAAAGTCAGTCTTCCCCACAGAGTAATCACTTTGCACTTACCTGCAAATTTTCGGATTTTATTCAGACCTGCAATTGATGAAGATGTTCAGGGTTAACTGGGTGACAGGGAAGGACAGGGCTGTTGTAGGTAATGTCACATGGCACATCAATTGGGAATCCTGGCTTCACTTACCCTGTTCTCCAAGGAATTTTCTTTCTTCTGCAACAGTAAATAGGAAGAGGTAAGTGTTCTAAGTGGTCACAGGACACATTTATAATTTACCTTATGATAGAGACACAGGACTTACCAAGCTCTTTGTTAATTTTATCTAAAACAAATAAAACAGGTAGAAAGATATTAATTTACAAAATTCTGAGACATTTGATCCTTAGCTTTAATTTTATATGACTTGTGTGGCATTACTGGATATGTGGAACATATCTCTGGGCTCAGGGATAGAAGGAACTGGCTGCCTGAGACCACACAGGGCATCTCTGGGCTCAGGACTGCATGGGCTGGCTTCCCAGAACACATGCGAGGCACACAGAGAGCCAGAGCTTGTCCGCCCTGGAGGTCACTGAATCTGCTCCTTAGATCTAGTGTCAGAAACTGCCATGCACTGGTTCATTGCTCTTCATGGCAATTATTTTTATTTAGTATGTATTCATATTATTAGAGAGAAAAAGGGAGAGAGGGAGAGGGAGAGGGAGGGAAGAGAGAGAGAGAGAGAGAGAGAGAGAGAGAGAGAGAATCAATTCTATTACATTTTCAATAGTTAGATACAAAATGTTAAAATATCTTTTTACTTATATATTATATTTTAATTCATAACAGCAAAAAAGACCATCCAATAATGCTACTTCATCATCTTTTCTATTCATTTTAAACTTTATTTCATATTTTCCATGAAAGTAACAAGCATAGTTTAATGCCTGAATATTATTTATTTTTGTAAATAATGACTAGTGGCCTAGTCTTTTCTATTATGGATTTAATTTTTTTTCTTATTTTGATCAAAGCAGACACACAAGTAAAGATTATCTATATTTCTCATCTGTGAGATTATAAAGGCTAAGAAAAATAACAAATATTTTTGGTCTTGCTTTACAAGGTCAGCCAGGACCCTCTCTAAGGGCCTCGCCACTTGAGTGAGTCACCTACCCTATCAGTCAGGGAGACCAAGAGGACCCTGGAGGCCAGGAAGCCATCTGCAAACATTTTGCAGAGGAGTGTCTTTGGGGAGGGAAATGTCCTTAACAGTTCAAGGCAAGCCCCATGTGGTCAGCAAGACTTTGACCCATTCTGTCAGATGACACAACTAGTAGAGGAAGAGACTGAAGGGGCCAAGAGGCTTCTCAAAAGTTTCTAAGAGTAGGCCTGAAAAGTCTCAGCTTACTGAGCAGTAGAAGGAGAGGGGTCAGCACAGGCGTCACCTACTTGGTCTTGAACACTCAGCAGGGAAGTTCAACAATGTAATAACAAGAGGAGGAATGAGAAGTGGGACAACAGGGATGCAGGGAGACTTGAGAGGAAGACAGAAGCCTTTTAATGTGATGCTATGTGCAATTGTGGAAGCTCTAGCAGAAGTTAAGTAAAGCCCCCAAGTCACGGAGAAGGGGTTCTCACGGACGGTTGCCTGGCACCAAAGCCCTTCCACCAGACTCCTGCACAGAGAAGGTGGAGCAAATAGCTTGGACAGGGGCCCTGTATTTAGACAAAGACAAGAAAATATGATCCCAACTATATATTTTTAGTAGCCCATATTTGTGGAACCATCTAAAAGGAGAGAGAAGTCCTGCATGACTTATTTAACTGGTAACTTCAGACTTTGGCTCACTTATATTCCGCTTTATAATTTATCATGGTGCTTCTACTTTCAGGCTTAACTTCTGATCCTTTTTGCTTTTATGTTCCAGCTATTGTTTAAAGACAAGTTTAGCACTGGGACAAGGAACCTGCTGACCAGACTGGCCAACACTCCAGTCCCTCAGGACTGAGAATGGGCAGAGGACAGGAAAGATGGTGACAAGGACTTAAGATTCTTCACTTTGTCCTGTAAATGTCTGTGGGGGGCTAAAAGGGGGACTAAAGACTCGGCCTCTCTGCTTGCATTTTACACCAACCTTCTTTGCTCCAAAGTCACCCTGGATTCCAGGAAAAAGGGATGATGGATGGACCTCATGTGAAGAGTAGAGTCCACCTCAGCTTCCCCAGCTCAGGCAACAGCAACTTCCTTATTGGACAAGGCCCTGTGGGACCAGCCTGAGATAAGAATGGGCAGGGCACACCTGACCAAGACCTCCTGCATTGGCAGCTGTGCAAAGCCTCCAGCTGTGTAAGCTCCTCACACTGGACCTCAGTCCCCTTTCTGTAAATCCTCAAAGTCCTTGTCAGCCCTGAAGACAGGGCTAAGGACATGGGTCCCCGCATCTTTCCAGAGTAGATGATCAAAGTTCCTTTTCAAGTTTTTTAAAACAAAAAAACAAAATAAAAAACCATTCAATATCATTAGCCACAAGGAGTAACTGCAGGTCAATACCACCATGAGAAACCATCTCACCCCAGTTAGAATGGCTGTGATCGAGACAGAGCAAAACATCGTGGTGAGTATGTGGAGAAAAAAAGACCTTAATGCCTTATATGTAAAAAGATGAACTGAAAGTAGAAGAGGAAGTATTCTGGAGGGGGAATAGAAGGAAGGAGAAGCCAGGGTAGAGGTAGGACAGAGAAAATCAAAGCACAATAATAGACACATGAAGATAATGGCATGAGGAAGCCCATCAATGTGCTCCATCAATCTGCAGTAGAAATTATGTTATCTTCCAGCTTTAAATCTTAATGTTGTTGTTGTTGTTATTATTATTATTATTATTATTATTATTATTATTATTATTTGGTACCAGAAATTGAAGTCAGGGGCAATCAAACACAGAGCCACATTACCAGCCCTATTTTCTATTTTATTTCTAGTCACGGTCTCACTGAGTTGCATAATGCCTTGCTAAGTTGCTGAGGCTGACTTTGAACTCACAACCCTCCTTTCTCAGCCTCCTGAGCTGCTAGGATTACAGGTGTGCACCACTGTGCCCAGCTAGATATTATTTTATCAGTGAAGTTTTAGGCTTGGTATCTGTTACTCCTTTGTTCCTTTTTCCCTCTTATATAATAACTGGAAAAAAGTATACCTGTCCCATGTCTTTCCTTATATTTGGAATCATGAACCTTGCTGATTTCACAGGCTCTGGGCTGGAGAAGAATTGTCCCCATGTGACTCACACCTGGAGTCTTCTTCCCTGTGTCTGATTCAGATGAGACTCTGGTCCTTAGACTTTTCCTTTGGTGATAGAAAAAATTAGGACTTTGAGGATATTGAGACGGAATAAATGTATTTTGCATGGGAGAATGACATAGATGTTGGGGACCAGAAATTTTCACCATGGAAAGCTGTGGTCTGATGTCCCTGGAAGTGCATGTGGAAGAAATAATCTGCTATGCAGCTGTGTTGGAAGACAGAACTATTACTAGGCAATTCTGTAATGGGAGAACCGTCCTCATGAAGGAGTTAGTGCCATGATCATGGTGTGGGCTGGTTCTCTTGGGAGTTCCTGATAAAGGAGTGGGCGAGGCACCTTCCCCTCTCTATGCTGCACATGAAATCTTCTGCCTTTCCACCTTCCACCATGAAATGATGCAGCAAGTTGGCCCTCACAGGATGCTGGTGCCATGACCTTGGGCCATTGTAAGAAGTAAATCTGTGCTTTAAATAAATCAAGGTACATATGAAATACCAGTCTCTGGTATTCTATTATAGGAGCATAAAATAGATTAATACAATATGACCAATTTAAGTAACATAAACTATAGTTATGAGCTTTTCTTCTTCCATGCATGATGCTTTTCTTTTCCTTATACAAGGGCAGTTTGTTTGCATTCTTTTAAAAATGCATTTGAGCCTGGCACAGTGGTGCACACCTGTTATCCCAGTGGTTTTGGAGGGAGAGGCAAGAGGATAGCAAGTTCAAAGCCAGGCTCAGAAACTTAGGGAGGCCCCAAGAAACTTGGTGAGAGCCTGTCTTAAAATAAACCATAAAGAAAAGACTGGGGATGTGGCTCAGTGGTTAGGCATCCCTGGGTTCAGTCCTTGGTACCCAAACCAAAAAATGCAATTGATTTTATTTTAAATTAAAACCAAGTTTGATTTACCCTGTATGAATGAGTTGGTCACAATTATTGGAAACATAAACAAACAAATAAATAAAGGCTTAAAGAACAGGATGTGTCTGAAGTCATCCTAAATCCAATGAGGGGTTTCTTTGCACAGGCTCATTTGAAGCACTGCTGTACTTAGTAGCTTACCTTATGGAAGAAGATTTTGCTAGGCAGAGAATCTGCCTCTGAGTTCCCTCCAAAGTCAGATGAAGCAGGGACAACTTTGCAAATACCATTGTGAACAACACCTCCTGGCAAACCTGGTGGCATTTCGTCTGGTGCCTAAGGGGAGGCAGCAGCGTGGGATGCTTTGAAACAGTCCCACCGTGCTGTTCTTGCTTCTTTGCTTTCACACAAATCTCTATGTGTTGGCAGCATGGAGAGCCCCCCTTTGGGAGAGTCGACAGGCCGCGGCACAAGCCCAGGAGCAGGCTCCTCACCCCTGGGCATGGCACCCACACAGCCGTCTCACGCTGAAGCAGGATATTTTTGGTAAGTTTTGAGGCTCGGAGTCCCTAGGAACAGGCAGAGCCCCTTCCATTTGGGACCCTATGGCTTGTCTCCTCTAGTGGGGCTGTGAGTCTTGGCAGTGGCACTGTGTGCAGTGGAGCAGGCCCAGTCCCTCCAGAGACAATGACCATTCTGTGGCTCTAGGATGAGCAATGGCAGGGCACTTGGCTGTGTGTGTGTGCAGTGGTAGGCTGCATTTGGATGGAGTGTGGACTTGGGAGAGCAAAACAGTGTTACAGAGACTTGGGGCAATGGATACTGGAGTGGACAAAGAAGAAACTCTCTCTCTCTAGAACCCAACATAATTTAAGGACTAGATTCCTACTTCTCCCAGGTTCATGAATTCAGCCTTTCCGCGACCGTTTCCTGGATAATGGTGAAATCATCATATTCATGAGCACATCAAGAGATTTATCTTCCTAAAACAGAATGGTGGGTTTCAGTATGCAATGGCTAACTAAAACTTACCACATTTCTCCAGGAGTGCAGCTGAAAAACAAACAAGTGGAAAAAAAATTAGCTGACATGGGTGAAAATGCAAATTCACCTAACTGATGACCCTTAACTCATTATCACCATGCACAGGTCAACAATTCCTGGTCATGGGAGGCTCAATGTAGTGAAATACTTTATGAATATATTGGGCCGTAGACCAGCTCTGTCAGTGAAAGAGCAGTGAGCATGTGAGAGGAGAATATTCAGGCCCAGGATACATTGTTGCCTACATGATTATTTAAACTAATTTTTAAGCTAATTTATTATTTCACAGAAATAATTGTGTGAGGATTAAATAGATGCCATAGATTCATTTTGATTTCATGGGATCTCAGAATTTGGTAAAGCAGATAGAATCATGCTTTTTCTGGAAATTAATAGCTATGATTCTGGTAGTAGTAAGAATAACATTATCTGTAATATGTGTTCAGGTATTTAAATATGCAAAATTTTAATCTTGAGTGTGAATGATATTATCACCTCAATAGCATTATCATAGGTAAATTGCAAATGAAAAATGCGGCTGAGTGAGATTAAAAAACTGCAAGATCTTGGAAATCTTAAGAACTGAAATAATTTTAAACAGGTCAGTCTGATTTCAGATCCCATTAATACACATTAAAGTCTAATCACCACTTATTTATCTCCTATATGAACCAACATTAATGAATGGATGAATAAATTAAAAGGAACCACAGAAATCACACAGATTTTATTTCCTTCAATGAAACAGTTTTTATTCAATAGATCAGGCACTGTTAGATTTGTATAATGGCTCAGGAAGAAATCTGATTTGTGAATTTTAATACCAAATACTGAATACCAAATAATCGGCTGACTTTTAGGCTGTTTGCTTATTGGAGCGTCTCTGAGTGGATTCCTTCTTAGCTTTCTTCCAGAAAACCTCCCACCTAACCGTATAATGCATTCTCTGCCCTCAAGAAAATGTGACATGCGCAGCACCACCTGAGCGCAGATCCGTTCGGCCTCTCAATTCTTGGCCAGCGTTCAGGTAACATTCTCTCCTGGAACGAGATCTGCGTGCTGGCCGCCTGGGCTTGGCTCTGCCTGGGCTTGGGAAAGAGAGTCCCAGGGCTGATGTCCCTCTCCTCTGACCAGGCCACCCGCTGGCTCACTCTGGACAGCAGTGCAGCCAGCGCTCTCCTTCCTCACCACCGCCTCTCACTCCCAGTCCCTGCTCTTCAGCAACTTGGCCTGGCTGGCCCCTCCTCAGCAGGACCCATGGGCTCACTCCTCCTGCTGTGGGAGGAGTCATTCGTCATCACTGGGGGGCGCGAGGGAGGTGGAAGGGCTGAAGCCCCACACCACGCCTTCCCGCATCCCTGCCAGGACTGTCTACCTTCTATGAATGCTCAATACGGACCTTTCAAATTACCACGATATTGGTTTAATTGTCCCCAAACATTATTTTTAGGTGATTAAAGGAATTGCTAATGGATTTTGGTTTTGTTGCAACAATCACAAAGATCAATTGTGTATATGTCAAACTACTGCATAGGTCAAAAATAAATGTCACTTACCTTTCTCTTGTTCTATTTCTTCTATATATGAAAAAGCACAAAAAAACAATATTAACAAATTTCCTCTTGTTCTTAACCA
The DNA here is from genome assembly GCF_021218885.2 of Marmota monax. Classification (NCBI taxonomy): domain Eukaryota; kingdom Metazoa; phylum Chordata; class Mammalia; order Rodentia; family Sciuridae; genus Marmota; species Marmota monax. The sequence goes on along the minus strand of NW_026692662.1, from coordinate 1,292 downwards.
CAGACAGTCCATCCCAGGATTTGGTCTCCATTTGACAACAGAGAACCTGAGACCAAAGCTGGGTGTTCTAGTGTGTATGACACAGAGAGGAACTCATATTACCCGAGTAAGAAGTCATAACACAAACTGAAAAACACTTTTTAACCTGTGAATATATTTATATGGAACAGAATATTAAAAATTTTCCCTTTATGCCTTAAAGTTTTGGGTGAGGTTCTCCTGCTGAGAAAACAGGCAACAATTAGTTACAAACTCTCCATCCTCAACTAACTTTGAGGTACTCAATTCATCACCAAAGTATTAAAGAGGAGAAGACCTGTCAAGTGACCAGGAGCAAATAAAATAACTCAGGGCAGAGCCATCTCTGGATGGTTTCCAGAAGGCCTTGCTTTATTCTGTGGATCAAGAAGGAGGATGCCTCTTGCATTCCACGTAAACAACATGTCTTAGGGAGCTCCAGAAATAGCAAGAGTGTTTCCAGATGCACACCTTAGTGTTTTAAAGTCCTGGCTCTTTAGCCGTCCTGAAGCCTGGGGTCTTCCAAGCTGGACCTTACCTCAGTCTCCACCTTATGCTGATTCTCCTACATAAACAGTTGAAGGTGTCTGGAATTTCCCTGCTCTTCCATTCATCTGCCTCACATTTGGAGTATTTCAGACATCAAGGGTAAACAGATCCTCAGAAGCTTCTTTGGAAGCGTCACAATAATGATCTCTGTTTCGTAGTACCTAGTTCATGTTTTCTCAAAACAGCAGTTAAGCATTTGACCAAATGTGGCCACATAACACATGGTCACTTACACCTTTGATGCTGGCTATAGGAAGATCTACAACCCACTTGCTTTAGGCAGGAATCACTCTCACTCTAAGTCCTTCAGAAAGGCTTCCAGAACCTTTTAGTGGTAGAGATCTGGGGTCATAATTTGTCTAGGAAGTGCAGCCTCCCATTCTGCACACAGGGGACATCTTCTCACATCTCCTCGAAGCCTCTGGTTTACCCAGCACAAAAGCACTGAAGACAGGTCAAGTGCAGATTTGAAAAGAGAAAGAGGAGGACCCTGTCTCAGCAGAGGACATCTCTGTATTGATGACTTCCTCCTCCTCCTCCTCCTACTTCTTCTTCTTCTTTATGGGTACTGGTGCTTGAAATCAGGGGCACATAACCACTGAGACACATTTTCAGCCCTAGTTTGTATTTTATTTAGAGATGTGGTCTCACTGACTTGGTTAGTGCCTCGCTTTTGCTGAGGCTGGCTTTGAACTCGACATCTTCCTGCCCCAGTCTCCTGAGCT